>NC_056750.1:245667858-245952858 GCF_019279795.1 Protopterus annectens
CTTCAGCTGCCTCCCTCCCACTGCCATACAAGGATGTTGGTAGCTTAAGAGGGGCACTGGCTGATGCCACCTTCAGATTTTTCATGTCCTAGAAGGGCCAGGAAAGAAGATTCCTGAACCAGAGACTAAGTGAGACAGGAGGGGCACAGTCTTCTATGCCATAGGTCCACCTCATATGTCCCCTGTCTCCCTCTGCAGGGAACATGGCAAGGTCAAAGAGGGTGAGAAGACTACTGGAGATATGAGAGGGAAGGTAAAAAGAGAGAAAGAATAGTGTAAAATCTTGCCAAAATGATTGCTGTCCTTCTCTTCCCTGTTGCAGTATTCTTAACACGAGGGAGCTCTTTGCAGCAGCAACCCAACGTCAGCCAGTATACAAATGTTTTTCACTACTATAGGATGTGTGGTACATCACATGTAAGCTGCTGTCATACGTTGGCCATAAAAGTGATGTACACACGCATCTACCTCAGAACTGAATACCCCAGGAGGAAGCCAGCCTAAGGAAGGTAGGGTATGACCATCCAAGGAAAAGAACCAAACCACCAGGGGGAAGGAGGGAGAGATTTTAATACTGCCCTGTCTTTATGGAAAAGCAAAAAGGGGGAATAGGCCATAAGGGCCTGGAGTTCAGACACACATCCTGCTGAAGTGATAGCTAGAAGAGGCACAGTTTTCCAGGAGCAATTTTGTACGGACGCTGATGAAGCTAGCTCGATCAGAGGAAGTCAGCTTTTCTAGCACAAAATTAAGATCCCAGGGTGAAGGAACAGGTTTCCTAGGAAGTCTAATGTGAAGAACACCTTTAACAAATTGTTTAGTCTCAAACCTGCTATCTAGAGGTGGGGATAGAGGCACACAGGCAGAAGTAGCTGACATATAGGCCTTCAATGAAGAGTAGGCCAAGCTAATACTGAAAAATTCACACAGATAGAACCAGATAGATTTCCGCTGATAGTGGATCCTGATTTTGAGAGAGACACCAGATTGAAAATCTCTTCCACTTGGCTAGGTAGGATTTTCTGGTACTAGGTACTAAGTTTTGTGGCCTCCTGCAGAACCCTAAGCAAGTCCTCCGAGGACAGGTGTCTAAAAGAAATTAAAACCTTATCAGCCACAGAGTCAGCTGAAGGTTAGAAAAGTGGGGATGGACGACAGTTTATTTGTCTTGTGTGAGAAAGTCCACCCTGTGAAGTAACTTATGGTGACTGCCCTTGGCTAGATGCAGGAAGAGGGGGAAACCAATGCTGCCTTGGCCAAAAGGGGGGGGTCACCAAAAAGACTTTTGGTTTGTCCTGTTGAATTTTGAACAGGACTTTCAGAATGATTGGAGGGAGGGATGCATAAAGAAACATCCCCTTCCAAGAGACTGAAAGGGCATCTACCTTTCAGGCTAGAGGGTGAGGCACAAAACATGGAGTACCAGCCTGCATAACAGGTAGGATTTGCCCCCCCCCCCGTTTGTTCATATACCAGAGGACAGTCATACTGTCCACAAACAGTTGTATAGGTCCTGGGTGAAAGACAGGTTTGAATGGCTAGCAATAGGGCCCTCATCTCCCTAACACTGATGTGTTCCCTTTGTTGAGGAGAGGGACAATACCCTCTTGAGCTTTCAAGTCTCCGAAAGCTGCCCCCCATCCTACATCTGAAGCATCTGTGAACAGCTCTTGAAATGGACGCAGGGGGGTGCAAGAGGAGTCCTGGGTTGTGAGACATTTGTCAAATTTGTCAGATCCACCACAGAAGTTCCCTCTTCAGACAGGGGATGAGATTAATTGGAAAGTCTAGAGGATGAGAATGCTGCATCCAAACAGACTTTAGAAACTACTGGAGTTTCCTCATGTGAAGTTTTGCCAGAGGGAACATAGAGATAGAGGATGCCATGAAACCCAGAACCCTGAGGAACTCCCTGGTTGAAATGTGGTGAAGAGGCAAAAGGTTTCTGAAGTAGGACTCGAGGTCCAGTGCCTTATGAGGAGGGAGACAGCCTCTTAAAAAGTTTGTCTGAATCCTGCACCCCAGGAAGATGTGATCCTGAGAGAGCCAGAATTTTTTTTTTTGTAGTTTATTATAGGTTCATAGGTTGATACTAGGCTATCTGCCCTAGGGCATTTATAAGCCTAGCCAGAGTGTGTTTTGCTTTCGCCACCCTTTTAGATTTGTAGACTGTGCCTATGAATAGTAGGTCACAGAATTTAGCCTCACAGCAAGACGTTGTCCCATTCAATTCTCAGCTAGAGCGTCTTCTGTGGAGACATGCGTGAATGGGCGTACCTTCGTTGAAGGTTGTGCGTTAGGGCCGGCAACTCAGCACGTAAAAATCAACTGCCGATCATTAGCGGACCGGAGTTCCGCTGTGGCGACCCCTAACTGGGAAAAGCCGAAAGACACAACAACAACAACAAGAATATAGTCCCTTTACGGTTAGTTTATTGTGCCTCTGTCTAGCAGAGGCCCAGAAGAGATCCCAGGGGTATACTTACAATCTCCCATCCACTCGTCAAGATTTCTCTTGAAAAGGATCAGTGAGGGGCTCTGCCTAACCTGGACTGGGATTTTGTTCCAGAGTGATGGGAGTCTCTGGGATATGAATCTGTCCCTCCAGCATGTCCTATTCATTTCTGTGCTCAGGTTTAAGTCTCTAGAACATGTAGCTCTAAGGGATTTGGATTTCTTGAGGTGGAGCATGTCCATTAATTCTGGGTTGGACATGGCTTTATATGTCAGGCACGGATAGCCACTGAGTAGGCGGTAAGCAACTGAGTAGAGCTGGAGTTTCTTTAGCCTAACTGCATAGGGAATCTGTTTGAGTCCCTTTATCCTCTTGGTGAGGTACTTTTGGGGTCTTTCCTGCTGCAGCAGATGTCGGGTAAGGTACATCCCAAATGGGGCATTGTATTCAATTATGAGCCTGATGAGTGATGAATAGAGTGGCACAAAGACCTCTCTTGATCTAGATGTGAAACCTTTCGTGATGAGGTGGGCTATATAGAAAGTCTTTCTAACCACTTTGGCAAAGTGATTGTCAAAGGAGAGATTACTATCTACTTGGGTCCCCAAATCCCTAATTACTTCCTCCGTACTTAATGTGTTACCTCCTGTGTGGTAGTCTGTGGGCACTTTGTTTTTCCCAAAGGGAATGACTATGCATTTTTTAGCATTTAGCTTCAGGCCATGAGTTTGGCACCAGTTATCTGTCTCTGTGAGACCCTTTTGGAGTATGCTTGTGTCAGCCAGAGAGAGTCTATTATGGTACCCAGTTTGCAGTCATCTGCGAACTTGGTCAGCCATAGTCCTCCCGTGTTTGCCTGTACCTCAGAGAAATAAATACCGAACAAGAGAGGTCCCAGGATTGAACCTTGTGGAACTCCACTTGTAACTGGTTTACAGTCTGACAAGGCACCTGCAATTCTGACCATGTGGGTTCTATCCCTGAGCCAGTTTGCAAACCATCTTGTGACATAGGGGTTGATATTTAAGCTAGTGAGCTTACTTATGATACCTGAGTGGGGTATTGTGTCGAAGGCTTTTGCGAGATCCAGGTAGACTGTGTGAGCTACTTTCCCTTCGTCTATGGCCTTGGTAACTGTTTCAAAGAAGTCGACCAGGTTCAAGAGGCAAGATCTGCCTTTAACAAAGTCAAACTGGGTAGGATCCAGTGTCTGAAGGTTTCTGATATCATTGTTTGGAGTTCCATGATGATAGCTTTGCAGACCAGGCTAGTCAGGCTTATAGAGCGATAGTTTCCGGGGTCCGTTGTGGCACCTCCCTTGTGGAGCGAGACCACCATTGCTGTACACCATTCCTTGGGTACATATCCTGTGGTAAGGCTGAGCTTGAACACTGACTTAATGTGAGGGTTAAGTTTATCTTGTAGCTCATGTAAGACGCATCCCAGGACACCGTCCGATCCCATTGATGCTGTGTTTTTTGCTTTGGAGAGGGCAGCTCTCACCTGATCATCTGTGATGTCTGGGAGGTTACACTTCATTGGGATGGAGGGGAGAAATTTGCACTGAATCTGTCTGCTGGGATGTTGGCAATGTCTGCTGGTTCAGTGTATTTTTTGTCATTTTGCACTAACTCGGAGCATATCTGGAAGTTGTCGCCCAGGTACCTGACATAACTAAAGAAGGCCTTGTGATTGTCCCTAGGATCTTGTGCAATTTTTCTTTCGAAGCTGGCCTTAGATGATTTTATGAGGGATCGTAGCTTCTTGCTAGTACTGATCAGAGATGCCTTCCCTTTTTGGGATTTTGCTTTATCATGTAGTAGCTTCCTCCTTTTGTTGTATAGCTTATTTATGGCCGGGGTCCACCAGACAGGTCTCCTGCCTTTGGAGGAGTGAGTCTTGGTTTTATTTGGGATGGCATGATCCATACATTCCTGTAGGTGTCCATAGAATGCGTTTGTGAAGGATTCTGCGGTTTGAGCTGTGTTTTCCACTGGCCCAGGGGCTTTGAAGGATACCACCTCAGTTTTGAGAAGTGTGAAGTTTGCTTTTGAGAAGTTCTTTACCATGGTTACCTTGGCTGGGGGTGGGGACGGGATATGGATGTCCAGTGAGATTAATTTGTGGTCTGACCTTACCAGTGAGGGGTATACTTCTGGTGTGGAACATAGAGTCCCTATGTTTGTGATGACCAGATCCAATATGTTTTCCCCTCTTGTGGGGGTGGTGACAGCTGTTCCATAGCATTTGAGTTTATAAATTCTAGGAAACGTTGGGCGAGGGTGTATGAGCTTGAGTAGTTAACCCAGTCAATGTTTGGGTAGTTGAAGTCACCCAGTATGATGGTGTTTGGAGAGACCTTCATGTTCTCCAGTGTTTTCAGGAAGGCCGAGTGGGGTTCCTGAGTTTGGGAGGGTGGTCTGTAGCAGGCTATACACTGAAAAGCAGTTTTGCCCACTGTTAGTTGCACGTGGATGGTTTCCGTTGCTTCGTGCAGTGCTACTAATCTGGAGGTGTGGATATTTTTGATGTATGTGGATACTTTCCCTCCTTTTGTGGTTCGGTCAGAGTTTTGTGGCCGAAAAGCATGGTATGAAGTATAACCTGGCAGTGCTGGGGTGCTTTTGGGAGCCTTGAACCAGGTCTCTGTTACTGCACAGACATCGATGTTCTCCATACTGAGGAGAGTATCAAGTGCATTTTGACTCTACTTTTATTTTGAGCCTTATCGTTGTGGAACTGGTGCTTTTTGTTTGTTTACTTGTGAAGCCGGCACCTTCCTTTTGATAAGTTCATCAGCATTACCCTTAGTTTCTTTTTCCCTGTATTGTCTATGGAGGTGGGTTTGTCTTTTGAGCCTTGCCTAAAAAAGGCACTATGGGGGTGGCAAGAGCCTTAGCCAGTATTCGAAAGCCCAGGGGTGACAGGTGCAAGCCGTCCCTAGTGAAGCAATGTGGCTTGTCGAGCATGTCATCCCAGGCTGACAGACACTGGATCCCCTTTGAATAACACCAATACTTTAACCAATTGTTAAAACGTATCATTTTGTCTTTATACTGTGGTATCATTCTTGGTGAGGGTAACATGCTACTCAAAGTCAGGGTCATACCAGCCTGGGCTACATGATCAGACAGCTCCTCCATGTCTCTTTTCATGTAGTCTAGGGAGGTACGTCTCAGGTCATTCACACCAGCATGGACAATGACGGAGTCATATTTGTACTTGTTTTGGAGTGACCTGAGTGCGTGTGTTATGTGGCAGATCCTGGCACCCAACAGACAGCTTACAGTGACCTTCACCTTGTTCAGCCTGGTGAGTGGGACGTCAGTGTGTCTGACTATAGAGTCACCTATTACAAGTGTATTTGGTATGTTGTTTAGCCTTAAGGGCTGTGACTGTGTGGCACACTGACTTTGTAGACTATGTGATACGTGGGTATTGTTGTGGGGTAGCAGTTGTTTGGGTGTCTGCTTTGGAGGTCTCTGCTGCTTAGGCAGATTTTTATTTAGAGCCTCCGAGTATGTTTTTGTGTGTTTATGTGTTTGGTTTGTTGTTGCTATAGGTCTATAGTGAGAACTATTCTAAAGTCCAGAATACAGCAATACCTGTATTAGGGACTATTCTAGCTCAGGAAAACAAGGATATTTTTTTTTTTTTTTTTTTTAAACAGGCAACAGAAAATGCACAGAAAATACTTTACACAGGCTAGCACACTTGAGTATCCTTGTTTTCCCGCCTTTCCTCGACTAGTTTAGACCAGTATACAGGCTTTGCTGTATTCTGGGCTGTGGTGTAGTTCCTGTGTTGTCCATTGCCTTACTTGGATAGAAGGAAGTTTCTTTGCTCACCAGTGGGAGTGGGGAGCCTTGAGCAGCCTATCTGTCCCTGAAGGAGTGACCTCAGCACAAGAGCTTGTAGCAATTGGTTGTTTTGGACCATTTCTAGCTCTTTTGAAGTTCCCTGTTTAAAATCCGCCTCTGAGCGTTTTTTCTGGCTATACTACTCAGAAACAGCTCCTCGTGGTCCTGCAGAGTGGTCCTAGCAGCAGAGAACTGAGAAAAGCGACTACTTTCCTGATTTAAGTATTTGTTGCTGTTTTTTACCTGAAATGCCTTCTCTTGCTCACTCTGAACAAACTTAAACTGTTTTTTAGCTGTTTGTTGCATTTTATATTAACTGCACTTAAAAGTTTCATTTAGTCGAAAATTGTTGTTTGTTTGTTAAATTTAACTGTTGAGGCTGCCCACTAAAGTGTGCTAGCCTGTGTAACTGATTTATTACTGTTTCCTGCATTTCTGTGTGCTTTCTATCTTAAAACAAAAAAAAACAAAAAAAAATATCCTTGTTTTCCCGCCTTTCCTCGACTAGTTTAGACCAGTATACAGGCTTTGCTGTATTCTGGGCTGTGGTGTAGTTCCTGTGTTGTCCATTGCCTTACTTGGATAGGAGGAAGTTTCTTTGCTCACCAGTGGGAGTGGGGAGCCTTGAGCAGCCTATCTGTCCCTGAAGGAGTGACCTCAGCACAAGAGCTTGTAGCAATTGGTTGTTTTGGACCATTTCTAGCTCTTTTGAAGTTCCCTGTTTAAAATCCGCGTTTGCGCGGCTTTGCACGATTGTGCGCATAGTGCAGCGCCGGTTAAACAAGTTTAAACTTTTTCTGGCTCCGCCAAGTCTGCTCTTCAAATTTCCCCTTAAGAAAGTTCTACTTTTATAATAAACAGTCTACTCGCTTTATTATAAGCCTAGCACTTGTTCTCAAAACCTTTCTGCTAAGTAAGCACTCTCTAACTAAAATAAGCACTACATCCACCTACCGCCCCTGTGAGTACCTACTTCCCTTAAAGGCACAGCACTCCCTTATAATATTCTAGCATGTCGAGTGGTAGATTACTAGCATCCTCTCCGGTTCAGCTGGTTAACCTGGGAATCTTGAGACAATGCTACAATTGTCTCATGTACACAGACAACCCTCTCCTCCTCCCAACAAACACAAATACATGTGAGAGATGCAACTATATAGCCAAACTGGAGGCTGAACTCTCTCAACTCAGGACTGGCAAAACCAGACAGGAGGAGAAGGTAACCACACACACAGCAAACCCAGTCCCACATAGACCTACCACAACTGCAACCCAAACACATAATAACACAAAGACATACTCGGAGGCTCTAACAAAAAACTTACCAAAACAACAGAGGCTTCCAAAGCAGATACCCAAAAATCCACTACCTGAAAACATAACACATGCAACACATACTTCAATAAATCAGTGTGTCAAACAATCACAGCCCTTAAGGCCAAACACCATGTCTGATACACTTGTAATAGGTGACTCTATAGTCAGACACACTGACGTTCCGCTTACCAGGCTGAACAAGGAGAGGGTAACGATGAGCTGCCTATCGGGAGCTAGGATCTGCCACATAACACATGCACTCAGGTCACTCCAAAGCAAGTACAAATATGACTCTGTCATTGTCCATGCCGGCGTGAATGACCTGAGACGTACCTCCCTGGACTACATGAAAAGAGACATAGAGGAGCTCTCCGATTATGTAGCCCAGGCTGGTATGACCCTGACCCTGAGCAGCATCTTGCCCTCACCAAGAATGATGCCACAATACAAAGACAAGATGATCAGCTTTAATAATTGGCTCAAATACTGGTGTCATTCTAGGGGGATCCAATGTCTGTCTGCTTAGGATGACATGCTGGACAAGCCACGCTGCTTCGCAAGGGACGGCTTGCATCTGTCACCACTGGGCTTCCAGATATTGGCCAAGGCTCTTGCCACCCCCATAGTGCCTTTTTTAGGCAAGGCTCAAAAGACAAACCCACCTCCTTAGAAAACAAAAATGGAAAAAAATTAAGGGTAATGCTGCTCAACGCCAGAAGTCTAAATCTCAAGATGCAGGTTCTCAAAGCACTCCTCAGTATGGAGAACATCGATGTCTGTGCAGTAACTGAGACCTGGTTCAAGGCTCCTGAGAGCACCCCAGCGCTACCAGGCTACACCTCGTATCATGCTTTTCGGCCCCAAAACTCGGGCCAAACCAAAAAAGGAGGGGGAGTGTCCATATTCATCAAGGACACCCACACCACCAGGTTAGTGGCAACACATGAAGCATCAGAGACCATCCAGGTGCAACTAACCATAGGCAAAACTGCTATACAACTGGTAGCATGTTACAGACCACCCACCCAACCTCAGGAACCCCATTCAGCCTTCCTGAAGACATTGGAGGATATGAATGTCTCAACAAACACCATCATATTGGGAGACTTCAACTACCCTAACATAGACTGGGTGCATTATTCTAGCCAAAACACCCTAGCCCAAAGGTTCCTGGAATTCATAAATTCAAATGCAATGGAACAGCTACTCACCTCTCCCACAAGGGGAGATAATATACTAGACCTGATCATCACAAACATGGGGAAAAAGTGCTCCACACCGGAAGTATACCCCTCACTAGTGAGATCTGACCACAGACAAATCACCCTTGATATACATATCCCACCTTCACCCCCAACACAAAAGACTACAGTGAAAAACTTCTCAAAAGCCGACTTTACACTTCTTAAAACTGAGATGGTATCCTTTAAGCCCACTGGGCCAGTGGATACCACATCCCACAATGCAGAATCCTTCACAAATGCTTTCTACGGACATCTCCAAGAATGCATGGCTCATGCAATCCCAAATAAAACCAAGACCCTCTCCACCAAGGGCAGGCGTCCTGTCTGGTGGACCCCAGCCATAAACAAATTGTATAACAAAAGAAGGAAGCTACTGCACGACAGTGCAAAATCCCATAAAAAGAAGGCAACTCTGATCAGCACTAGTAGAAAGCTATGTTCTCTCATAAAAACATCCAAGGCCAATTTTGAGAGAAATATCGCTATGGACACTAAAGATAACCACAAGGCCTTCTTCTACTATGTTAGAAACCTGGGCGGAAACTCTCAGATATGTTCAGAGTTAGTTCACAATGACAAAAAATACACTGAACCCACAGATATTTCCAACATTCTGGCAGACAGGTTCAGTGCAAATTTCTCCCCTCCCTCACCCCCAAAAGAAGAAATACTTATCCCAGCTGAATGTAACCTCCCTGTCATCTCAGATGTCCAGGTGAGAACCGCCCTCAGCAAAGCTAAAAACACAGCATCAATGGGACCTGACGGTATCCCGGGTTGTGTGCTACGTGAACTTCAAGAGGAGCTAAACCCGCACATAAAAATGCTATTTAACCTTAGCCTTACTACAGGATATGTACCTGAGCACTGGCGTACAGCAACAGTAGTCCCACTCCACAAAGGAGGCACCTCTACAGACCCTGGTAACTACCGCCCCATAAGCTTAACCAGCCTGGTCTGCAAAGCTATGGAAAGAATCATTATGGAACTCATAAACAGAGACATTGGGGACTTACAGACACTTGATCCCACCCAGTTCGGCTTTGTAAAGGGCAGATCCTGCCTTTTGAACCTGGATGACTTTTTCGAAACAGTCACTAAAGCCATTGACGAGGGCAAAGCAGTCCATACAGCCTACCTGGACTTGGCTAAAGCTTTCGACAAAATACCCCACTCAGGCATCATAGACAAGCTCAACAGCTTAAATGTAAATCCATATGTCACAAGATGGGTTGCAAACTGGCTAAAGGATAGAACCCATAAAGTCAAAATTGCTGGAGCCATGTCAGACTCAAAGCCAGTCACAAGTGGTGTCCCACAGGGCTCTGTCCTGGGACCCCTCTTGTTCGGCATTTATTTCTCAGATGTGAAAGCAAACATGGGAGGGTTGTGGCTGACAAAGTTTGCAGATGACTGCAAACTAGGCGCCATAGTCGATACACCAGCTGACACATACATCCTACAGAAAGGCCTCACTGAAACGGACAACTGGTGCCGGAGTCATGGCCTTAAACTAAATGCCAAAAAATGTATAGTCATCCCCTTTGGGAAAAACAAAGTACCCACAAGTTATCACATAGACAGTAACCCACTGAGTACGGAAAAAGTAATCAGAGACCTGGGGACCCAAGTCGATAGTGACCTCTCATTTGACACCCACATTGCCAAAGTGGTTAGAAAGACTTTCTACCTTGCCCACCTTATCATGAAGGGATTCACATCCAGATCAAAGGAGGTCACTGTACCCTTATACTCCTCCCTTATAAGGCCCATGATTGAGTACAATGCCCCATTTGGTATGTACCTCACCCGGCACTTGCAACAGCTAGAGAGACCCCAAAAGTACCTCACCTATGTCATATGCGGCCAGACTAAAAAAACTCCAGCTCTATTCAGTAGCATACCGCCTACTCAGAGGTGATCTGTGCCTGACGTACAAGGCCATGTCCAATCAGGAATTGATGGACATGCTCCACCTCAAAAAATCCAAATCCATCAGAACCATGAGAGCTAAAGATTTAAACCTCAGCACAAATATGAACAGGACATGCTGGAGGGACAGATTCATAACTCAGAGGCTTCCCATACTCTGGAACAGAATCCCAGTTCATGTTAGGCAGAGCCCCTCACTGACTCTCTTCAAGAGAAATCTTGACGAGTGGATGGGATATCGTAGGTTTACCCCAGGGGTCATCTCTGTGTCACTACTAGACAGAGGCACAGTAAACTAAGTCTATTATGTAAGGGGGTCTTCACTGTGTCACTACTAGACAGAGGCACAGTATTCTAAATCTATTCTGTACACTAGACAGAGGCACAGTAAACTAATTCTATTATATAAGCAGGTCTTCACTGTATCACTACTAGACAGAGGCATAGTATTCTAAATCTATTCTGTACACTTTTGTACCAATATATGGGGTGGCGAAAGCCACATCACTATGGCTAGGCTTATAAATGCCCCAGGGCAGATAGCCTAGTACTAAACTATGAAACTAAACAAAAAGACAAATTTTAAAGTGCAGGTATTAAATAAATGCAAAAACAAGCTTAAATCTAACAAAAGAGCAGTTTTTACTCGCTTTTCGGTGAGAATAGACAGTCGCAAAGGTAAAGGCAGTAAAAGGTACTTAAATCTGGTAGCAGTCACTCTTTTTCATCTCTCTGCTGCTAGCACCACTCTGCAGGACCACGAGGAGCTTGCTGAGTCGGAAACAAGTGCAAAAACCACGCCAAAGTGGTTTTTTAAACAGGGGACTTGAAAGAGCTAGGAATTAGCCCAAAACGGCCAATAAACAACAAGATCTTGTGCTGAGACAGGGACAGATAGGCTGTTCAAAGCTCCCCACTCCCACTGGTGAACAAAGAAGCTTCCTTCTATCCAAGCAAGGAAATGGAAAATATGAAACCTAGGCATTGCAGAAGAGAAATGACAAAAAAAAGTTTTGCTCTAGGATCTCTGAGGAAGTTGCCATAAAAAGGAGATTGTCTAGGTAAGGGAAAACATGGATGCCCTGCAACCTGCAGTAGGCAGTCACAGGAGCTAGGCATTTTGTAAACACCTTTAGGGTGGTAGAAAGTCCACAGGGCAATGCAGAAAACTGAAAATGCCAGAAAGCCACAGAGAAACACAAAAACGTCCTGCATTTGGGGTGTATGGGAATGTGTAGATATGCATTTATGATACCCAGGTAGGCTAAGAAGGCTTGTGGCAGAATTAGAGGGAACAAGGTTTGAAGAGTTATCATACAGAAGGTGGGTACCTTCCAAAGGGTGTTGAGATGACACAGATCTAAGATGGGTCTCCAAAGGCCATCCTTTCTAGGCACTAGAAACATTCTGGAGTAGAAACCTTTTCCTTTTTGGCCTTGAGGAACTTCCTGAATGGTTCCTTCACCTCACAGGTCTAGAAGTACCTCTGGAAAGGAGGTTAGTTGTTCCTTTGGTGGTTGGGAAGTGCCCCTGAAGGGTGGCAGGGAGTCACATACCAGAAAGTATCCTTTCTGAATGATGGAGAGAACCCAGGAGTCTTGAGTTTTTTCCCAGACTGGCAGAGACAGAGAGAGGCACTAGGAAAGTGAAATGGGAGTGGAGTGAAGAAGACGGTCATAGGGAACCAGGCTTGTCTGGAAAGGGCCACTTCTGAACCGGAGTTGCAGGGGCAGTCCTGGACTGCTGAAGCATCCTACCAGCCTTTTTAGTTTTAGGTGGAGAAGGTTGGGAGTGCTTGCGTAGAAAATCAGTCTTTCCAGAGTAATTTCTCTAGAATTTAGGCACTGGAGAGACAAAAATGTGTTTTAATTCCTGCATCTCTTTTCCTGCACAGATTTAAATAAACTAGCAGCTGCAGGACCAAATAAAGCAGAATTGTCCAAAGGGGCATCCATAAGCTTGGATTTAATATCCTCTGGTAATGGCTGAAGTCTTAACCAGGAAAATCGCCTTAAGACACAGCCAGCAGCAGTCACCCTGGCTGAGGCTTCTGCAGCATCATAGCTGCATTTGTTGGTGTGGTGGACTACCTGTGAGAAAGCTCCCATCAGGGATGCAGCCAAAGTCTTACTGTCTGAGTCAGTTAAGTCTGAAATGACCTGGGAGAGTTGGGAGAGAAGGTCTAAGGCAAATTTGGTCATGTGTGTCTGGTAATTAATGGCTCTAAATGCTGAAGTGCATACTTTCATGCCTAGTCTTTCCAGGTTCCTGCTGTTCTTATCTGAAGGAAGGAGAGAGAAAGAAGGTAGTAACCTGGATGGTTTGTCTGAAGCCACTGAAAACACTGATGGATCTGCTCAAGGGCATTTAAACAAGAACTTACAGTCCCCTCAGGGACCTTGTAAAATCAGTCAGGCTTCTTAAGAGCAAGAGACTGGGAGTCTGGGGCCTTGGAAGCTGAGGCAAAGGCACCCAGGAAAGCAGATGACACAGGAAGCATAATCTAGGGGGGAGGGGATCTGTGAGGAGTAGGCCAGAGACTCCTCTTCTGAGAAGGGCTTTTCATCTGAGGAAACCTCTTCTCTGACTCTTTTTCTGAGGAGATGTTGTGCATGGCGGGACAGAAACCCCCAAGGGGGGATTAAGGGCCATGCAGTCCTTGAAAATACCTTGAGTGAATTATTCCCAGTAAATCTGAGGTTCTTTTGGAGGAGACAGATGTTTTTCTTTTTGTATCTTCTTGTGATGCAGGTCTACTCTATGTAGTGTTAGAGGGCTGGACAAAGGCTTACACTAAATGATATCTGAGTGAATTTCCTCCTGCACCAGGATCTGAAGTATCCCTTTAGGGCTTTTGGTTACTATGAGCCTCATTTCCCACTATACATCCTAGATGGATGCCTGCTCAGCCTCTGAGGACATGCCAGTGGTCAGATTGAAGGCAGCCTCAACATCGGACTCAGCCTGTGATCTGGAACCAGAAACTGGCCACATCTCCTGGTTTTCATCTGCCTCGGGTGAGATGTCTATATGAAGAGGCGCAGCAGTAGCTTCAGGCCTCAGCTTTTTGGTTTTCCACTTAGCGTTCAACTCGACCTCAGGCCCACAGGATCTCTCCATTGCACTCTTCTCTAATAACTTTAAGCACTTAATTGAGCACTTTCAGTGTATATAAGTACAGAGTTTTTTATGTAGAAGGTAGATCTGAAGAAGCGTACAGTCCTGTACGTGAAAGCGCTCATCTCTTTTGGCCTGAATAAAGAAGATTTTTTCGTAGCATTGTGGTGGTCGTTACTCTGGTGTTTACTCTCCAATAACTTTAAGCACTGGTTTTCCAAGTAAACGGCTAAGGAGGAAAACCTCTTTCAAAGGGTCTTGGGTACAAAGGCCTGGAAAATGGGACAGGATTTGTGATCGTAGGTAGGTCCTAAGCAAAAAGACACTGACATTTTCCTTTTCTGGATGACATGAACCCTACCATTAAACAGTAGTAAAAGAAAAAAGATTTCTCCAATGGGGCACATCTCAGAATTCGCAGAAAACAGCAAATGGCTCACCGAATACATCAACGGTCAAGGTATTGTACAGACTGGCACCAGAGAAGTTCTGAGATAGAGGAGTGTGTACATCACTTTTATGTATGACATACGACAGCAGCGTACGTGCAACGTGCCACGTATCCTACAGTAGTGAAAGACTTTTGTATACTGGCTGACATTGGGTCACCTGCTGTGGAGATCTCCCTCATGTTAAGTATACTGCAATAGATGAACAGAAGGACATCAAATGGGTCCCTACTCCAAGGTTTCTGAGCTGGACAAAGTTTTTTTTTTTTTTTTTTTGTGCCTATACTTCAGTTGGCTTTCCAAGAATGCCATGTTTCATCCCTGAATTTTAGTAAAGATTTCAGTTCACTGGTTAACCAGTCATTTTTTAGTGGTTTTGTACATTCGTCTAATTAGTGGGAAACAAACTCCTTGTAGGTTTCTTAAGATGTTGGCAAATATTTCTGCAGCAAGGTAGGCTTCAGTTACATCTAGTATGTTGAAACAGTCTTGGATGCCAAGAGTGGATTTGATTTTTTTTTTATACTGGAGTCTGATTTGGCTCTAAAAGAAATCAGTTGTGGGGAATGCAGTACAAAGTTGACTGGATAGTGGTCTCTTACAGATGGTATATGGATAATAATATCACAGACTAGTGAAGGATTGCAACTAATTATGAGTCCAAGGAGGAAGTGCTTATTAGCTTTTACTTTGGCCATGAGGGCTGCTGTGCAAGTAGTCATAGATTATACGTAGTAAGAATATCTGTTTTGTCACTGTGGAATGGACTCAGCATGTGTAACCATGAGGTTATCCCTATTTGTTTTGGTGGATGTAATATTTTGTAATATGGTATTAAATTTGTCTATGGATAATGGAGGTAAAAGGAAGGTTGTGGAGAGATTTGTTATATTTTGTGAGTATGGTAGTTAGTCGCTAATGTGGAAGGATGTCAGTACTGAGGGTGGTCTGAGCAAGAAGTTGGGCCCTTGTTCTGGTATTTAAAAAAAATGGTTCTTACACCATTTTTAAGTCCTGATTTGGCATCTAAGTGGTAATCATAGTTGAAATACAGTGGTGTATGAGGGAGATATGTCATTTCTTATCGATGATTCTGTGACTGTTATAATGTCTGGGTTTTGTTGAGTAAT
The DNA here is from genome assembly GCF_019279795.1 of Protopterus annectens. Taxonomy (NCBI): domain Eukaryota; kingdom Metazoa; phylum Chordata; order Ceratodontiformes; family Protopteridae; genus Protopterus; species Protopterus annectens. The sequence goes on from NC_056750.1 coordinate 245,683,363, forward strand.
GAGTGCATTGAGTCTGTATACTATGTACATTAATTATGAGGCATGAGAGTACAGAGAGCCCTGGGTTAGGTTTGATGATTCTGTGAAGTACTATTAGAATTATGGCAGTAAATTTATATAGGTTTTTGGTGGTTTAGTGGTTTATGGAAGGTATAAACTAAGGAGTCTAGATATGATGGGTATAACTGGGTGGTGTTATGCAGAAAGTATGGGTGGAAAGGGTGAGTAGGAGAGATTGCTGAGGGTGTGTTTGTCAAACAGGTGGCTGAATGGAATGCAGGGTGGTGTAAGACCAGTTGTGTCCAATTAAGGCAAAGAGCAGATTTAGGAATTTGTCTGAGGATAAAGTGTTAGGATATTGTAGAGTAGTAGAACTATAAATGGAAAGCAGTAATCATGAAAATGCTTATGGAGTCATGTTTGGTGGGGATGCAGGTGAGTTCAGTGGATGTTACGATAGGAAAGGCTAATGTGCTACTCTGTTAAGCTCTAGTGGTAATGACTTGTGGCTGCAGCTGAAAGGAGTTTGCATGTATAGCAGTTGGTAAGGGACCATATGTAAGTGTGGGTTAGGGATACTGGTTTGCTACTGAAATGTTAAATGGGAACTGTGTGTAGCTTAACTGAAGGCTGCTGGTTTAGAAGTTGTGTGTACTACTTTGAATGAGGGCGGGAAGGTTTAAATTGTGCTTATTTCTACAGTTATGTGTGCATAACGTTAAAAGGGGTATGCAAGAAGTGGAGTAATGGGTGGGGAACAGTTCCTACAAAGGTAATAATATGGAAGGGATAGGAAAAGAGCAAAGCTAGCTACAGCTCCCATGCCAATGCGAAGTAATCAGTGCAAGAGTGCTCAACATGAAGACTGAAGCTGTGAGTCATCACGCAGGTACCTGCCTTAGAGATTACTTCTGCCTTTAAAATTCTAATAGGAGTATGCATACACTGGATAACTGCAGGACTTCTTTTAAAATGGTTCTCCTACACAGAACTATCACAGTGATACAAGAAATACTACAAGGGAGGCAGAGAGGGAAAAGGGTGTAACAATTAAACTGCTGCACCCACAATGCTAAGGTGGTGTCTATTATTTCAGAGATAATTTGGGCTTAATTCCATAGAAACAGGTGATGTGTTTTTCAAACCATTAGAATAAGATGGGAGAAATGTAAGGAAATATCTGTCCACCAGAATAGGTGGACAAGTGGGAAAACTACTTGTCTGTGTAGTCATAGCTGGCTTTAGGCACCAGCAAACCCTGCAGTCGCTGGGGGCCCCCAACCAAAACAAGTTATCTTACCTTGATATTTTGTAACATATTTGTCAAACCAACAAAAGCTAGTAGGACAATCTTATGTACGAAATAAACCAGCTGAGTAATAACTCATATTAATATCTCCTTTAAAATTCAAAGATATCTCTGGTTATAGCAACAAGAGTTTTAGCAAGCAACAGGGTACACAACTCCATTAAAAATTTTACCATGGACACAGTGCCCATAGCTTAGTTAAACTCTGTTAGTGGATATTCACTCCACTAAACTAACATAGCCAGCTTTAGGTACTTGCAATACCCGTGGCTGCAAGGGGTTCCCTTAATCATCCTTGACTGTGTGAGGGCCCCACAAAAGCTGTTGCTGTTTTGAGAAAAATGAGGAGAATAAATGTATTAATTTCCTGATTATGCTCTTTAACCTGAACAGATCTGTCATATGACTTTCTTAGGATAAAGTTAACATTGAACATAAACAAGGTAAACAGAGAGATCAGCAGCCCAGTGACCATCACGGTGCAAACTTTGGACTTTAAGAAAAGCTTCTGCTTCTGATCTTCAGGGATGGTTTTCTCTTTCAGGGAGTTTTATAAACACTGGCAGAACACCAGATACTATAACTTTCAACTTATTTGCAGAAGAATTCAGCACAATACCAACAAAAGCAATATAAAGGCTCAAAATCATGAACGAGTTTTACATATTACTCTAATTCAATTCAAATTTAATAGCACAAAATCTTATACATCAACATACATTTGGACAATAAGTATAAAATTCTGATGTCTGGATTTATTGACCGTCTATAATCCTGAATGATTTACAAGCAGATCAAACTTTTTACAAAAGACAGTGCAAAATTATGAGAAAAAAAATACGAAGGTCTGTGAAATCAGGGACAATGACAGCTTTGCATTACTCCTCAGTGAGGTAAATAAAAGTGACTTAGCCCTGCTGCTGCTTGACAACTGCTAAATGGCAGTCACTGATCTTGTATGCCAGTACCAGTGTTGCACAATGTATTGCCATTTGCTGAAATGAGTACAAAACTAGTATTGCTTTGGCTTGTGTGTGTGTGTGTGTGTGTGTGTGTGTGTGTGTGTGTGTGTGTGTGTGTGTGTGTGTGTAAAAGACAGTGATCTTTGTGTGCACACACCCAAAATGTCACAACACATACATTATTCATTTGTGTATCAGTAAAAATGTAGCTAACAAATAATTGCATTTCAAAAGTAATGCATAAATTAATATATCACAGAATAGTCAGACACTTAAATCTTTTAATAGTCTGGAGGCCCCCTCCCCAGACTGTATAACTGGATAAGGGGGCTCCCTTAATTATCCTTGACTGTGTGGGGATCCCAGAAAAGCTTTTGCTGGCTGGGGAAAAATGAGAAGGAAATAAATGTATTTACTTTCTGATTATGTTCTAACTTGAAAAGGGCTGTGATATGACCCTGTTTGGATAAAGCATAATGAACTCTGCTATCAACTGCACCCATTCACCCTGCTCAGGTGTGTGTGTGTGTGTGTGTGTGTGTGTGTGAACAGAAAGCTGCTGTAAGTTATGTAAAGGGGTGATGTATGGTTATTACTTTAATATTCATCACAGTCAAACCTTAGAGGTGTGCACATGAGGTTATTTTAGCTTGTGTTTGGGCTGAGGACAATGCGGTCATTGTTTCTTTCACTAATCTCACAGACCTCAAACTCATACAAAGAATTGTTACCTTTTCAAATGCCCAAACTGGGAAATTTTTGGTACAAACGTCAGATTTTGCAGGTCAAAACATACCCACAGACAGTACAAAGGACAGAACTTCACTTTTTTGCCCAAATAGCAGCTTCTTATTGCAGAATTTTAGTTGCTTATTCTGTTTCTGATAACATTTAGGTGTTTCACATGCAAAATAAGTGTTTTATGCAACTATTAAAGAAAATATAGGACATTTTTTGTCCTAAAATCTCAGGACATTTGCCATTTTCTCATTTTTTTTTTGCAAGGCACAACTGCCCAAAGAGGGAATGGCCCTTGCAAAGTGGGACAGGTGGTAACCCTAGTACAAAGAAGGTTACTATAGCTTATGCAGTAGCAGTGTACTGTCTAGTAGCAACAAAGGAGATTACATTACTGTAATCATTGTTTTCACTTTCCTCACAATCACACATCATGTACATATACAGGTGGCTGCCTTTGAGGGTTAGGAGTGAGGATTGAAGATGCATGCTATGTATGTCAGCAGAAATGCATGACTTTAGCAATTTGAACCTCTGCTTTCATCCCAGTCTAACACCAGTGGGATGCATAGGCAGTCTTTTTGGGGGGTTTAGGAAAACAGGCAGTTCTCAGATAGAACCTGTGTGTCCAGAAAACTGGCTTATTAGTTTATTGTGAGATACTATTGTGCCATCTTTGAACATAAAGCCATGTCTTCCTTGAAAGTAAAAAGCCATTATTGGATGAAAAGTTTGTGTAAAAAGAAAATCTACTTCAGAGCATATAGGGAGTTGTTATGGCTTCTGGAAATATTCGAAGAGTAAGGCAAAATGTGAGAATAGGGAGACCAAGATGGGGAACAAGTGTGTGTGTGTGTGTGTGTGTGTGTGTGTGTGTGTGTGTGTGTGTGTTTTGGGGGAGAGTGGTTAAAACAGTATGCCTAGGGCAGCATTTCACCTAACTCCAGAGCTACAGTTACTGCAATGTATCATTGCTGCAACTCAATGCCAGTAACTATAAATGTCCCTTTGTGAGATGGGCCAACATAGTGTGGTAAATGGGCCTGTTGTAAGAGTATTGTAGCTACAGGTCAGTCTGTGTTTACTGCTTCTAAAAGTTTGCAGTATGAACTAAAAGGTTGCTTAGGAGCGGTGGCAGTGACAGGGTGATATGTGGAATGGAAGTGCCCAGGGGGCCTCGAACTTGAAATCTGCTGGGGGCCCCCAAAATGCTAACACCGGCACCATGTGCAGTATTGACAAGGAGATTGGAAAGATCCTGAGAGGGCTAACTACTGGGTCAAAGAAATGAAAATGTGAGTTCTGAAAGGTTGCTAACTTGTCCTACTTGGCAATATATGTCATGGGATAAGAAAAGGGGGTTGCTGGAGTACAGTGCCTAGCTAAGAATGAAGTGAGCTATTATTTTTGCTAGGGTACCCAACACTGAAATTTAATGATGTCCTCCACCTCTGTATACTCTCTTCAAAAAGTGTATTTTAAACTTTTATACCATTTCCCAAGCTCAGCACAGAATCTTGAAGCAGGCCATTGCTAGTCTTCTATTTCCTTCTACTTTGTGGGTAGCTGCTGTAGAGAAATTTCCCTCACCCTTTTAGCTCAGTAGGCTGTGAGGGGGAAGAGTTCTTTCAGAGGGCTCTGTGTAAAGGATGCATATGATGAGTATGTAGATAATGGACAAACATGTAAATATCATACACCAGGGACTTGTTTAAAAATAGTGCTCCTACACATAACTATCACAGTGGTGCAAGAAGCCACTTAGAGATCTTTAACGATGCAAGGCTAAATCTGACACAGTGAATTTTTCAGTGTAGCAGTACCTGGAAGAGGTCACAAAGTAAGGGGACTCAGTGGTAAGATCTTTGCCTCAAAGCTGTAGGGTTTCCACGTGACTTCGGATCATAGTCCGTATGGAGTTTGCATTTTCGTAGTGTCTGAAAATGTTTTCTTCAGCCAGTCTAGTTTCTCCTATCTCCCAAAACATGCTGGCTGAAATATATAGCACTATATCTAGATCATTGGTCAAGAAGGTTCCATGGACCAATCCACTTAACGTATTAAATTATTACATTAAAATTAAAAATTAAAGCTGAACACAGTACTTCTGTACAAGATCTCAGTACCCAATCTTCAATTATCTGTGGCTTAAAACATTTCTCACTCAAAAAACAGACAAGGGTCCTCCCCCATTTCTTTCTTGGTTCCAGAAATATGAAACTTACAATGGGAAATGAAGCAGAGGTGGAAGGGATCTTTCATAGCAAATATATGGGATTCAGATCATACATTTAATAATCTACTGCTCTGAAAGAAAGAACATCACAGTAACTTAAACATTAATTTATTGATGTAAGAATGATGCACAATCCACTATATACAATTGATGCAACAGTATATATATATATATATATATATATATATATATATATATATATATATATATATATATATATATATATATATATATATATATATATATATATATATATATATATATATATATATATATATATATATATATATATATATATATATATATATATATATATATAGTGCTTTCACTTTGCATATTTATGCTGTAACGGTTTCTTATGGTCATCATACGTTTACACACACTTGATGCTATATTTTTCTACATCTAAACTGACATCCAGAGATGTTGAGGTTTTATTTGTCCTCAACCATTGCTTCATTCTGTGAAAACCCACAAATACTTATCAGTACTATTTCACAGAATGCAACCTACACTCCATTCTGCAAAAGGCACATCAGATAAATAATACCCTACCGTCATTACATTTAAAATACAGAAACAAAACAGAAACAGTTTCTGGTTTCAAAACAGACTATGTACCACTAGTAAAGCCTATCACATCTACTTACAGTACAGCATTTTTAATGTCACAAACCTATCATTAACTATTTAGAGAAAAAACAGTTATGTACGTATATGAAAGATATGTGCCTACCATAAAGCTAGATCATTTCATTCCAGTCTTTCCGATACAACATGTGGGTCCTTGAGACACTTGCCGGATTTGATTCAGCAGAATTACTGCACCAGTCTTGAGCCCCTTTAAGAATGTCCTTTCCCATAATGCAGCTCTCCCCCTAGTTACCTCCAGTCTAGTTTGATGCTTCAAGATGTGGACACCACTAATCTGTGCTACCCTGGACCCAATGAGCTTAACTTGTGGATCCTTCATGCATCTCAACACTGAAGTTGAAAGGGGGGGGGGTTGCCATACCACACATATTGGAATGAAGATCTGACACTATGGTAAACAACAACTTTCATATCCTATTCATTCAGTCCATCCAATCTGACGTGTGGGTCAGAATCCCAAGCTATGGAGACTCCAGGTGGCATCATGACAAGAGATACTTCAGGATGGTAGCATAGAAGAATGCCCTAGCACTGGAGGTACAATCTACTTTACAGTGCTTTAAAAAAGTCTGCACGGTTGACCAGGTGGCAGCCACACCCACACTATCTAGTGAATGGGCTCTGAAAAAAGACTGTAGAAGTTGTCATTGCTCTAGAAAAATGAGCTCTTATAGGTTCATAGGTAAGCACTAGGCTAGATGTTCTTGTGAGCCATTTAAAGTCTAACCAATTTCCTTCAAAGATGAGAATCAAACCATGTACCTTGTGCCTGTGAGATAAATACCTTAATCATTATGCTAGCCTGACAATCTTCTTTGTTTAAAAGAAAGGGGTTTATTGTAAAATGTAAAGGTGAATAAGATACAGTCTGGTAACCATCTTGAAAAGTGACTAGATATCTTTTTCCTAGCTTGCTTTGAGAAAACGAAATGAAAAGTGGCTCAATGTTTCTGCTCTGTGAAGATAGAAACACAATTCTCTACATATATTCAAGGTACCAAAGCGAGTACTTTCCTTTGTTTCTGTAATTCAGAAAAAAGACTGATAGATGAATGGGCTATAAAATATTTGTCTGAGAAGCAACTCTGGGAGTAAAGGAAGGATTTGTCCTTGAGTTACACTGTCCTGGAAAATCAAGTAGGGAGGAGAGAAAAAAAAGAGTGTGGAGCTTGGAAATACTTCTTGCTGAGGTGATGGCTACAAGAAAAATAGTCTTCCAAGAGAGGTGTTTAAGGTCTGCACAGGATGCTGCTTCAAATGGTAGTTCTTTGAGGGTCTCTAAGACAAAATAGATCTTGAGAAGGAGCTGGATCTTTACCAGATGGTCTTAATAGCAAGATACTTTTTCGAAAGACATTGTATAGTTTGTGAAAGGCTAGAGAACATTCCTAAAACCCAATATGAAAGCTCGAAATAGCAGCTAGCTGTACTTAATAGTGGGGAATCTAGAGCCTGAACCGAACACAGATGCAAGAAAGGGCAGGATGTCCGATGTAGGTGCTGAGAAATGGTCAATGCATTCCTTCTTAGGGAGAAAAGCAAGCTTAGCCATCACTGGAACTGGAGAAAAGTACAGTTTTGTACCTACCATAAATGTAGATGTCCGATAGGTATGCATCTGCAGTCATCACATATGGGTTTGTCCTGCCTCAGGCAGCCCTTCAGTCGGCCGGATTCCAAAGTCTGGGTCTGGCGTCGGCTGATGTCGCACTTTCCCCGTCTTCAGAGCGCCTGGGGTATAAAAGCATCAGCCGACGCCATCTTCCTCAGTTTTTCTTGCCCCAGATGCCAGGTGCCCTCTAAAGGAAGGCTAAATTTGGAGAGATGTATTAAAAAAATCCAAACATGCACAATAATATAAAAACAAATACACCATAACAGATCCCCCCAGCTAGCTATAAGAGGGGTAAGTACCCAAGAAATACCACAGAGGGGAAGGAGGGAGGGTAAACCTGACTGCAGATGCATACCTATCGGACATCTACATTTATGGTAGGTTCAAAACTGTACTATGTCCTTCAAGGATGCATCTGCAGTCATCACATATGGGTAGAATACCATAGCCAATCTGGGGGTGGAGGAACTATGTAAAGGATGGTGTAGCTAAAATGCCCTGCTGGACTGCCGTAGCAAAGCCTGCTCTGGATCTGGAATATAAAGGCAAATTGTAATGCTTGGCAAATGTATGCATGGAGCTCCATGTAGCAGCTTCTAAAATGTCCTTGGTAGCCACCTCTCTTAAGAAGGCTGTGGAGGTGGTTGTGGCTCTCGTGGAATGAGGTCTAATGTTGGCTGGCACAGTTTTTCCATGAAAGGAGTAACAAAAACGAATGCAATTCCCTATCCATTTTGAAATTGTCTGTTTGGAAATTGCTTTTCCTTGTGTACCAGCAGCATATGCTACCAACAGCTGCTCAGTTTTTCTGTAACCTTTAGTTCTGTCCAAGTAGTAGCGCAACTGTCTGTGTATGTCCAGGGTGTGCAGAAGTTTCTCCCCTTTGTTTTGTGGATTTGGAAAGAAGGTAGGCAAGTGAATAGCTTGATTTAATGAAACCCTGGATACTACTTTTGGCATAAATGTAGGATTGGTTCTCAATGAAACTCTGTCCTGATGAAAAATAAGGAATGGCTGTACTGCCATAAGGGCCTGTAACTCAGATACTCTTCTTGCTGAGGTTATGGCCAGAAGGAAAGCAGTCTTCCAAGACAGGAACTGTAGTTCTGCAGATGCTAATGGTTCAAAGGGAGGCAGTGTTAGTTTTTCCAACACGAAGTTAAGGTCCCAAGTAGGTAGAGGTGGTTTCCTTGGAGGATTGATGTTTTTGATTCCTCTTAGAAACTGTCTTAGGAGAGGGTGAGAGAAGACAGGTGGATCAGTATTGTACTCTGCTGAAATTGCTGAAGCATGAATTTTAATGGAAGAGTAAGACAGACCATTGTGGAACATTTCTGCCAAGTATTCCAGAATCTGTGCCATGTTCATCACTGTCGCATCTAGACCCTTTGTGGTGTTCCAAATGTGAAATCTTTTCCATTTTGCTGAATATGCCTTTCTTGTGGAAGGCCGGCGAGCTTCCATAATAATATCTTTCACTCTCTGGGATAGCTTGTCCTGTGGAGGAGTCAAGGTATTTTCCAGGCTGTTAGTTGCAAGGTTTTCAGGTTGGAATGCAGAGTTTTGTAATTGTGCTGTGTCAGTAGAAGTGGCCATAGAGGAAGAGGCCATGGTTTTGCGCGTGACAGGCTCTTTAACAGTGGGTACCAGTGCTGTCTTGGCCAGTCCGGAGCTATCAGAATCACTTTTGGCTGCTCTGTCCTGATCTTCAGTAAAACCTTGGTCATTAATGGGAGAGGTGGAAATGCATACACTGTTAGAGTTCTCCAGCTGAAAGAGAGGGCGTCCACTTTCCATGCTTGTGGGTGGTATGTCCTTGAGCAGAATTTCTTCAGTTGATGATTGTGGGGGGAGGCAAAGAGATCTAAGTCCGGCCTCCCCCATGATTGCGTTATATGTAGAAAGATGTCTGGGTGCAGCATCCATTCGTGTGCATCCATGATATTTCTGCTTAAGCTGTCCGCCAGTATATTGTCTTTCCCTGGCACAAACTGGGATTGTAGCTGTATATTGAGTTTCAAGGAAAGTTCCCATAGATTCATTGCCAGCCTGCAAAGAGGATAGGAATGGGTGCCCCCTTGCTTGTTTATGTACCACATAACCGTGGTGTTGTCTGTCCTTATTAGCAGATGGCCATGATGCAGAAAGGGTTTGAAGGCTTCGACTGCATGTATCACTGCCAGCATTTCCTTTTGGTTTATGTGCTTGCGTAGCTCTTTTTGTGACCATAGACCTTGAATGCATCTGCCCTCCATGTGTGCTCCCCATCCGTGGTCTGAAGCATCTGTTGTAATGGTTTGGCTGGCCATTGGTTTGCTGAAAGGCAGACCCCTGTTTGACTGGCTTGCTTGAGCCCACCACAGAAATTCCTTTTGAAGGCATGGAATGAGTGGTATCAAAGTTTCCAGGCTGTGACTGTGCTGAGTCCATAAACTCCTTAGGTACCATTGTAGTTTCCTCATATGCAGCCTTGCTTGCGGAATCAGAAGGATGCAAGAAGCCATGTAACCCAGGGCCTGCAGGATTTTCCTTGCAGTCAGCTGGGTTTGTCTTGTCAGGTTTTTGAAGTAATCTGGTAGTTGATTTTGTTTTTCTTCTGTGAGGAAGGCCATTTGGGTGGTTGTATCTAGATCTGCACCCAGAAAGGTTATTCTTTGGGATGGAACAAGTCTTGATTTGTGAAAGTTGACTGTATATCCTAAGGCCTGAAGTAGGTGGATGGCATAATTCAAGTGTTTTACCAAAGTTTGTTGGCTGTCCGCTTGTATAAGGCAGTTGTCCAGATATGGGTATATTTGAATCCCCTGAACTCTGCAGTGTGCAATTACTGATGCCAGGCATTTCGTGAATACTCTGGGCACAGTAGATAAGCCAAAGGGCAATGCTGAGAATTGATAATGCTCTGACCCTGCAAGAAATCTGAGGTGTCTTCTGCAACTTTGTCTGATAGGGACATGCAGGTTTGCCTCCTTGAGGTCTAGAGTTACCAGCCAAGACCCCTTGCCCAGCATGGGAAGGAGCTGCTGTAGAGTCAGCATTTTGAATTTTGGCACAATGAGATAAGTATTCAGTGCGGACAAGTCAAGAATAGGCCTCCATTGATTTTCTTTTCTTGGAACAAGGAATAGTCTGGAATAAAATCCTTGGCCTTGTTCTGAGAGAGGAACCTTTTCTATAGCTTTCATTTGCATTAAGCTGGAAATTTGTTTCAAAGCCTCTGCCCTTTGATTCGGTGGCAGGTCTGGCATGCCCTTTCTTTTTGGTAATGTGTGGAAATCAAACCTGTATCCTTTGTCTATTATTTGTAGTGTCCATTTGTCCCTTGTAATACTGTGCCAATTTTCTGAGAATAAGGAAAGCTTTCCACCCAAAGCTGCTTCTAATTGAGCCCTGGTTGGCGGTGTCAAAGTAAAGTCATTGAGCCTGTCCTTGTGCAGCAGTTGAAGGTCCTGCATTACCTCTCTGGTTGGGAGGCTGCCATTGATGTCCTCTGTAGGAGCCTCTAGCTTGCCCTCTACCTCTGGCATGCCTGTTCTTGCCTCTCTGAAACCTCTCTGTGTCTTGAAAGGACCAATTCTTGGAAGGCCAATTCCTGCTGAATCTTGGTGGTTGTACTTGGAGAAAATCCTTGACTGTTTGCACGGATTTTGCCTTTTCTTCAAATTTCTTTAGGACCTCCTGAGCCGTGGAGCCAAATAACTTTTGCTTTTCCAGTGGAGCATCCAGCAGCTTTGCTTTAACATGGTCTGGCAGAGATTGTTCCTTCAGCCAAGCATGCCTACGTATGACTGCGCCAGTCATAGCTGACCTACATGAAGCTTCCAATGCATCATAACCACATTGCAAGAAATGGTTACTAACCTGTTGTGAGTTATGTACCAGATCCTGAAGTGACTTGCGGTCTAGGGGATCAGGTGAAGACAGTTTTTTATGCAATTCATCTAACAAATACTCTTGATACTGTATCATATGAAATTGACAATTTTATGCCCTCATAGAAAGAGTAGCAGAAGTATACACTTTTTTACCCCATCTCTCTAAAGCTCTGGACTCCCTTTCAGAGGGGAGAGGATTTTTAGCAGTGGCAGCTGCAACCCCTTTAGGGCCCTGGGAAATAGTTTCTGGATCAGCAGAGTGGGCCTTGTAAAGGTAAAGATGTGAGTCCGGGACCCTGTAGTACCTATCGGGTTTGGCAGGAGCCGGAGGGAGAGAATCAGGGGTTGTACTAGAGTCAGAGTACACATCATCAATGACATTCAAAACAGGAGGAATAGCTAAAGGCCTATGCTGAGGCAAATGTAAAAAGGTCCTTAATCTTTTCCTGGAATCAGAGAATTCCTGGCCCTGCCATTGGAAATGCTCTCTCATGGAGTGTAGTGTCTCCCCAAAGGAAAACTCTTCAGGAGGGGAGGCCGAGGGAATAGATTCCTCTGCATCAGAATCCTCATAGGCCGAAAAAGCCTCCTCCTGGTGGTCCGAGAGAGTAGAGCCATCAGAGGCCTCATCTGAGGAGTGGGGATCAGAGGGCTCAACCCTGGGCCTTTTGTCTGGAGGAGGTTGAGAGCCCCTGTCCGGATGAGGTTGAGAGCCCCTAATTAGGAGATAAGATCCTCTGCTAAGCTTAGAATCTGTGAACCAGTAGAGGGTCTCTGAGGGATTACCTTGGGAGGCAAAGCTTTTGAGAGTTTAGCAGCTTTAGCCCTGGAGAATGCCTTAATGGACATGGATGCAGGAGGCCTGGCTGCACCACGTGCTGGTGTAGATTTGTCTAAAGGAATGGTGTCAGAAGGTTCCAGGACACCAGTTTCTGTTGGAAATTCAATAACCGACTCAGCCGGGGCCTCCGGGACCGAGGTAGTCGGTTGAGCGGTTTCGGTAACTGGAAGTACCAAGGACTCGGTTTCAGCCGAGACCGATACACCCGCGGTAGGCCTGGCCGTGGTTTCAGCCGAAACCGCGGCCCGCGTGTCGGTCCTTGTCCTTCCGTTTCTTAACTAAATGAGAAGTCGGAGTCTCCGACGGCATCTTATACGAAAAACTAGCCCCAAAAAATTCCTCTGCAAACTCTGGGCCTAGACAGGGTAGGCAGTAAGAGTGGAAATCCTTATGAGGTATTTGTTTCCCACAAGTTAAACAATTATTAACTTTATCTGACATTGGCTGAGGCAAGAAAGAGTCCCCAACGGGGTACTTAGCTTTTTGAAGTCTTCGGTAGCTGAATTACAGGAGCTGGCCGACCGGCACTTGCGAACTGCTTCTGCTTCGGGCACCACACGGCAAGAAAGACTGGGGAAGATGGCGTCGGCTGATGCTTTTATACCCCAGGCGCTCTGACGTCAGGGAAAGTGCGACATCAGCCGACGCCGGACCCAGACTTTGGAATCCGGCCGACCGAAGGGCTGCCTGAGGCAGGACAACCCATATGTGATGACTGCAGATGCATCCTTGAAGGACATCCAACTGGTCAGTTTCAGACGGTGTAGATCCAGGTAAGGCTGCATGAAGGACTGAGTGATCAGATCTGGGAATGGATCCATGAGCTTAGCAGTGTCTTTCAGGTGAGGCCTTAAAAGGGGAAAGTAAATCTGTCTGGGCCAAAAGGGGGCTATGAGGATGACTGTTGCCTTGTACCTCAAAGCTTTCTGCAGAAACCTGGACATAAGGAGAAGGGGTCAATATGCATACAGAAGCCTGGAAAGCCACAGCTGAGATGGTGCACCCCTTGGTGGCTGTCCTGGATGGAGAATCCTGGCAAAAATAGCATGCTGCATTTGGTGTTGTGTGAGGTGGTAGAAAAATCACAGCAGGGAGTGCTCTAGTGACTGAAAATCTTCTTTGCTGTCACTGGACTGAGAGACCACTCATAAGATGTTAGCAGATCCCTGCTGAACCTGTCCACACGGTAACACAGTATCCCCAGGATGTTTGTTACTATCAGAAAGAGGTGGGAGGCCATCACCTATCGCCAGACTCTCGTAGCTTCCTAACCTAAGAGGTTAAGATCTGGTTCTCCCTTGCTTCTTGATGTACCAAACTGGTCATGTGTCCATTGGGATGGATATCACATCCTGTGGAAGACAGCTCTGAAGTTTCTGCAACGCTAGAAGGACTGCCCTCAACTCTAAGATATTCATATGAAGATTGGAATCATTGCTCATCCATTGACCTCAAATCATTCTCCTTTCATAATGTCCCCCCACCCACATGAGAATACGTCCATGGCCATTGTTGCTATTGGGAGTGGAGACTGAAATGGTCTCCTCCCCAAACCACTGGGGATTGTAACTACCACTGAAGATGTGTTTTGCAAGATTCTGTAATTATTATGGTATTGGAAAGAGGATGATAGGTTTACAACCGCTGAGCTTGAAGGAGCCAGTGCAATATTCTTATTTAGAAGTGGGCAAATTCTACCACAAAATTGAATAGACCATCAGGCCTGAGACCCTGAAAGTTAAGCATGCTGTTGGAGGGTTGCTGAGTATTAGACACTCAACTGCAGACTGCAAGGTATGTATTCTGTCCGGAGAGAGAAAATGTAAAGAATGCTATCCAATGACACCCCAGGAAGTCTAGTTTCTGGGTGGGGCTCAGGTTGGACTTTGCAGGTTAACAAATATACTCAGGAAGTTACAAAGGCAAAGAAGATAATCCCTGGCATGCTGAAAAGACTCCACTGAGGAGGCACCCACGAGCCAGTTGTCTATATAAGAGGAAATTTGGTATCCCTGAAGTTGTAGATGAGCTGCTACAACAGACATGCATTTAGGGAACACACTGGGGGGCTGTGGTGAAAGCAAATGGCAGCACTATGAATTGGTAATAACTATATATTAATATTTATACTTATTAGGAAGTATAGAAATCTCCTGGACTCTTTTGCTCTCTTAACGTGAAGGTAGGCATCCTGAAGATCCACAAAGCACATTCTTTCATTTGCCCTAAGGCAGGGTAGAATCAACTGCACTGTGCCCATTCTGAATTGGATCTTTTTAACATGTGTGCTCATTAGGCTGCAGTTCACTATGGACCTAATGTCCTTACTTTTCTTCAGAAGCAAAAAGTGCTTCAAATAATATCCTGATCCTGTATGGTCTGGTGGGGCCACTGAAGGTTTTTTGTGAGAAGGGAAAATGTATTTTCTAATGTGGCCTTTGACTGGTTTGGTGGGACATCTGCCAATGGATACTGGGGGTTGAGGAGGGGTTTCCAAAAATGGTCAGTAATAGTTTCAGGATATTATATCCCTCTTAACCATTTGTCTCTCATGAAGGCATACCACGGGGTTGGATAGGGAGAGGGAGGACATCTGACTGCCTCCAGAGTGGAGCAGTCATGCAGACCTTCAGGGATTCTGGGGTCTCCTGTCAGAGAAGGGCCAGTGATATCCCTGACTCTGCAGACTTCCTGAGCCTCTGGGCTTGCAACCGTCAAACAGGCCACCTCTGCTATGGCCACTTCAGTCTGAAAGTGAGTCAAACTGATGTTTACACTTCCAAAACCAGTGAGAGAATGAGGCCCTTTTTGGTTCGTATTATAAGATCACTGGAGGGCCTCTGACAGCAGAAAGAGTATTACCGACTCACTCACTCTTCTTTATTTTTTACTTTCACAGATATACCAAACAAGGATGACCTGTTAAATGCAGCATATGTGAAGGAAGCTTTAAAGTTGTCTGTGAAACGACATAGGACAACCAGCAGCCCCAGACACTCCATCCTCTGTATTATGAATGGGCCACATGACGAGGTTTGTAATACTGGACATAGTAGTCGGAGTGGCCTACAGCAGTTTCTTTGACTCTAGTGTCAGTGGGTTTTTCAGATTAGATGATGCCTACTGGGACAGATTTCTCCAAAACCTATTCATGTGTGCTTCGTAGTTCATAGGTTGATACTAGGCTATCTGCCCTAGGGCATTTATAAGCCTAGCCAGTGTGTGTTTGGCTTTCGCCACCCTTTTAGATTAGTTGACTGCGCCACTGTATAGTAGGTCACAGAAGACAACCCTTTTAAGGTTAGTTTACTGTGCCTCTGTCTAGCAGGGACACAAAAGACATCCCAGGGGTAAACTTACGATCTCCCATCCACTCGTCAAGATTTCTCTTGAAGAGGGTCAGTGAGGGGCTCTGCCGAACATGGATTTGGATTTTGTTCCAGAGTGAGGGGAGCCACTGGGATATGAATCTGTCCCTCCAGCATGTCCTATTTATTTCTGTGCTGAGGTTTATGTCCCTGGAGTGTGTAGCTCTAAGGGATTTGGATTTCCTGAGGTGGAGCATGTCCATTAATTCTGGGTTGGACATGGCTTTATACGTCAGGCACAGATCGCCTCTGAGTAGGCGGTAAGCAACTGAGTAGAGCTGGAGTTTCTTTAGCCTAACTGCATAGGGCATCTGTTTGAGTCCCATGACCCTCTTGGTGAGGTACTATTGGGGTCTTTCCAGTTGCTGCAGGTGTCGGGTAAGGTACATCCCAAATGGGGCATTGTATTCAATTATGAGCCTGATGAGTGATGAGTAGAGGGGCACAATGACCTCTCTTGATCTAGATGTGAACCCTTTTGTGATAAGGTGGGCTATATAGAAGGTCTTTCTAACCACTTTGGCAACAAGATTGTCAAAGGAGAGATTACTATCTACTTGGGTTCCCAAATATCTAATTACTTCTTCCATACTTAATGGATTACCACCTATGTGGTAATTTGTGGGCACTTTGTTTTTCCCAAAGGGGATGACTATGCACTTTTTGGCATTTAGCTTTAGGCCATGGCTCTGGCACCAATTATCCGTCTCTGTGTGACCCTTTTGGAGGATGCTTGTGAAGCTTATGCCCACTACCAGAGCCTGTCCATCTCCCTAGATTCCTTTTTGGGATAATGGATGGTAGTAGAGTCTTTGGAGTTCTCTTTTAGTGGCTGCCGCCCAAATGATGGAGTCCACCACAAGTTGCAAACAAGTTCATAGGTAAGTACTAGGCTAGCTGCCCTTGTAGGACATTTCAAGCCTAGACAATTTCCCTCAAAGGTGACAGACAAACCCTGCATGTTTTGTCTGTGAAGTAAGCACCTTAATCATTACACCAATGCTCCTTATACTTCAGATGGTGGGCAGCAGAGGATCTTGTCTCATAGTGTTTGGGCTCCTGCCATGATCTTCTACCTGCTAATTCAAATAAATTGTCAGCAAGAAGTATCAGCCAGGACGTAGACTGTGTCATTCCATAGGCCATAAATAATACATTGTCATCCTGAAGGAGGATCAACAGGACAAGCTCCTCTCTGGTGCATCAGTTCTAAGTTTTTGCTAAATCAGGGGTCTGCCAGAGGGGACTGAGGGTATCCTTTTCTATCCTCTGAGTCAGTATCAGAGGTGTGGGTCTCTGATGGGGAGTCTAGGTGTTTCCTCTAACATGTTCTCTTTTCTGGACAATCAGGGGATACGTCACTTGATTCCTCAGATATGACCACTGGACATCTGATGAGAATAACACAAGACTGGAGGGGGGGCAGTTAGAGGATGTAACTGTTGCCAATGGAACCTGTGTGTCTGTTCTCTTTGTTGAAGAAATTATCCTTCTCAATGCATAGAAGGCCAAACTAACCCCCATCGAATACGAAGAGACTGCTTCAGTTGACCGATCTATTTTTCCCTTCAGGAAATTGGACACCACTGCTGGAGGACCCTGAAATCTGAGAAGGCTGTAACACCCAATGAGGGAATAGGCACCACAGACTCAAAGGCAGAGGTCTTGGACACCAATGGAGCAGAAGCCAATGGTCCCACTGGTGAAACTGAAAATAGCAACCTGAATCCTTGGATCTAAGATGTGATCGATCTAAAGAAACCACAGTGTAGTGAGCTGGTATGGTATTCCCTAGAACTGAAGAAGCACGGAAGGTCAGCCCAGAGCAATAGGATCCAGAAGGATCAGTGGTTCCAAAGTAACCACAGGCAAAAAGCTGACTAGTGTAGGAACACGATCTGGGGGAATTTGAACATATCCAACCACCTTGAAGAGAATGGAATGACCCCCATCTCAGTATGGGTCTTACGGAACATCTGCATCAGACTATCCAAATCAGCTTTGGAGGTACTCCTGGTAGGAACTGAAGGATTACATGTTAAAAGCTGAAGGTGGTCTTGAAGAAAGGCAGTCCAAGTTCTCTGAAGTGGATTTCTTTGGAGAGTAGTGTATACTAATTGGATCCAGGAGGTCCAGCTCCAGAGAGGGAATATAGGTAGGTGATCAGGTCCTATGCGCCTTGTACCTTCGGAACTGGGGATGGAGAGAACTAATTATTTGGTCTTTTTTTTTTGGCTCTGGCTCCTTATGTTTAGAAGATTTGTCAGGAGATTTTTAGCAATGGCTACTTCTTCATCTGGTGGAAGAAACCCTTTCAAAATCAACTTGTCCCTCCTATGCACCAAGGCTCTGGGTCAGAAGAAGGCACATATTTCATTGAAGAATGACAAATCAGGAATTCCTAGATACAGGATGCACAGGTCGTGAAGGTCTTGAGGTAAAATGTTGTAACCACACATAGGGCATTTTATGAAGCTGTTCTGCTTCTCCAACTTATAGTAAACAGTTAAACACTGCAGAAAGACTGAAATACACAGCAGAACCACACTAAATCAGTAACAACTTCACAAACTCTAAGACGAAAACTAATCTATATGTATACATTTATGTATAGAAGTTGGCACACTGATAAATAAGAAGTCCAACTAGCTAACTATAACTGTTTCTACCACAAAACACAGAAAAAGCATTCAAAACTATCCAAACCACAAGCTAATATGAAGGGAAAATTATGGTGGCAGGCTGCAGTGGTGAAGGAGCTGAGAAAATGACAAAATTAACATCAAAATCTTGTCACTACTATAAAAGAAACACTGTCTAAATCCACAACTGTACAGTAGCAGCAGTAATAATGTAATATAATAAAGAGAAAAGAGATCTCTGAAAGAGATAAACAATAGGTAAAATGAGGTGCAGTGCTTATTTGCCCAAGATCACGCTTCTTGTTGCAAAGGCAGCAAATGAGATTTGAGGTAACTAGGGGAGAAGTGCATTATAGGAAGGGAAATTCTTAAAGGGGCTCAAGGTTGTAGCACTAATTCTGCCCAGTCTGATTTGACAAGCAGCTCAGGAATCTATATATCGTATTGGACAGACTGAATGAATAGGATTACTCACCATAACAACAGATATTTCATACTGGTCACTATTGCAGTAGAAACACAAAAAGGCTAGCAGTAGAAAAACAGGCAAAACGTCCACAAGCAGAAACAAGTTTATTGGTAAGCATTTTCATTTGGTATAGTCACCAAACTTCATCAGACAAAACCAACTGAAATCAGTGCCCTTTTATACCAATTTGCTTACATCATTAAAGCTCTGCAGCCAATAGAAAAACTTCACAAAATTTAAACATATGAACATTTAAAATTATAAAAACATTCTTAAACTCATGATGTTACTTATATATATTTTTTTTCCCCCAAGCCAATTACTTTGACTGAAAGTGTGTATATACATATCTATTACCTATCATACACTTTCATTTTTTAAAAAAACTATTAACAGAAATCATTTTATTTAACCCAGGAGGTGAACCTGCATTTAAATAGATTTCCCATCATCTCACCTTATTTTCCAAAATCAATTTCCATGATCCACCTTGAGGGTTCCTAGAAACTTGATACACTACTACGAATTTTA
The DNA here is from genome assembly GCF_019279795.1 of Protopterus annectens. Taxonomy (NCBI): domain Eukaryota; kingdom Metazoa; phylum Chordata; order Ceratodontiformes; family Protopteridae; genus Protopterus; species Protopterus annectens. The sequence goes on from NC_056750.1 coordinate 245,702,603, forward strand.
AACTATGTGAAGGAAATTTATTCAAATGTCTATATAAGGTATTAGCATCCCTTGGATGGGAGATATCATAAAAATGTTCATAGATTCTTTGAGATAGCTTGCATTGAGTCTTTCCAACATACAATGTTGAACACTATAAACAAAATGCGATGTATACTACCCCCTGTGAGTAACAACTATATCTTCCGCTTATAGGGATACTGTTATTACCTGTATTGACACTAGACCCATGAAATACATGGCAGCATTGGTTGCACATGCCACAAGGAAAGTACAGTTGTGTACCTACCATAAATGTAGATGTTCGAGTGTATTCACTGTTGCAGTCATTACAATTGGGTTATCCTGCTGGCAGGCTACCCGCAGTCAGCCTGAATTCCAAAGTCTAGGTCCAGCGTCGGTTGCTGTCACCTCTTCCCTGGCGTCAGTGCGCCAGGGGTATAAAAGATGCAGCCGACTCCATTTTCTTCAGTTTTTCTTGCCCCAGATGTCAGGTGCCACTAAAATGGTAGGCCAAATTATGCCAATAAGCATGTATGCACAAAAAACAACTTTTCCTTCATCTATAAGCAAATACACTACATAGGTTGTATAGAATAGAGAAGTACAGATAAGTCCCAGCAAAGGAAAAGGGGGATGGTGTGAGGGTAACCTGGACTGCAACAGTGAATACTCGAACATCTACATTTATGGTAGGTACATAACTGTGCTATGTTCATCGGGTTTCACTGTTGCAGTCATTACAATTGGGTTGAATCCCAAAGCTAAGGTTGGGAGGCTGGTGCTAAGTAGGATTAGGAGAGGCTATCAGGCCCTGCAGAACTGCAGTGGCAAATCCTGCCCTGGATTTAGAGTAGAGAGGTAAATGATAGAGCTTTGTAAAAGTATGCACTGAACTCCAAGTTGCAGCCTCTAAGATGTCTTTGGTTGGTACTCCTCTGATGAAGGCTGCTGAAGTGGCTGCTGCTCTGGTGGAATGTTGCCTGATGCCCTTAGGCACTGATTTGCCATGCTGTGAATGGCAGAAACGAATGCAGTGACCTATCCACTTTGATATAGTCTGCTTTGAGATAGGCTTTCCTTGTGATCCTGCAGCATATGCCACTAGAAGTTGTTCGGTCTTTCTGAAAGTTTTGGTTCTCTCCAAGTAGAAGTGTAGCTGCCTGTGAATGTTCAAAGAATCCAGAATTCTCTCACCCTTACTCTGTGGGTTTGGATAAAAAGTAGGCAACTGAATTGTTTGATTAAGGGCGACACTGGACACTACCGTAGGCATAAATGTAGGGTTTGTGCGCAGAGAAACCTTGTCAGGATGGAAAATGATAAAAGGTTCCACAGCCATGAGTGACTGTAATTGTGAGACTCGTCTAGCAGAGGTTATTGCTAGGAGCAGAGCTGTTTTCCAGGATAGGAATTTAATATCAGCTGCAGAGGCTGGTTCAAATGGAGGCAGTGTGAGTTTTTCCAAGACATAGTTGAGGTCCCATGCAGGTATTGGTGCTCTCCTTGGGGGTCTTATGTTTTTGGCCCCTCTGAGGTACTGCCTTAGTAATGGATGAGAAAAAATAGGTGGTTACGTATTGTAATGAGCTGAAATGGCAGAGGCATGAATTTTAATTGATGAAAAAGAAAGGCCTTTATCAAGCATCTCAGTTAAGTATTGCAAAATCTGAGGAATATTTGGAACAAGCGTGTCAAAACCTTGTGCCTGGTTCCAAGCACAGAATCTCTTCCATTTGTCTGCATAAAATTTTCTGGTGCTAGGTCTCCTGGCCTCCAAAATAACATCCATCACTGCTTTAGAGAGAGGTGTGCCTTGACTGGCTACATTATCCGCCATGCTGCCAGGTTTAAGATCCTGAGTTGGCTGTGCAGTACTTGACTGTCTTGTTGGGTCAATAAGTGAGGAATTTGAGGTAAAGTCCAAGCTGGGCATTGAGACAAGCTCTTTAGGATTGGGTACCAGTGCTGGCGGGGTCAGTCTGGGGCAATCAGTATCATTTTTGGTTTCTCTTGTCTGACCTTGAGGAGTACCTTGGGGAGGAGAGGCAGAGGAGGAAAGGCATATACTGTTAGGTGTTTCCAGCTGAAAGACAGAGCATCCACTTTCCATGCTTGCTTGTGATAAGTCCTTGTTCAGAATTTCTGTAGTTGGTAGTTATGAGGAGAGGCAAATAGGTCTATGTCCGGGCATCCCCAGTTCCTTGTTATCATGGTGAATACTTGCGGATCCAATTTCCACTCATGGGGATCCATTAGGTTTCTGCTTAGTTCGTCTGCCAGAGTATTTGTCCTTCCTGGCTGGAATTGTGCTTGCAGATGTACTTGGTAAGTCAAGGCTGTGTCCCACAAGTTCATGGCTAGCCTGCAGAGGGGGTAGGAATGTGTTCCTCCTTGCTTGTTTATGTACCACATAACTGTAGTATTGTCCGTCCTTATCAGTAGTTGTCGTGGATGAAGTAGATCCTTGAAGGCTGTTAGGGCATTCTGAACAGCTAGCATCTCTTTTTGATTGATATGTAGATGCATTTGACTTGCGGACCATGTGCCCTGAATACATCTTCCTGCCATATGGGCCCCCCAGGCATAATCTGATGCATCTGTTGTCAATGTCTGCCTGGATGTGGGTAAGGTGAATGGCTGTCCCGTATTGTGGTGACAGGCTTTTGCCCACCATCGAAACTCCTGTTGCAGGCAGGGAATGAGTGCAATTACGGTCTCCAGACTGTGGCAATGCTGAGTACAAACACTTTTTAGATACCATTGAAGTTTCCTCATATGCAGTCTTGCATATGGAATTAGCAGAATGCAGGATGCCATGAAGCCCAAAGCCTGCAGAATTTCTCTTGCAGATAACTGGGTCTTTGTTGGCAACATTTTGAAATAAGTAGTCAGTTGTCTGTGCTTGTCTGGCGTGAGATAAGCCATCTGGGCAGTTGTATTTAAGCTTGCACCCAAGAATATTATCTCTTGAGAGGGTACAAGTTTTGATTTCTTTTCGTTTACTGTGTACCCTAGACCTGTTAGTAATCTTTTTACAAACGCCAGATGCTGTAGTAGAATGTCCTTGTAATCTGCTTGAATAAGGCAGTCGTCCAAGTAAGGATATATTTGTATTCCTCTTTGTCTGCAAAAAGCAATCACTGGTGCCAGGCATTTTGCGAAGACCTTGGTCGCAGTAGATAAGCCAAAGGGCAGTGCAGAGAATTGGTAATGCATTGAGCCAGTTATAAATCTGAGGTATCTTCTGCATGATTATCTGATTGGGACATGCAGGTATGCCTCTTTTAGGTCTAAAGTCACAAGCCAAGCCCTCTTGCCTAGCATGAGCAGAAGCTGCTGCAGAGTTAACATTTTGAATTTTGGGATAACCAGGAATGTGTTTAGGATAGACAGGTCCAGTATTGGTCTCCAGGCTTTGTCCTTTCTGGCCACCAAGAATAGCCTTGAGTAGAATCCTAGTCCCTGCTCTTGCTGTGGTACCAACTGAATAGCTCTCATATCCATGAGGGATGAAACTTGTTTTTGTGCCTCTGCCCATTGATTGCGTGGCAGATCTGGCATACTGTTTGGGCTTGGCAGGGTGTGAAAGTGGAACCTGTAGCCTTGTGATACGATATTCATGACCCTTTTGTCCTGGGTGACCTTGTGCCAATTTTGTAAAAAAAGTGCTAGTTTTCCCCCCAAAGGGGCTGCCAGAAGATAAGTGCTTGGTGCTGGCAGGGGAAAGTCATTGAGACTGTTTCCTGTATGGCTGTGATTTTTCCTCTCCACTTTTGGAGGTAGACGCACCCCATTGTTTAGGCCTGTATGAGCCTTGGGGCTGTGATCTGCCTCTTGGACATCTGTATCTGCCTCTTTGTGGCCTATCTGACACTGGAAAGGACCAATTCTTTGCAGGCCAGTTCCTGCTTAATCTGAGGGGTTGCACCTGCAAGAAATCCTTGACTGTTTGCATAGATTTAGCTTTGTCCTCCATTTTCTTCAACACCTCTTCTGCTTTTACACCACACAAAGTATCATGCTGTAATGAAGCATCTAATAGTTTTGCTTTGACATGATCAAGCAGATTCTGTTCTTTTAACCAAGCATTCCTCCTAATGACAGAACATGTAACAGCGGCCCTGCAGGAGGCCTCTATGGAATCAAAACCACATTGCAATGTATGCTTTCCTACTTGTTCAGCTGCATGCAATAAATCCTGCATTTCTTTATTTTCTGCACATTCCAAATTTGTTAACATTTTATGTTTAAGCAGTGGCATAAGGTATTGCTGATATTTAAGCATATGAAATTGGCAATTTAAAGCTCTTACAGCCAAGGTAGCAGAAGTATAAATCTTTTTCCCCCATCTGTCCAGGGCCCTAGAATCCCTATCAGAAGGGATAGGGTTTTTTTGCAGTGGAAGCCTTGACCCCTTTGGGACCCTGACAGATGGTTTCTGGGTCAGCAGCAGGGTTTTTATAAAGAAATATATGTGAATCTGAATCCCTGTAGTATCTGTCTGGCTTAACAGGGGATGGTGGTAAAGAGTCTGGAGATAGACTGTACTCTGAAAATACATGATCTACAATGTCTAAAACAGGAGGGATAGCAAGGGGCATGTGCTGAGGTAATAAAAGGAAGTCTCCGAGCCTTTTCTTGGATTCAGAGTAATCTTGGCTCTCCCAGTGGAAATGCTCCCTCACAGTATGCAGAGTCTCCCCAAAAGAATAATCCTCAGGAGGAGAGGCTGAAGGGATAGATTCTTCAGCATCAGAATCCTCATAGGGAGGAATGGAATATTCCAGATCGGAAGAGGAATCAGAGGAAATGGAAACCTGGTCTGAAGATTCATATACTATCTCTTGCCTAGACCTCTTATCAGGTGGGGGATGGGAACCCCTGATCAAAGTAATTAGGTCTTCGGCCATTTTAAGCATCTGTTTTTTAGGCATGGTGGCCTGTCCAGGAGAATGCTGTACTTGTTTCTTTCTCTTTAGAACTGCTTTAGTCTTTGCCTTTGAAGCTGAAGTAAGTTTTACATATAACTGTGTAGGCCTGAAAACACCCTCAGAAGCCGATGCCTGCTCAACGGCTCCGGACCCATCTAAGGGAATAGTTTCCGAGTGTCCAATACCTTGAGTTTCCAGCAGCCTAGTCGGCTCCACGTGGGAGTCGGAAGCGGCCTGTGGCTCTGAGGTAGCGGGCGCCAGGGGCTGCGAAAGTGCCTCACTGAGAACCGGCGAAAGGCCTAGCGGGAGCCTCGTCATTGGTTTTGGATCTCGGATGCCTGTCCTTTTGTTTTTCTTTGCACTTTTTATAAACTCCGGTAGTCAGCTGTTCCAACGGCATTATATAATTAAACCTTCTGCCAAAGTAATGAATGCAAAATCGTACAGGCGCTTAATAGTGTGTTGGTTAAATCTAGCACAAAACTGACAACTAGCAACATTGTGATCAGGGCCTAGGCAAGGAATACAGTAAGAGTGAAAATCCTTATGAGGTATTTGCTTCCCACAAGAAATACAATTATTAACTTTTTCTGACATCGGTCTGGAGCAAGAAAAAAGTTTCCCCAACGGGGTACTGAGCTGTAATGAAGACTTCGGATCTGAAATTCGAATTTGAAAATCTCAGGAATTGGCCGACCGGCACGTGCGAACTGCTTTTGCTTCAGGCACCACGCGGCAAGAAAGACTGAAGAAAATTGCATTGGCTGCATCTTTTATACCCCTGGCACACTGACGTCAGGGAAGAGGTGACAGCAATTAACGCCGGACCTAGACTTTGGAATTCAGGCCGACTGCGGGTAGCCTTCCAGCAGGATAACCCAATTGTAACGACTGCAACAGTGAAACACAATGAACATCCATTTTTCTATTATTATCACTCTGTCCTTGTCTTTCCAATATAGTCTTGATGTTTAAGCCCCTTCTATAAACAATATTAGGGCTGGTGCCTAGCTTCCTTACCAGGTCTTCATCCATTCTGATGATATTCCAATTTTTGTACAAAATGTCCCTAAAAACACTAATACTACTTTGATAAGTAGCAATAAAAAGGCAAAACACTTCTCTCTTGCTCTCTTCTTGTAGATTAAGTACATGCCTGCTATCAAATGTACCAGTAGTATTTTGCTCAATACCACTATCACTGACTACGACCTCTGTTCTAACCCCAAGGTGATGCTCAATAAGTAATGGGGCAAAAAAATCTTGATTACTCTTGCCAATTACTTAATTATGTATCTGGTTGACCATTCTCCGAGAATACCCCTATTGTAAAACATGCTAGAAATAGAAGTACACTCTGCTAGGTAATCCGTACAGTCAGAGACCATATGTGCTGCTCTGACCATTTGTCTGTTCACCACTCCTCGCTTGACATGTGTGGGATGATTACTTGAATAATGCAAATAAGTACTGGAGTGGGTTGGATTCCTGAAAATGGTTAATTATAAATTTTGTCCATTTGCACTTTTTTAGACCAATAAATCAAGGTAGGCTACTTTATCAGTACTCACCATATGAGTGAACTTCAAAAAATCTGTTGATTGATTAATATACCCTATAAATCCAGTTATTTCTGATGAGGGTCCATTCCAAGCCACAAATAAATCATCTAAATATCTTACATACATACTAATATAAGAATAATATGGACTCCGATACAAAAAAATTGCTCTCCCACCATGCCATGATAACATTTGCAAAAAGGAGGCCGCATGCAGACCCCATGGCCACACCTTTCATTTGTTTAAAGTAGTGTCCCTCAAAATGTATGTAATTATATCTCAGAACTAGATACATAAATTGACAATAAACATTAATTTTATCCTGGTTAAATCCCATGACTTCAAACAAATATAAAGCAAACCATTCCATACCCTGTTCATGAGGTATACAGCTAAACAAAGCCTTGACATTAATGGTTACAAAAATGCCCTCAGTGAAGGGTGACAAATTATTGCACATAGTCAGGAATTGCCAGGAATCATGACACAGATTAGGAATATTGCTTACTTCTGGTTTCAGTTATTCATCCAGGAACTTAGCTATATAACTGGTCTTAGACCACCCAGAATCTACTATTGGCCTTACAGGGGGATTCATCAGGTCCTTATGTATCTTAGGGACCCCAAAGATCGCCAGGATCCTTGGCCATTCGGTGGTTATGTAGTTATATTCCTGTGCTGTTATCTGATCTTGGGTAAACATATCTAATAATTCCCAGTCCACTCTTTTGTAACCTACACCCACTTCATTAATCGAAACCTCAGTGTATGTCCCACTATACAACATCTCAAACATTCTTTGCACATATTCATCATGCGGCATTATCACAATGCCCCCACCTTTATCCGGGTCATAAATCTAAGATCAATGAATGACCTAATATACCCTTAATAATTCTTTGTCATCCATACACATATTTTTCAATCTACTAATATGTGCTAGATAATGTCTGAAATCAATTTCACATATTTTTTCAAAAACTTTTAATACATGATGTACTTTTGGGTTAAAAACCACTGGGCATGCTAATATTAGTATATGTATCTGCTGAAACATTTTACTCACTACTGAATATAACATGTAAATTCAAATTCCGAATATACAATTTTAAATCACATATTAACGGACCAAGTCCATCGGCTGACTAGGAACAAATGTGCAGCCCTTACTGAACAAATCTGCACATGCTGAAGTCAAGGGTACAGAACTATAATTATATATTTTGAAGTCATGATCTGCATTTTCTACAATTTTACATATATTTTCAACAGTCACCTCTAATACCTGTTGTTGTTGTTGTAGCCATTCCTCTGTTGGTATCAATTCCTGCAGTTCATTTGTAGATAGGGGCCCTGGTTCTGTTGTCTCCAGTTCTGCAGTCTTTCGGACCTCTGAACCTTGGCTGGTCTAAAGAGACAACATCACCATCTGTGTTATCCATTAAATTGCCCCCTTCCTGGGGCTGTTGTTGCCTAGGGCCATTTCTGGCATTGTTTTGTCCCACTGGAGGTAAAGGATATGTTTTACCCTGCTGGTATGCCAATTTATCACGTGCAAGTTTCTTATTTTTTCGACTGATAATAGAATCACATAAAGAATCAGTGTCTCCAAATATAATGCCATATTGGCTCATTCAACAGGCTATCATTCACAATTTTATTATCAAGTTCCTTAATTTCCACATATAATGCATCCATGGTCGAACTGTTGTGTTTGATCAACAATTCCATGAGTTCACAGCCATGTCTATCAAACATGGTGAGGAGCTCCTGATGTAGCAGGGAGTGCTGTACCAGGCCAGTAGGGAATCTCCACACTCAGAGGCCCTTCGATACTTGTTGGGAGTTTTAAACATTCTTTAAAATAATTCTCCTGTTGGACTTTACAATAACTTGTTAATTTAACTTTAAAGTCATTCAATAATTGATCAAATATAGTACCATTACCCACAGCCAGAACCACTGTTGGTACGTTCCTATGAAGCCATGAATCCAAGGAGAAGTTATCCAACCTCCGCTGATAAATATTCAAGGCCGCAACCTCTGGGCTGTTCTGTCCTGGTGGAATAGAATTAGTTGATGTAATGCCCATGCTACCGCTGAGGATTTCTGGCATATTGTTGTATTCCATATGTGGATTAACTGTAGAAGCTGAATGAATAGCTTGTTGAGTCAGGTGCTGAACGAGCTGGGTTAAATTATTCACAGAGCCATGGAGCTGTTGAAATTCCAAAACAGTGACAGCTCCAATGCCATCATTCTGACTGCCCGAAGCCAATCACCACTAACTGAAAGAAACAAAAAAAAACACAAAAAGGCTGGCAGTAGAAAAACAGGCAAAATGTCCACAAGCAGAAAAAAGAAGTTATGTACTCACCATAAGGTTAGATCTGAGTAGTTCTACTTCATTTGTCTTCAACCTGTGTCATACTGGATCCACATCGGATCCGAGCAGGCAGTTTCACTAGCATCTGCTCCGAGCTCCAAGCTCCTCCCCTTACCCATAACACACCTCCACTACCTTCCAACCCCCAGATCGAGTTTGCTGACCTTTATACTGATAACCCAACCTGAAAAATACTTCATGACCTACAACTGCAGCCTGCAGGCTGTTCATATGACAAGGTCAGGGGGAAGGAGGAAGGGACGGTTGAAGACAAATGAAATAGAACTACTCAGATGGAATGTTATGGTGACTACATGACTTCTTTATCTGAAGTAGTTTACTTCATTTGGTCTTCAACCTGTGGGACAGAGTCCCCAGCTACTAAACTCCTGGGTGGCCCTCATGGAAGGATATTCCGGAGCACCGCGGATCCAAAGGATGCTCTCCTTCTAGAAGTCAAATCCAATTTGTAGTGAGAAATAAAGGTATGAGATGAGGACCAAGTAGCTGCAGAACAATCATCATCCAATGAGACTCTAGACCAAAAAGCCGCAGAAGTAGCCATGGACCTAGTGGAATGAGCTTTCACCTGACACGGAGGAGACATACCTTTATCCTTACAAACTTGAAGGATGCACAAGGAAATCCATCTAGCAACAGTGACCTTGGAGATAGGTTTACCCAAAAAGGGTTTAGAGAAGGACACAAACAACTGATCGGCTTTATGGAAGTTTTTGGTCCTTTGTAAATAAAATCATAATTGTCTATGAACATCCAACAAGTGGAGTTTGTATTCCATTTTGTTAGCAAAGTTAGGGAAGTAGACAGGTACATTAATGGTCTGATTGATGTTAACTTGTAATGCCACCTTAGGAATAAAGGGTGGATTGGTCCGAAGGGAAACCCTATCTTTATGGAAAATCATACATGGAACTTTGATGGACAAAGCTTGCAGTTCTGAAACCCTTTTAGCAGAAGTGATAGCCACCAGAAATGCTGTTTTCCAACATAAGAATTTAAGATCTTTAAGATCTGTGGTCGCAGCAGGTTCAAAGGGCGGAGTGAACATAGCTTGACGAACCATAGTAAGGTGCCATGGGGGAACAGGATCCTTGACCGAGGGACGTAACAGAAAGGTCCCTTTGATAAAGGCTTTACGCAATCTGGAGGAGGCCAGTGAGACAGAATTCTCACCTACATGAAAATGAGAGATGGCAGCGAATTGAACTTTGATAGTAGAAGAACTTGCTCCCTGTTGAAAAACATTGGCTAGGAAATCAAGAATGGCAGAAATGGGAGTCATGAAAGGGTTAAAACTCCTTTGAGAAGCCCAAAAAGAGAAATGTTTCCATTTACTGCAGTAAACTTTCCTGGTTGAAGACTTATGAGCAGCCACCAGAATAGACCTAACTGAAGAGGATAATCCAGGTGTCCTAGCAATCATGGGAACTGGAGCAGCCAAGCCGTGAGCTTCAAACTGTCCAGGTTCGGATAAGGAACCCCCGATGGGTGTGAAATCAGATCCTGAATGGGATCCAAGATACAAGGCGGAGCCAGAAGATGAGACCAAAGGAAGGGAAACCATACCTGGCAAGGCCAAAATGGGACAATGAGGATCACTCTGCTCCCCAGTTGACGAGCTTTCTGTAGAAACCTCGGAATAAGAGGTACTGGAGGGTAAGTATACAGAAGACTGGGAGGCCAAGCATGGACTAGAGCATCTCTGGGGGACTCCCCCTGGCAGGGGGTTCAAAGCGAAAAACTCACTGCACTTCACGTTGGAAGTAGATGCGAAGAGATTGCAACAAGGCTGACCCTACTCTAGGAAGATCTGTTCTGCTACTGAATGATTCAGGAACCACTTGTAAGGCATCAGAATAGTCAGACTTAACCTGTCCGCTAGAATGTTGGACCATCCCAGAATGTGAGTTGCTATGAGAAAGCGACCATTGGAGATCGCCCATTCTCACACTCTCATGGGCTCGCAACAAACGGGGTAAGATTTGGTCCCTGCCTGTTTGTTGATGTACCAGACCACCGACATGTTGTCTGACTGAATTGCAATGGCTCCCAGAGGCAGAAAGGCGTGAAGGGCCTGCAATGCCAAAAGTACCACCCTCATCTCTAGAACATTTATGTGCAAGCTGGTCTCAACAGGGGACCACAGACCTTGGACTGTCCTGCCCGAACAATGCCCCCCACCCGAGTTGGGAGGCATCCGTGGTCACTGTGGATTGGACAGGGACTGAAACAAAGGATCATCCCTCCAAGATCTCCGGAGAGCACATCCACCACAGAAGGGACGACCGACAGACTCAACTGAGGTGTACTGAATATGATAATGGAAGTTCCAACAGGGACTATTGTACACCTAATGTCCACTGTAGAATCCTCATATGTAACCGGGCACATGGAAGAAGCATTATGGTCGCTGCTATTGTGCCTAAGGCCCTCAACACTGATTCTGCTGATGGAAGATGAGAACGGTAGATCAGAGACACATGCATCCTCAGGTTTTGTACTCTCTCCGTGATCAGGAAGACTTTGCACTGTAAGGTGTCTATTCATGCCCCAACGTAGTTTATCACCTGGACAGGATTTAGAAGTGATTTGGATACGTTGATTGTGATCTCCAAATGCTGAGCAAGCTTTAAGAAATAATCCCTAGTCTGAGAAAGTAGACGCCTGGTGGGAGCAGTGAGGAGCCAATCATCCAGGTACGGATAGATCTGAATCCCCTGAAGCCTCTGGTGAGCCGCTAGTACCACCATCTCTTTGGTAAACACCCTGGGGGCTGTGGTGAGACCAAAGAGTAGGGCTCAGAATTGGTAATGATTGACTCTTAGCTGGAAGTGGAGGAATCTCCTGGAGCTTCTGTGCATCTTTATGTGATGGTACGCATCCTGGAGGTCTAACAAGCACATCCAGTCGCTCTCTTGCAGGTACGGCATGATGGAGTGTAGTGTGACCATCCGGAATTTTTCTCTGACAACTGACAGTTCAGGGTAGATAGGTCCAGAATGGGCCTTAAGTCCCCTGTTTTCTTTGGCACCAAAAAGAACCTGGAGTAGAAGCCTGATCCAGACTGATCTGGGGGATGGGTTCGATGGGACATTTTCCTAGCAGCTTGGAACTTTCCTGTGCTGCTGCCTCCCTTTGCGTGGGTGGTATGTCCGGGAGGTGTTTGGGAGGAACCACAAAGGGGATAGAGTATCCTCTGGATATGATCTGAAGCACCCAGCAGTATGATGCTATGGACTCTCATGCCACCAAGTGCAATGACAATCATCCCCTGACTGCCTCCAGAGTAGAGCAGTCAGGCAATCCCTCAGGGTTGCTGTCCGGGCCTGTCTGAGAAAGGTTCTCGAGACCCAAAATTCCTCGGACCCTCTCTGCCTCTGGGCCAGCATCTATCCTGTCCCCCCCTGCCTCTGGGGGAAGAAGAGCCCGGAGTGTCATGGGAATACTGTGACTTCCGGAACCACATCTTCTTTTGCCCTCTCTGATTCCGGGAAAAAAGTTTTGAGGGTTCGAGAAGCGGATTCTGACAGCAGACAGTATCTTCCCGTCCTTCTCACTCTGGACTAAAGTCTCTTTGACGGTCTTACCAAAAAAGAGTACAGCAGTCATAAGGGGCGTTGGCAAAGTATGCCTTGAAAGGTTCTGAAAACTGACATAGTCTGAGCTAGGCATTGTGCCTCATGGACATGCCAGACCCAGCCGCCCTAGCCACTCCTTCAGTAGCATGTGAGAGGAGTCGCATGGACAAGTTGGAGACTGCTTTCACAGTGGCCATTCTCGTGGAGAATGAGTCCCTGTCCTTCTGTGACATGGACTTAGGGGGAGACTCAGCCAGCTACTTGACCAGGTCGCGCTAGAGTCTCATGACATGGGCCAGGTAGTTCAGAGCCCTAATGGAAAAGGTTGCTGACGCATAAACCCGCTTCCGTAAGTGGTCCATCATCCGCGAATCTCGTGAGGAGGATGAACCGAGGAACTCTCGAGTTAGTTCCTTTTTTTTGTGGCTGCTGCTACCACCACAGCATCTACGGGGGAGCCCTTGTTCCACACTGGTCTATCTGATGGTGGACTCAAGATCTTATCAGGATGTTTAGGGATTGGTTACATGGTGTCCAGCTCCTTCCAGGCCCACGAGGTGACCAGGTCCACCAAGGGATCTGCGGGAGGGGACACCCAGGAAGTAGAGGGGCCCACGCTGAAAGCCTCCAGGAACACAGACGCATCAGAAGGTTTGGGAGTGGATCAACCTCCCCGTTGGCATAGGATTTCCATGATGTCTCCAAAAGAGACATCCTCGGGTGGTGACCTAGGGGAACCTTCCCCATCATCCAAATCAGTGCCCTCAGTGAGGGACTAGGGGGAGTCAAAGTGCCTCCTGTTACACGTATGCTTGTGAGGCACGTCTCTGGTGGGGCTCTCCGGGGGGAACTCGCAAGCCACTTGCTCCTCAGGGGGAACCACCTGGGGCTCCTCGAGCACGGGCTGTCCCTCTGGTAAAATGATGGGATTCGTAGATAGAGCCGAAGGGGTCGGAGCAGAATCCAAGGGAATAGTCAAGGGTCTCAAACTAGCAGAGAGAACCCTTTCTACCATGTCAAACGCCGAGGGAGAACCAACCTCCTGGGGAACCAGTAAGGGAGCCAGGCCCAAAGTGGACGGAGTTCCGAGGGGAGGGAACTTGGCCCGACAATGCTGGAACCGATGAAAAAAGTTCCACTCCCTCAGATCAGATATCCAAGCTCCGGCTCTGAGAGCTGCTCGGATCCGAACAGCTCCAGGCAGCTGTCGGAGTCGAGGAAGAAGGTACCGTCGGTGCCGACCCCCTGACTAAGGTCATCCTCGGATCTGATTTCTCCGAACCCGGTGGACGGATCGGAGGAGAAATCTGTGTGATAAAAGGAAGCGAGCTCCCCCCCCTCCAGAGGGAGAGGGGGCTGGCAAGACCCCCATCTGGATCTGAGTACGAATAAACCTCATCATTTTATCCATGTCAACTCCCGATAAGCTACGCGTGGATCTCGATGAGGCCACGGACTCCAACATGGCGGGTCGACGAACAGAGACCCTAGATGGAGAACGTGTCTCCTTCGGCTCCGGGGAAAATCTCAGAGATCGAAGCCAAGGGGAGTCACGGATCCTAGGCTGACTTTTAATGGGAGAAGGAAGGTCCGGAGACCTCTTACATTTCTCTGGTTTATGAGATTTTGGCTCTCTCTCCTTCTCCCTGCCCCTTTTCCACTCCACTTCCACAGGTTTAGAAACGGGAGGTTGAGTCCCAGCCTGGGAAGGAGGGGAAGCAAGAGCAAGAGAGGAAGGAGAGGCGGCCACAGCAGCCGCTGTGACTGAAGCTGAGGACGAGGCAACTGCCTCAGAAATGGGAAGAAGGCTTTTCAGGGCCAACTTAGCCTTCCTGTCCTTGATAGGCCACGGGTTAAAACCCGCGCAAATAGAGCAATCTGAATTCAGATGGGCAACGCACAAGCACATCACACACAGAGTGTGGCCATCTGCAGGAGACAATTTATGGCCACACTCAGTGCACCTTTTGAAAACAGGCTTAGTAGCCATGTCTCTCTCCAGCCACTCACACTAGTAAAGGGAAAAAAGGGAGAGAAAAAAATTATCAGTTTTCCCACTCAGACCACTCAAGTCACACAGAACAGACTGAGGGAGGAGGGAAAGCAAAGCACACTAACAAACTTAACTCTAAACTACAAAAAGGTTCTATTACACGATGCACCAGCAAGGGGAGGAGGAGAGGAAACCTACACTAAACAGTTATACTCAAAAATTTAGAGAAAAATGCTGCTTAAAAGCAGAAATCCCACTCACTACTCGGAGCTCAGGAGATCATGATGCTTCAGCAAGCCGCAGCAAATGAGATCTGGGGGTTGGAAGGTAGTGGAGGTGTATTATGGGTAAGGGGAAGAGCTTGGAGCTCGAAGCAGATGGTAGTGAAACTGCCGGCTCGGATCTGATACAGATCCGGTATCCCACAGGTTGAAGACCAAATGAAGTAAACTATTTCAGATCAAGTTCATTGGTAAGCGCTTTTGTTTGGTGTAGTCACCAAACTTCATCAGACAAAACCAATTAAAATCAGTGCCCTTTGTACCAATTTGCTTACATCATTAAAGTTCAGCAGCCACTAGAAAAGCTTTACAAAATGTAAAAATACGAATATTTAAAATTATAAAAACATTCTTAAACTATATATATTTTCCAAGCCAATTACTTTGACTGAAAAATTATGTATATACATATCTATTACCTATCATACACTTTCATTTTTAAAAAACTGTTAATAGAAATCATTTCGTTTAACACAGGAGGTGAACCTGCATTTAAATAGATTTGTCACTGTGTCTCCATATTTTCCAAAATCAATTTCCATCATCCACCTCGAGGGTCCCTAGAAACCTGATACACTACTAGGAATTTGAAACTATGTGAAGGAAATTTATTCAAATCTCTAAGGCGTTAGTATCCCTGTGATGGGAGATATAAAAATGTTTGTAGATTCTTTGAGATAGCTTGTGTTGAGTCTTTCCAATATAAAATGCTGGACGTTGTAAACAAAATGCAACATATACTACCCCTTGTGAGTAACAGCTATATCTTCCTCTTATAAGGATACTTTTTTGCTGTGCCTCTGTCGACAGTGACACTGAGGTAATCCCTGGGGTATTCATATATCTACAGGTTTTGAGTCTGACATGGCGCAGCAACTCTGACCCTGTGGGTTCTGTCAACAAGCCAGTTTGCAACCCATGTGACTGTTTCAAGAAGTCAACCAAGTTTAAAGGCATGATCTGCCTTTGACAAAGCCAAACTGCGCTGGATCCAAAGTCTGCAATTCTCTATGTGTCTTTATATGGTCCATTTTGATCCTCCCCATGCTTGCAGATAAGGCTTGTGAGACCACACTAGTCTTTAGAAGTGTGAAGTCGGGTTTTTTGAGAGTTCTTTACTGTGGTCTTTTTTTTTGTGGTGTGGGTGGGATATGAGGCGAGATTAGTTTTAGTTTGATGATCTCACCAGGAGTGGGGGTATACCGTTGATTGTTGAACATTGTGCTCCCATGTTAGATTTATGATGTGTGAAGTATGTTATCTCCTCTTGTGGGGATGGTGACTAGTTGTTCCATGGCATTTGAGTTTATGAATTCCCTTTGGGGTTGGGCTTGGGGAGTAGTGTTTGAGTCTGTTCAGGGTATATTAAAGTCAAGTATGATGGTGTTTACATTTATCCCCTCTAGTGTTTCAGGAAGGCCATGTGAGGTTCCTGAGTTTGAGGGTGGCCTGTAACATGCTACAATTTGCAGAGCAGTCTTGCCTATGGTGGTTAATACCTGGATGGTCTCTGATGCATCGTAGGGTGGTAGGTTTAGAATTTGAGCCTTGCCTATTACCTATATTGACACTAGACCCATGAAATAAATGGCAGCATTTGTTGCACATGCATATTGTATTGGACAGACTGAATTAATACGATTACTCACCATAACAACAGATATTTCAAAATGGTCACTATTACAGTAGCTTAAAATAGATGGGAGTATCCTACCAAGGCTCAGACTTCCAGCCAGTATTCAAAGCTTTTGGGTGCCTTCCACTCATACTGTATATCCAAAGAGGCAAGAGAGCAAGCTGGTATAAAAGTAAATGCACAGGTGCCAAAATTCAAATTTTTTTTTGCCCACAGAAAATGGAGGCTAGAGGCCCAACTTAATTAGATACGTGCTAGGGGAAAAAAAGAGATCGACAGGAATAAGGACACTCCACACAGGCAAGAAAGGTAAGGAAAGTGATAAGAACAAGGAGGAGTAATGAGGAAGGGTGTTAGTACTGCAACAGTCATCTATTAAAACATCTACTGTATTATGCCCATCATTACATCACTGTGGCAGTAGTCTAAGCTATATGGGACAATTACCAAAGCTTAAATAGCAAGAGATAAGGAAGAAGTGTCAGAGTCCAGAAGCCCCTGGAGAATAGTCCTACCAAAACCCGCTCTTGATATGGAGAAGTCAGCCATAATATTTAGCAAATGTGTGTACAATTTGAAAGGAAGCGTCTTTCCACAGTGAGAACAACAAAACTGGACTGCTTGGGATAACCATCTGGAAATAGTCTGCTTTGGCACTGGTTCTCTCTTCCTACCTTCACAGGAAATAAAAAGTTCTAAAGTCCTTTGTTCCATCAGTATAGTATCAGAGTTGGCTACGCACATCCAGAGTATGTAAGTCTCTCCCCTATTTTTGGCTCAGAAAAGGCCACATGGAGATAAAAAGACTGACTGGTAACATACATTTGAATTAACACAAGAGCTTAGAATTCATAAACTCTCCTAGCCACAGTCAAAGCATTAAGTAACACATTTTTACAAACTCGGAATCAGCCAGATGAGCTAGTCCAAAAGGTGAAAAAACTATGTTTTTCCAACACAACATTAAGATTTCCAAAAAGAAGCCACCCATTTTCTAGGACCTTTAACTGGAAGTACCTCTTTTCAAAAATAGTTTTACCTGAGATAAATAAGAAGATGGGGGGGTCCAAGGGAAGACAAGCAGAAAGGGCTGTGAGATAAATAAGAATGGCCAGACAGGGGCAATTCACCCAGATGGTGGACAAACAGAAGAGATTCAGCCTTGGTTCCTCTTATGGCACCAACTAGAAAACATTTCCATTTAGCTAAATAGAACTTTCTAGTACCAAGTTTTTAAGCCTCCTTTAATATATTTTCAATGTCCCCAGAAAAAGGTGCTTCATGGGGATGAAAATTCCCTCAACCAGGCTGTCAGATGTAGAGACTGAAGGTTGGGCTGAACAAGACATCCCTTGTCCTTTTTAAGTCCCATCCTTGGTGAGGTTTATTGTAATTCTCCTTTGTGATTTTCATGAGACGAGAGAACCAATGCTGTCTGGGTCAAATTCGAGTTAACAAGATTATTTTTGTGGAGTGTTTTTGGATTTTAAAAGAAAGTACAGCTGTGTATATGTACCATAAATGAAGATGGTCGAATGTATTCACTGTAGCAGTCCTGACTCATGGGATTTCCTGCTGTGAATGCCCTTGGCCAACCTTACTACCAGAAAAAAATTCTTTCCTCCTCCTAAGGCTAATGAATGCCCTAACCGACGTCAGTACACTACAGTATATAGGGAGACAGCCTACATCATAAAATCAGTCTTCTTGCTGTTGGGGCCCGAAACAGTGTTTCAGTGAATCAGTCAGTCTGCACCAGACAGAAGTCATTGGAAAGATAAGTATCCCATTGGGGAACTCCTTTTTGTTGCCTTAAACTACTGTCAGATAAATTAAATAATTGTCTCTGCTGTGATAAGCAAATCCTACACAGAGACTTCTGTTCACTTTGTGTCACCTGTTTAGACCCGGACCACAACATTCCTAGTTGCCGTTTTTGTGCCTGCTTTAACTCTAGGAGGATTAGACATAGAGCTGAGATTTTAGCTAGATTCCTTAGTCTTGAATCTTCTCATCATTGTCCAATGGCATCCACCTGTCGTTCGTAGGTACAGCAGTCTAGGAGTAAGAGGGCAAAAAGATTAGACAGCCAAGCTTAGACCCTCGGACGACAACTATTCTCCATCTGTTTCTTCTTCAAGTGTTGTGATTGTTGAAGAAGGCGAGGTGTTTTTGCAGCCCCCTTCTGTGTCTGAGGTGGTGACACAGACCTCTATTGAGACTCATTCAGAGTCAGAAATGCTGTCAGGTCCCTCTCCTTCTACACAGGCCCTTGCTTTCAGCTCCTCGTCTGGGGCTGCTGTGCAGGCTTCAGCTTCCAAAGAGCTATCTCTTCCCAGTGACATTTAGAAGAACCCTAGCTACCAGGGCAAAATGGGAGGCATACAGGAACATTCCTAAACTTGGGAAGAAAAGGCATCTGTTTTTCAGGTCTTTGTGCAAGGAGTCCCAAAGCAGAATTTCTTTAACTGTTTGTTATGAATGGAGACAAGCCGATCTGTGTATGGAATACCACACAGGTGGATAATCTCCTAAAAGTCCATCATGTGCAACTTCCAATTGGGATGGGGTGGTATGTCCTAGATGTGCTCCAAATGTCTGCCACAGTGTTCTGGTCTAACAGAATACAAGTGGTCTGTAAGGATAGATTGAGCTGAATTGCACTTTCCCAGGCTATACAGCTAGTCTGCATATGGTTTAAGATCCGTTTCCTCCTTGTTTAAGTACAGCATTACAGTGGTATTTTCTGTGATTACTAAACAAGGCTTTGGAGTCCACAGATGATTCAGAGTCTTTAAGGCATTTATGAAAGTCATCGCTTTGTTGGTGTTTCTGTCCTTTTTTTGAAATGATGGATCCAAACACCCTGTACTTTGACTCCCCTTGGATAGAGCTCCTCAAGTGAAGTCAGAACCATCCACTGACACAGAGTGGAGAGAAGCAGTGAAGGATAAAGGAATACATAGATTCAGAAGCAACTGGTTTACCTACCAGTGAAGTTCTTTCTTGACAATGCTGCACACAGGGATTTAATAAAATAGTGGTC
This sequence comes from Protopterus annectens, assembly GCF_019279795.1. NCBI lineage: Eukaryota > Metazoa > Chordata > Ceratodontiformes > Protopteridae > Protopterus > Protopterus annectens. Next base: position 245,722,040 of record NC_056750.1, read on the forward strand.
GACAGCACTGGCTCCATACAGATTTCAGAAATCATTGTTTTTTTCCTTATATGTAACCGGGCTATAAGGCTAATTAGAATTGTGACGGTCACATCCTGAGATATGCGCTAGTTGTAGTTGATTGCTGAAAAAAAATGAAGAAAATGTTCCTAGTTAAAGGTAAACTCCATCTTAAATATAAAAAAACTGTTTTTTTTCATTGTATCTTTGTTTTATGAGCTATTTTAATGCCTCAAAATCACTCCAATTGCTTTTTTTTTACAATTTGAATGTACTTCCCACAAAATGGTGGATGATGGGGCCTGCCTTGGTAATGTGATCTTGTTTTCCTGCATTCATGCCTTCTTCTCAGAATACATTTCAAGTCTTCTTTGTGTAAGTCATGCTAGACATAAGGAAGTGTTGTTTTCACATGCCATTAAGATAGAATGGCAGAAGTGTGAAGCACTTGTCATCAAGCACACTTCCTGTAACAGAGCTACTTCTATGTTTCCCTGACTAAGCCTCATTTGTGTGCCTTGTCAGAGCTTGTGCTATGCTATAAATCATAGGATCATAGGAGATTACTACGCTATTGGCCCGGAGGCCCTTACAAGCTTAGCCAAGAATTTAGCCCATGTTCCAACAAGTCAGCACCCTATGCCACTGTCAAGCAGGGACACAGGTGGAATCCCAGGGGTGTATTTTCTGTTCCCCATCCAGTTATCCAGGTTGTGCTTAAAAAGATTTAATGAGGTACTTTGCTTTACATGGAGAGGGAGTCTTTTCCAAAAAAGGGGGAGTCTCTGGGACACAAATCTATCCCGCCAAGTCCTACTGATGTCACAGACCAGGCTGAGGTCACGTGTGTGGGTCACTCAAGTGGAGCTTGACTTGTGGATATCCAGCAGTCCCATCAGGGCGGGGTCTGAGATTGCTCTGTATGCCAGACAGAGGTCACCTCTGAGGAGTCTGTAGGAGACTGAACAGAGGGACAGGGCTTTTACCCCATCTGTGTAGGGTAGATGTTTGAGTTCCTGGATTCTCCGGGTGAGGAACCTCTGCAGTCTTTCCAACTGCTGCATGTGCTTTGTGAGGTACATGCCGAAAGAAACAATGTACTCAATAATGGGTCTTATAAGGGAAGAATACATGGATGTTATGACCACACTGTCCTTGGATGAAATACCCTTACTAATAAGGTGGGCCATGTAGAGATGTTTCCATACAATGGAGACAATAAGGTGGTCAAAAGTCAGTTTGCTATCAACCTGGGTGCCTAAGTCCCTCACGACTGATTGCATGCTTAGTGCCTTATTATCAATGAGATAATTTGTGGGGACATCATTCTCCCCAAAAGGGATGATGATGCATTTTCTGGCATTCAGTTTGAGGCCATGTTTCTGGCATCAGTCATTTGTTTGGGTGAAACCCTCTTGGAGGATGTCAACATCACTAGGGGAATTGATGACAGCACCCAGCTTGCAGTCATCTGCAAACTTGGTCAGCCATAGCCCACTAGATTTGGCCTGCATCTCTCTGAAGTATATCCCAAACAGCAGAGGCCCCAAGACCGATTCCTGGAGTACTCTACTTGTTAAGGGTCTACTACTTGAGGTGGCTTCCCCTATTTTGACTCGGTGGGTTCTATCAGTGAGCTAGTTTGCTATCCATCTGGTAACATATGGATTGATGCCTAGTTGAGAGAGTTTATCTATTATACCTGAGTGGGGAATAGTATCAAAGGCTTTGGCCAGGTCAAGGTAGCCAGTATGCACAGTCTTCCCCTCGTCTATGGCCTTGGTGACTGTATCAAAGAAGTCAACCAAATTTAACAGGCATGACCTCCCCTTGACAAAACCAAGCTGTGTGGGATCAAGTGTCTGGAGGTTGCCAATGTCCTTGTTAATGAGGTCCATGATAATCTGCCCCATGGCCTTGCAGATCAGGCTAGTTAGGCTGATGGGTCTATAATTTCCTGGATCGGTAGACGCTCCTCCTTTGTGCAAAGGGATGAGAGCAGCTATCCTCCACTCGGCTGGGACGAAGCCGGTACTCAGGATTTAGCTGAATAGGGTGCCTAATTGGTTGCAAGTTCCTGCCTGAGTTCATGTAGGATGCAGCCTGGGATGTTATCGGGTCTCATGGAGGCTTTATTTTTTGCCTTTAAGAGGGAAGTGATGACTTGCTCCCTAGAGATAAGGGGAGGGGGGCAGGTACTGGGGATGTCCTATTTTACTGATGGGGGTACAGAGGAGTGAAGTTTTCAATGAACCTGCCTGCCAGCAGGTTTGCTATATCTATGGGCTGCTACTCTAAATACCTGGTACTTCCAGCAAAAGAAAGTAGATAAAGAGCAGGCTTTTGTAAAGGGATTCTTTTGCAGTTCTAACAGAATTGACAGATCTTCCCGCATACTCTCATGCTGATGTGTGAAAACTTTCACTGTTGTAAATGATCACTGATGTATCACGTATAGGTGACAAGCATTACTCAAAAGCACTCTAAAGTAAGTCTGTCAGCTACTATCCAACGCCTTCAATGGGAAGTTTTTTTAATCTCTCATGAATTGTGCAGAATTAAAATATGCTTTACTAGTTCCTTAATTATTTATGTCATGTTCACCCCCTCTTTTTTTCTATTTTGTATTTATTTATATTTTAACCAGAAAAGTGAAATGGTCCCAGGAGCCTTTTCAGCCGCAAACTGGGCTACACTGTAAAAGACGATAAGAAGTAATGAATACATTAACAATGCCTAACACCACTATGTTAACTTTATTATTAATAAATTGTATGCACCCATACTGAACAACTCACAGCGCTGTAAGATGTTACTGTTCTCTAAATGACTAGGAATCAGCAAGTGAATGTTTTATGGCTTCACAAAAGAAAAGGGCAAGGGGATAATCATATCTGAATCACTTTTGTTGTCCTAAGATAGCATAAAAATGCAAAAACAAGCTACCGTGGTGGGCCCCAGGTATTAATAGGTTGTACAACAAAAGAAAGCAAATTCTGTTGAGAAGTAAGAGGGATTGTGCACAACAGAGCTGTAAGTCCCTCATTAGTCTAAACAAGGGAATCAGGCTACTAGTCAAGTCTCTGAAAGTGGACTTTGAAGTAAAAATAACCTCCAAAGCTAAGGATAGCTGCAGATCAGTATGTATGTATACCTTTAAGAAGCTTTCCATGGGCTTGCATGTGTGTAAAAATACAGAGCACATGCAAGCCTGAATGCCATTTTGTAGTAAGCTGTTGAGATGCAAAAATGCATGTCTGTGTAGTCGGTCAGTTAATCGGTTTGTTTATATTTTGTACTGCTGCTATCCATCCTGATGTGTTTCTGTGTAATAAAGCATATAAACGAACTACCCCGCCTGTTCGTCTTCAATTGTAAACTAGGATGCGCAACAATAACCATACAGAATTTTTCAGTTATACCTGCAATCTTAAGAGCAACACCCAACAAAGTGTGGAATTAGTTGTTGATGGCATCACATATACTCAGCCAGAAGACATAGCAAATCTGCTGCCCAACAAATTCAGCTCAAATTTTATCTCCCCATCACCTCCAGTTCTCCCTCCACAAATACCTCCACCACTCCACTGTCAATTATCACCAAATATGGCTTCAATGGGGCCTGACAATATACCAGGTTGCCTCTTAAACAGCTTAAATCAGGACTTATCAGGCCCATTAAGATCTGTATTTAACCACAGCCTCTGGACTGGCTTTGTCCCAATAGAGGGGAGGACAACAACAGTCATCCCTCTGCATAAAGGGGGACCATCTACTGACCCAGGAACTTACAGACCCATAAGTTTTATATGTAAGGCCATGGAAAGAATAATCATAGACCTGATAAATAGACCTCCAAATACAGGACCCAACCTAATTCGGCTTTGTCAAGATCAGGTCATGCCTACTGAATCTGGTGAATTTCTTTGAGAACGTCACTAAGGCCATGGATATGGACAAAACAGTACATACCGCCTACCTCAACCTGGCCAAGGCATTTGACACAACTCCCCACTCAGGTGTTCTAGATAAACTCACAAAAAGTACAGTTTTGTAACTACCATAAATGTAGATGTTCGAGTGTATACCCTGCTGCAGTCATCACACTTGGTTATCCTGTCGTCAGTCGGCCTGAATTACAAAGTCTTGGTCCGGCGTCGGTTGCTGACGCTTCTTCCCTGACGTCAGTGCGCCAGGGGTATATAAGATGCATCCAAAGCCATTTTCTTCAGTTTTTCTTGCCCCAGATGTCAGGTGCCCCCCCAAAAGGTGGTCATTAGCTAGTACCAATAATAACAGTTTAGCACAAGCAAAACATCCCTCCAGCTATAAGCAAATACACCACAAAGGTTGTATCAGTTTTTAAGGTATTGAAAGGTTTTAGTTAGGTCAGAGGGGATGGAGGCAGGGTAACCTGGACTGCAGCAGGGTATACACTCAAACATCTACATTTATGGTAGGTACAAAACTGTACTATGTTCATTGTATACCCTGCTGCAGTCATCACACTTGGGTAGAATCCCAAAGCTAAGGATGGGCGGTGGAGTCAAAGAGGGTTAGAGGAGGCTAGAAGGCCATGCAAAACTGCAGTGGTGAAGCCAGCTCTAGTCTATCTAGTGATAATGTTTGGTGAAGGTGTGTACTGAACTCCAAGTTGCAGCTTCCAGAATATCCTTGGTTGGAACCCCCCCCGAGGAAGGCTGTAGATGTAGCTGCTGTCCTGGTAGAGTGGGGCCTTATGCTAGCAGGAACTAGTTTTCCATGGTGGGTGTAGCAAAAACGTATGCAATGTCCTATCCATTTGGAAATGGTCTGTTTTGAGATAGCCTTTCCTTGTGATGCTGTAGCACTGGATACAAAAAGCTGGTAAGATTTTCTGAAAACCTTAGTTTTATCCAAGTAGTAACGTAGCTGCCTGTGAATGTCCAAGGAATGCAGGAGTCTTTCTCCTTTGTTCTGTGGATTTGGAAAGAAGGTGGGTAAATGGATGGTTTGAATTAAAGCCATACTGGATATCACCTTAGGCATAAAGGATGGGTTAGTTCGTAGAGAAACTCTGTCTTGATGAAAAATGAGGAAAGGCTCTACTGCCATTAGTGCCTGAAGCTCTGAGACTCTTCTGGCTGAAGTAACTGCTAGCAGCAGGGCAGTCTTCCATGATATAAACTTTAAGTCAGCTGAGAAAGCTGGCTCAAAAGGAGGTAGCGTAAGTTTTTCCAGAACAAAATTGAGGTCCCAAGTTGGTGTTGGTACTCTCCTGGGAGGCCTAATGTTTTTGGCCCCTCTGAGAAACTGCCTTAGAAGTGGATGTGAAAATAAGGGAGGATCCGTGTTGTAGTGAGCTGAAATAGCGGAGGCGTGGATTTTAATAGATGAAAAAGAAAGCCCTTTGTGTAACATCTCAGTTAAATATTGTAGAATCTGAGGTATGTCCGGCTGAAGGGTATTTTGGCCTTTAGCTTGGTTCCAGGTGCAAAACCTTTTCCATTTGTCTGAGTAGACTTTCCTGGTGCTGGGCCTCCTGGCCTCCAGAATAACATCCATAACAGCTTGTGAAAGAGGAGCTGGCTGGTTGCTTAGGTGATTTGCCATGCAGCCAGGTTTAAGGTTTTGAGCTGGCTCTGTAGAATCTGACTGTCTTGCTGTGTGAGCAGATGAGCAATTTGTGGTAAAATCCATGGTGGGCCCTAGGCCATATTTCTTAATAGTCGTTACCAGTGCTGGCGTAGCCAGTCTGGGGCAATGAGTATCATTCGGGGTCTCTCCATCCTGACTTTCAGCAGCACCTTTGTGAGAAGGGGCAATGGAGGGAAGGCATATACTGTCAGCATTTTCCAACTGAATGAGAGTGCGTCCAATTTCCAAGCTTGATGGTGAAATGTCCTTGTGCAAAATTTTGTTAGCTGATAGTTTTGGGGGCTGGCAAACAGGTCTAGGTCTGGGTGCCCCCATTTTTGAGTTATCATTGCAAATACTTGTGGATCCAGATCCAGTTTCCACTCGTGGGGATCCATGATGTTTCTGCTTAGGTCGTCTGCCAATGTGTTCTTTTTTCCTGGCAGGAATTGAGCTTGTAATTGAACTTGGTAAGCCAGTGCTGTGTTCCACAAAGTCATTGCTTGCCTGCATAGAGGGTAGGAGTGTGTACCCCCTTGTTTGTTTATGTGCCACATTACTGTGGTGTTGTCTGTCCTTATGATAAGCTGTCCTGGATGTAGGAGGTCCTTGAAGGCTGTCAGGGCATTCTGTACAGCTAGCATTTCTTTTTGATTGATGTGCAGATTCCTTTGATCTGCAGTCCATATGCCTTGAACGCACCATCCTGCCATGTGTGCCCCCCAGGCATAGTCCGATGCATCTGTTGTCATAGTTTGCCTGGCTGGGGTTAAGGTGAAAGGCTGACCCTTGTTGAGGTGACATGCCTGTGACCACCATAGAAACTCCTGTTGGAGGCAGGGAATGAGAGGTATCATTGTTTCCAAGCTGTGGCTGTGTTGAGTCCATACGCTTTTTAGGTACCATTGTAATTTCCTCATATGCAGTTTTGCAAATGGTATTAGTAGTATGCAAGATGCCATGAAGCCCAAGGCCTGTAGAATTTTTCTTGCAGGGAGTTGGGTCTTTGTTGCCATTGTTTTGAAGTACTGAGTTAGTTGTAGTTGTTTGTCTGGTGTCAGATAAGCCATCTGGGCCGTTGTATTCAAGCTGGAACCCAGGAATGTCATATTTTGTGAGGTCACTAGTTTTGATTTCTTTTTGTTTACTGTGTACCCTAGGCAACTTAGAGGGTATTTTACAAAAGCCAGATGTTGTAAGAGAATGTCCTTGCTTTCTGCTTGGATGAGGCAGTCGTTCAGATATGGGTATATTTGAATTCCTCTTTGTCTGCAGTATGCAATTACCGGTGCCAGGCATTTTGTGAAGACCCTGGGCGAGTAGATAAGCCAAAGGGCAGTGCAGAGAATTGGTAATGGGTTGAACCTGCAATGAAACGGAGGTATCTTCTGCAATTTTGTCTGATAGGGACATGCAGGTATGCCTCCTTGAGGTCCAACGTTACTAGCCAAGCTTTATTGCCCAACATGGGAAGAAGCTGCTGTAGTGTTAGCATCTTGAATTTGGGTACTTGCAAGAAGGTGTTTAGAATTGAAAGGTCCAGAATGGGTCTCCATGCATTGTCCTTTCTGGGGACTAGAAAGAGCCTCGAGTAAAATCCTTGGCCTTGCTCCTGTGTAGGTACCAGCTGAATGGCTCATGTCCATGAGAGCTGTAATTTGTTTTTGTGCCTCTGCCCATTGATTTTGTGGCAGGTTTGGCATTCCTTTTATCCTTGGCAAGGTGTGGAAATGGAATCTGTATCCTTGTGAGATAATGTCTAGGACCCATTTGTCCTTTGTGACGATGCGCCAGTTGTCTGCAAAAAGTGCTAATTTTCCTCCCAAGGGAGCTGCCAAGAGAGTTTTGCTTGGCAGTTTGAGGTTTAAGTCATTGTGTTTGCCTTCTAGTAGTTTGGGACCTGTCTTCTCCTCCCTTCTGTGTTGCAGTGCCCCATTGGCGAGGTTTGTAAGGGATCTGTGCTTGTCCTCTGCCCCTTGGGCACCTGTATTTACCGCTGTGTGATCTGTCAGAAGCTGGAAAGGACCAATTTTAAGTTGTCCAATTTCTACTGAAGCGTGGGGGCTGTACCTGTAAGAAATCATTGACCATCTGCATAGATTTTGCCTTATCCTCCATTTTCTTTAAAACCTCTTCTGCTTTAACCCCAAATAAGACATCCTGCTGTAAGAGTGCATCTAGTAACTTTGCTTTAACATGATCAGGCAGAGTTTGTTCCTTTAACCAAGCATGCCTACGTATAACAGACCCAGTAACAGCTGCTCTACAGGAAGCTTCCAAGGAATCAAATCCACATTGTAAAGTATGTTTGCCCACCTGTTCAGCAGCATGCAACAGATCCTGCATTTCCTTGAATTCAGACTGTTGAGGGTGCGTGCTCATCTTTTGTTTTATTTGAGACATTAGGAATTGCTGGTATTTAAGCATGTGAAATTGACAATTTAGTGCTCTCATAGCTAGAGTAGCTGAGGTGTAAACCTTCTTCCCCCACCTATCTAGTGCTCTGGAGTCCCTTTCAGAGGGTACAGGATTTTTAGCCATAGAAGCCTTAGCCCCTTTGGGACCCTGGGAGATTGTCTCTGGATCAGCAACAGGGCTTTTGTAAAGGAATTTGTGTGAGTCAGGCACTCTATAGTATCTATCTGGTTTGGCTGGTGCAGGAGGCAGAGAATCTGGATTTAGACTAGATTCTAAGTAAACATCATCCACAATGTCTAAAACTGGGGGGATAGCAAGTGGTCTGTGCTGGGGGAGTAAAAGAAACTCTCGGAGCCTTTTCTTAGAGTCGGAGTAGTCCTGACCTTCCCAGTGGAAATGTTCCCTCATGTTATGTAAGGTTTCCCCAAAGGAATAGTCTTCAGGGGGAGAAGCTGAGGGAATGGAATCTTCAGCATCAGAATCTTCACAAGGGGGAAGGGAGTAATCCTGTTCCTCAGAAGAGCCTGAGGAAATAAACACTTGATCAGAGGAGGCATAATCCTCCTCTTGTCTAGGCCTTTGTCGGGGTTGGAAACCCCTGATTAAAGAAATCAAATCTTCAGCCATTTTAAGCATCTGTTTCTTAGGCATGGGGCCTTGAACTGGAGACTGAAGTGCAGTCTTTTTTGGTTTTAGAGGAGTCTTAAGCTTAGCATAAGATTTTATGGTGAGAGTAGTCGGTCTGAAGACACCTTCAGAAACCGAAGGTGTTTCTACAGCACCGGCTTCTCCTTCTGCAATGTCGTCGGTAGGGCCTAAAGAAAATGGCTGCGTCGGCCTAGAACTCTCTGCTAGAGAAGCCGAAGCAGTCTGGGGATCCAATTCTGCAGTATCCAGGGGCTGCGTAGGCGCCTCACTGAAAAACGGAGAACCGGCAACCGGCCCAGCCGAGGCTTCGGAGTCTGGCTTGGATCTAGGCTGCCTGTCTTTATCTTTGCGTTTTTTATGCACGCCAGTAGTCGGTTTCTCTGACGGCATAGTGTAATTAAATTTCCTACCATAGTGTCGTGCGAAATCAAAGCGCCGCTTTATAGTTCGCTTATTGAACCTAGCACAAAACCGACAACCAGTGACGTCGTAGACTGGGCCTAGGCAAGGTATACAAAAAGAATGAAAGTCCTTATGAGGAATTTTCTTCCCACAAGAAATGCAACTGTTAACTTTTTCTGACATCGGACTGAGGCAAGAAAAGGTTCCCCAATGGGGTACTTAGCTTTGAAGACTTTGGACTGAAACTCGATTCGAAAATCTCACGTGTCGGCCGACCGGCACTTGCGAACTGCTTCTGCTTCAGGCACCGCGCGGCAAGAAAGACTGAAGAAAATGGTGTCGGATGCCTCTTATATACCCCTGGCGCACTGACGTCAGGGAAGTAGCGACAGCAACCGACGCAGTTACTACTGTTGTGCCACACGGCTCAGTACTGGGACCACACCTGTTTGGAATACACTTCTCTGAAGTCAAGGCAAATCTGGAAGGCTTCTGGATAACAAAGTTTGCTGACAATTGCAACATGGAATCCCTGAATCCCCCAATGATGCAGATATCCTCCAGGAGGCTCTAAATCAGACTAATGGTTGATGTATAGCTGTCATACCCTTTGGGAAGTCAAACACCCCTGAAAATTACATAATCAAAAGCACATTTAGAGTGGACTCAGAGGTGACTGCTGTGTGTCCAAAGTGGTGAGGAAATATTTCTGTGTGGCAACACATAAGTAAAGGTATGACATCCAGATCCAAGGAAATTATAGTCCTGCTGTACACAGCCCTCATTAGACCAGTAATCGAGTAAAGTGTGCCATTTGGCATGTACTTGACTAGGCACTTAAAGCAGCTGGAGCAACCTCAGAGGTTCCTCACAAAGAAAATACAGGGAGTAAACAACATGAATTATGCAGACAGACTAAACGTCTTCCTTTTACAAAGTTGCCTTTTCCACTTATTCGCAATTGTGGACCTTATTGTTGAATGGTTAGAGTGCTCGTTCCACTGAATTGTTTGTCGATTAGGAGCCGTTGTTTCCAGTTCATTTGTGTTCACTTTTGTTCCCATACCAGTTAAATACTCTAGCGTCCTTATCAGAAGATACAGGATTGGATGAAGGAAGAGGTTTAGAGCCAGAGCCTTTTGTTAGGGAAGTAAGAGATGGATCTTCAACAGGATTACAAAAAAAAATGCATGTGTTTGAGGAACCTTCAAAATCTGTCTAGACTTCGGGGGGGTGGGGACTGGACTGTCTGGGGAAGTACAAGAATTAAAGGCATCTTCTAATGCCCCAGTAACAGGAGGAAGGTCATAATCTCTCTTCTGACTTGCCAATAATTTTAATTTCCTCACACTAAAATAAATCCTTCATTCTCCCAACAGTGTCAGAAAAGAACATTTCTGCCACAGGAGAATATGAAGAAATACTTTCTTCAGACAGTGATTCCAAGGATTCATGAGAAGAGAAGATACTTGGGAAGCAAAGTCCAGCCCAACTTGCTCTTTAAATGGGAAGACAATGAAGAAGCAGCCTGAAGTGACTAAAAGGCCTTGCAAATGACTTTTTGCAAGGATAAAACATTCCTTCCTGTTTTACTTTGAAGAAGAGGGTGGGTGGAAAAAGGTGTTTAGCTTTCCAACTCTTTTTCAACAGAGAATCCAAAAAAAAACAAAGTAGTCTCTGAAGAACAGACTTCCACCTGGGTTACTGGTATCTCTTCTCTGACAAATACCTGCATAACACCATCAGCTCCTTCCAAAATAATAAAATGCAGCTCTCTCATCTCCAAATCAGGCATACATCCTGAATTGTAGGAAGTGCTGCATTCTCAACTGTTAGCCACTTCCTGATGGGCAGTATCAGAGGAGTTGGAAGAGGCAGGCACATGGTTTGAGGATTCTGATATCCCCACAGTGGAGTTACCTGTCAAGGTCCGAAGAAGTGAGTATTCAGTTGAAGCCATTTCAAGGAACTCCCCAACACTTTCTGAAATTAGCAGCTGGAAGGGAGACAACTGAGGTACCAGTACAGTACTCCATAGTCAGACGGTAATGGGTTTAAGCTGTTGGTTTTCCATGTAAAGTTAAAGGATGCTAATCAGAGTCCTAATAGTTTTAGGAATAAATGCTAGATAAATACAGCAAATGGATGTCATATTCTTTTCCTAATCAAAACAGACAGGCTGGGTGGGAATCTTTACATGGAATCTTGTCCACACAGACACTTTTCTTTTCTTCAAGATATAAGCAAAAAACACATGCTTTCACAGATATATGGAAAGAAAGTCTCCACTAGGGTACTTTATGTACCCAATATCTCTTTAGACACATGGCTCCTGTGGAAGGCGCCCAAAAGCTTTGAATACTGCTCAGACATCCAATCCTTGGCAGGAAATGTCCAATATAGCTTAGGCTACTGCAGCAGTAATGATGAACATTAGCAGTTCTCTCATGCCACAAATATATATATTTTTTTATTTGCACTGCTTGCCTCCCTTTTAATGCTCCCATGTACCACCCAACTCCTTTCCAAACATCATTGCCACACCCATGGATTTACAACACTCTTCCTGCAGACATCATTGCCACACCCATGGATTTACAACACTCTTGCTGCAGACCTGTCAATAACCATGCTAGCCTTGTTACAGACTACAGATATAAGATGAGGCTCTGAAGGCAACAAGAGACTCTGATGTAAAGACCATCTGAGGGACAGGGCCTTGAATGACACAAGCTATAGCTAAGGATAGGGTCCAACATGTGACAAAGGAGATCTAATGTGAAGTGCAGTAAGTAATGGGGCTCAGAATAAATCAAAACAGCTAGATGCCAACTACAGCAAGGGTGTGGGGTCAAAAAGTATCAAGGAACCATAATGTTAACTAAAGCTGGGGGATGTGGCCCCACTGTATCAAGGAACTTTGATGCTAACTTCAGCTGAAAGATCAGACCCAACTGCAGTAAGAAAGCCCTATGTATACTACATTTCACTATGGAACTGCAGATGCACCAAGAAATCCTGAAGCAAAATGTAGTTACTACATTTGGCTAAGTGAACCAGGGTTCAGTGAGGCAAACTACAGTTGAGGGATGCCCCCGCTGCACCAGTGGACCACAGTTAGGAAACATACAAGCACTTACATATACATACATACACACACACACACACACACACACACACACACACACACACACACACACACACACACACACACACACACACACACACACACACACACACATATGCACCTTAACTTTGCATTCTGAGTCAGAATAGTGTCAGTTACTAATTATGCTACTTGACCGACAAGCACTTTAAACACAGATACAGCATTTCTTTTACAAACAGGCATGACGTGTTAACCAGTGACAATTCTTTGCTTTTTAAAGGCATTTTAAAACAATGACCAAACAGTTATTAATTTGTTGTACATGATCATTTTGCTACTCAACACCACGTTAACCACTAATGAAATGGCTAATAATCACACTGTACAACAAAATAATGTGATCAGTAACAGCTCCAGTATAAAAGAGCAAAATATTTTAAGTGGCAAGAATGCTCCAAAATGGAGCAGTCCCACTGGAACTCTCCTTTCCAATGAGCAAATGAAGTTAACTGACTAGCTCAGTGTCACACATTATGTAAGCTACAGCTAACAAGATTTATACTCAGGTATCCACATCTAGAAGACTATGCTATGAAAACAGCAGCTGTGAGTATAAGGCAAAGTGAGACAGATGTGGCCATTAAGAGTTCTGATCTATTGCTTGTACTGGGCCATCCAGCAACCTGTTTAACAATGTGGGACCTACACTGTTTTGAAACATTTTGCTTTAACTTTTCCAGGCACTCAGAACAATTCTCAATATATTTTAAGATGAGGGCTCTTACCCGGATTTAACTTGGCAATCATATCGTTGTCGTTTCAGTGGCAATGGTAAGCGCTGGTGGTCAGCACGTGCTGGGTGCTTGTGGAAACGAATGTCACATTCTGAACAAAATGACTGGTTACAGCTGGGGCATTGGACAGAGACTTTCTCCTCTCCACAAAGATTGCAGGGAAGAGCTAAATTACTTTCTGCTTCCCAAAATAAAGAGAAAAAATAATCAGCTAAAAGGACGTCAAGATGGAATTAAAATAAAAAACACATTTTACATTTCTATAACTCTAGAATGCTAGATCACATGCAAAAGAATGTCAAACACTTTATATGGCCTCAGACCTTTAAAGGGACTGTTCATAACAAATACCACTCAGGTAATCTCCTTTAAATATTAAGAACTGACAATCACTGGTACTGGAAAAATTATTTTCTAAGTAGGTACACCTACCAACTGCAAGTGACTAATTTTTAGAAGCAATTCAGGAGCATGGTCACGTTAAGTGACTCACTTTTGAGTTACACCTTTAGTAAATGGAGTTTGAAGGAATCAAGCCCAGGACTACTGAATGAAGTTAATTAGCAGCTCCCAGCCCTAGCATAATGCACTAAGCTTCCAGGCTAAGGTACTTCACTCCATGTTATGCTATGAGCTGATGAAAAATAATGATGAGTTTAGGCGGTTGGTTAATTGTGAATATAACTGGAGGGATACAAAGTTGTATCACCACAAAGAAACTGTAATACAGTTATCTTGGGCGGCGCAGTGGTGCAGCGGTTAACATTGTCGCCTCACAGCAAGAGGTTCTCGGTTCGATTCTTAGCTGGGATGCCTTCTGTGCAGAGTCTGCATGTCCTGCCTGCATTCCCGTGGGTTTCCTCCAGGTACTCTGGTTTCCACCCACATTCCAAAGACATGAGTCAGGAGCATTTCTCCCTGGGCCTCCACTGAAAATAGGCTATGTCCTCGTCAGACTTTCCTGGTCAACAAATGTTAAATAAATAAAATAAAAAATACATGATCTAAGATTCCTCTGCCTTCGATGAACTATGCTTCGGCTCTATGGGTATGCTGTATGACACACAATTAGTGCTACTCACTTTCAGCATACTTCCTATTCCCTTATCCCACCAGTTTATTAAACAGCTGTCATGTTAATAATCTCCCTTGAACTGGGCAGCTGCATGACACACAACAATGAAGCACCAACTAAATCTAAGATGACCTGGGTTTGATCAGCAGCCTAGCTGCTGAAACAACAGGGCAGGAAAAGGATGACTGAGTTAGTCCATCCCAGAGGATGGAAAAAGTCAAAAAACACACTTCAGGACAATCACCTGTAAGAAAGCCAAGTGCTGTGTTTTACTGCATAGACACTCAGGATAGGGGCACAAGACAAAGAGAAGGCTGCTACCCTCATACCCTCCTGCAGGTGAACTGCTGCCAGCTCTGGCATTCAGCTTCCCATCCCGGCATCTTTTGGTACAAAATAAAATAGTCAAAAACAGATTATACTTGAAATTGTAAATAGATGGAGGAAAGGAAGATAAAAAAAAAATGAATTTACATCACAGATGCTCTGACTGGACATTTAAGATACCACTTAATTTGTTAAATTTTTTCTATATATTTAAGACCTCAAGAGTTCTACTTTCTTCCCTAAAATACTGCCTATATGATCTATACTCTGTTACAAATTAAATTAAGAGTTATGCATGTACCATAACTTGGTATCTATGCTGTCCAATTTCATTTTTCCTCACCACTGGGTCCTTGGATCCAACATCGGATCTGAACCGGCCATTCCAAAAGACTGATGCTACAAGTCTCAAGCTCCTTCCACTCCCATAATGCCCTGCAGCTCCACTAACTCCTCAGATCGAGTTTACTGCCTCAGAAAAGGTGAAAAGGCAGTATGAAAATAACAAATATGAACACAATAATAACACTAACAATACTCTCAACTGGAAATCAAGACAGAGATCCATGGAACTCGTATTCCTCTAGATACCTCTAGACTTCCTGGAAGGGGGATGGTAGTGTAGGATGTGAGAAGAATGAAATGGGACAGTGCAGATACCAAGTTATGGTAAGTACATAACTCCTAAATCTGATGTTGTCCATTTCAATCTTCTTCACCACTAGGTCTAAGTCCCCAGCTACATGATTTCCCCAAGGGGCCCCTATGAAAGGATATGCCGGAGCACCAAGGAGCCAAAGGATGCTCTATTTCTGGAAACTATATCCAGTTTGTAATGGGAAACAAAAGGTATGTGACTTAGACCAGGTTGCCACAGCAAGGCTTCATCATTAGAAGTTCTAGCCGGAAAGGCTGAAGAGGTAGACATCGACTTAGTAGAGTGGGCCTATGGTGGATGGGGCAAATGCAGTCCTTTTAAGGAGTAAATAGTGGAAATGCAATTAGTGATCCATTTAGCTAGAGTTATTTTTCACACTGCTTGGCCTAACCTGTTGGGGGGAAAGGAAATGAATAGTGACTCAGATTTTCGAAGTTCCTTTTTCCTGTGCAGGTAGAAATGCAGCTGTCTGCGAACATCAAGTAGGTTGCTGGAATAGTTAGGAAAGAAAACTGGAAGGTGAATGGACTGGTTGATATAAGCCTCTGTGACCACTTTAGGCACAAAAGGATTCATCCTCAGAGAAACTCTGTCTTTGAAAAAGAAAGCATATGGTGGTTTAGATGACAAGGCCTGTAGTTCTGACACCTTCTTGGCTGAAGTAATGGCCACAAGAAAAACAGTTTTCCAGGCTAACTTGATATCACAGGAATCAGCAAGTTCAAAGGGTCTCTGAGTGAGGCCTACAATCAGATGCGAAGGAGGGGAAGGATCTTTAATAGGTGGCCTAAGAAGAACTATTCCTTTCATGAAGGCCTTGCTTAACCTGGACGCTGAAATTGAAGCTAGTGAATATGAATCACCTGCGACATGAAAATTAACAAAGCGATGCCAGATGCAACTTAAATGTAGAAAAACTGGCTCCATCCCGAAAAAGAGAGCTTAAGAAAAGCACAATACCTGAAATGGGAGCTGAAAAAAGGTCAGTGTTCTGGTTTCATGCCCACACTGAAAATCTTTTCCATTTGCTTTTGTAAACCTTTTTAGCTGAAGGTTTTTGAGAAACAAGAATGATTTCTCAGCTGGGGACACTAGCCTGGGCTTTCTTAAAATCAATGGAAGTGGAGAAACCAAGCAGTTAGTCTGAGAGATCTTAAATTGGGTGACTGGTGTTCAGAAGGGTGAGAAATCTGATCCAGTCTGGGATCCAGCATCCATGGTGGATATTTGGTGCAAGACCACAGAGGAAGGGGAACCATACCCAACAAAGCTAGAAGGGGGACTATGAGGATTAGAGTGCTCTTCAACCTGCTGGCTTTCTGTAGGACTTTCGGTATTAACAGGATCAGATGGTAGACATACAGGAGACCTGGAGGACAATCGTATAGTAAAGTATCCCTGGGTGGCTCCCCATTTGGTGGGGGATCCGAGCAAAATACTTGCTGCATTTGCTGCTCAAGGGAGATGCAAAAAGATCACAGTAAGGTTGGCCCCATCAGTGAAATTTTTGGTCTTCTACTGACTGATTTAGAGACCACTCGTGTGGACTCAGGATGGATCTGCCGAGTCCATCTGCAAGAATGCTGGCCTCCCAAGGATGCCCGCTGTAATCAGAAAGCAGTTTGAAGAGATCACCTATTCCCACACTCTCACAGCCTTTCTGCATAATGGATAAGAATGGGTTCCCCCCTTGCTTGTTGATATACCAGACTACTGACATGTTGTCTGTATGAATTGCTATCATTCTCAGACGTAGGCAGTCTTGAAAGGCTTGCAACATCAGAAGGACTGCTCTCATCTCTAGAATACTGATGCAATTTGGTGTCTGACATGGACCACATGCTTTGGACCAATCTTCCTTTGAAATGTCCCACCCCCACCCCAATAAGGAAGCATCTGTGGTCACTGGGAGGGAGAAAGGTCTGCCTAGGTGAAGATCATCCGATAGCATCCACTACTGAAGATACCGTCTGCAGATTTAAGTCAATTTGATTGGAATAGTTAGAGGATGATACAGGATGGACTACTGGACCACTAGTGTACAATGAATTACTCGCATAAAAAACCTTGCCAATGGTACTAGAAGTATGGCAGCTGACATGGAACCTAGAGTTCTTACAATAAATCCTGCTGAGGGTGCAGGCATATCCAATAGAAGATGAACTTGTCTTGGGGATGACACACATTGCAACGGTAAGCCTGTTACCTATATGACTTTGTTCAGTTGCGTTCCTATAACTCTATCATCTGCACAAGCGTCATATTCAACTTTGCCAAATGTATCATGACCCCAGGTGATTGAAGGTGTGCAACAGGGACTGTGTTGCCAACTCCAGTTGATGCCTTGATAGTGCCATTAGGAGCCAATAGCCTAGGTATAGAAACACCTGGAATCCCTGCAGTCTCAGGTGAACTGCCACTACCGACATGCATTTGGTAAACACCCTGGGGGAATGTGGTGAGTCCAAAGGGTAATGCTCTGAACTGGTAACAACTGGCTTCCAGCCGGAAGTGCAAATGTCCCTTGGAGAATCTGTTGATCTTTATATGATAATATGCAACCAGAAGGTCTACTGAGCACATCCAATCATCCTTGTGTAGTAATGGCAGAATGGATTGGACCATCACTACGCAAAACTTTGACTTCTTGACAAACAGATTTAGTTTGCTTAGGTCCAATACAGGCCACAGGTCCCCAGTCTTTTTTGGTACCAAAAAGAAGCAAGAATAAGTTCCACATCCTTGTTGCTCGGTTGGGATCCATTGGATAACACTTTTCTCAAGACGTTTACGAACTTCTCTCATAGCATGCTCCCTCTGAATGGGTGGGACATCAGGGAGATTTCTTCCGAGGCATTGGGGAAGAAGGGAAAAGGGCATGTAATAACCACTGGAAAGGTTTACTATCACATGTTCGACAGTACAATGCTCGAATGTACAGACCGAACAAAATGTTCGGAAACCAGAACACCGAACACTGTATATGCCAAAATGAGCTTTTCAGTGAAGTCGAATGTCAAACATGTCGACTACACTGAAATGCTCAAATCTGCTCAACATTCTACAACAGGTTTTTGCAGCGGGGCAAGCCACCCTGTACCCCTCACACCCCCTACTTATATATACAAACTCCGAGATTGAACTACACTGAGGAAAGAGTACATTTCCCGATCCCCACTATAGTGCGATCTGCACTACATTGTCGAACCTTGCTATAGTGAATGTTCACTATTGTAAGGTTTGACAATGTCGTAATCGCACTTCTGGTTCTGCTACCTGAGTTTCGCACATTGGTTGATCGCACATAATGCGATCGACAATGTGATAGCAAACCCACTGGAAATTATGTTTAGCATCCAGATGTCATTTGTTAGTTCTGTCCAGGTGTCTAGGTACAAAGACAATCTGCTCCCGACTGCCTCCAGAGTAGGACAGTCAGGCAGCGCTTCAGGAGTGCTGACAGGGTTTATCGGAGAAAGATTATCTGAAGCCCTGATTCTGTGGACCCCCTCTGCTTTTCAGGCAGTGTCTGCCATTAAATCCTCATCCTCTGCCTATGGATGAGGATTCTTTGAGAGAATCCGGAAAAGTACCATGGGATTTTCTGAACCACATATTCTTCCCATTGAGCTGATTCCTTGAAAAAGGCCTCTGAAGAAAACTTGATTCCTACAGCAGACAGGGTTTTTCCCTCTTGCTCACTGGGGGTAAGTGTGTCCTTGACCAATGGTCCAAACAAGGAAGAACCATCAAAGGGGGAATTAGTAAAAGACACCTTAAAGGGTTCCACAAATCCGCAAAGCCTCAACCAGAAATGTCTCCTGAGGGCTATGCCAGATTCTGCTGCTCAAGAGGTACCTTCCGAAGCATTGGAAATCAACCTCATCGATGAGTTAGACAAAGATATAGGTTCATAGGTTCATAGGTTCATACTAGGCTATCTGCCCAAGGGCATTTATAAGCCTAGCCCATAGTTATGTGGCTTTCGCCACCCCTTTAGTTTGAATAAAAACTATGCCTATCATTTTGCTGTGCCTCTGTCAAGCAGTGACGCTGAAGTAATCCCTGGGGTATATCTGCAATCTCCCATCCATTGGTCAAGATTCCTCTTGAACAAGACCAGAGAGGTGCTCTGCCTCACATGTACCGGGATTTTGTTCCACAGCATAGGGAGTCTCTGGGTGATGAATCTGTCCCTCCAGCACGTTCTATTTATAACCGTGTCAAGGTTTAAGTCTCCGCCCTTGTGGTTCTGAGGATCTAGATTTTTGAGGTGAAGCATATTCATCAAATCTGGGTTTGACATGGCCTTATATGTCAGGCACAGGTCACCTCTGAGCAAGCGGTATGAGACTGAATAGAGCTGGAGTTCTTTCAGTCGGGCAGCATAAGACATATTTTTGAGACCCTTTATCCTTTTGGTGAGGAACTTTTGGGGCCTTTCAAGCTGCAGCAGGTGTCTGGTCAGATACATTCGAGCGGGCATTGTACTCAATCATAGGTCTAATAAGTGATGAGTACAGGGGACGATGACCTCCCTTGATCTAGATGTGAATCCCTTCATGATCAGGTGGGTGATATAGAAGGTTTTCCTAACTACTTTAGCAACATGAGTGTCAAACGAAGGCTACTGTCAACCTGGGTCCCCAGATCTCTGATGACTTTTTCTGTGCTCAGTGGATTGCCACCTATATGGTAGCTAGGGGTAGCCTTGTTTTTCCCAAAGGGTATGACTATGCATTTTTGGCGTTTAACTTCAGGCCATGGCTCTGGCACCAGTTATCCATTTCTGTGAGGCCCTTCTGGAGGATATCTGTGTCAGATGTGTTTTCGACTATGGCGCCAGTTTGCAGTCATCTGCAAACTTTGTCAGCCATAACCCTCCTGTGTTTGCTTGTACTTCAGAAAAGTAGATGCCGAACAAGAGTGGACCCAGGACTGAGCCCTGTGGGACACCACTTGTGACAGGCTTTGAGTCTGACATGGCTCCAGCAACTCTGACCCTGTGGGTTCTGTCACTTAGCCAGTTTGCAACCCATCTTGTGATGTATGGGTTTACATTCAAGCTGATGAGTTTTTCGATGATACCCGAGTGGGGTATTGTGTCGAAGGCCTTTGCCAGGTCGAGGTAGGCTGTATGGACTGCCTTCCCTCATCAATGGCCTTGGTGACTGTCTCGAAAAAGTCAACCAAGTTTAAGAGGCAGGATCTGCCTTTGACAAAGCCAAACTGAGTTGGATCCAAAGTCTGCAAGTTCCCTATGTCTTTATTTATGAGTTCCATTATGATCCTCTCCATGGCTTTGCAGATAAGGCTTGTCAAGCTAATGGGCGGTAATTTCCAGGGTCTGTGGAGGCACCGCCCTTATGAAGTGGGACCACAGTGGCGTCGCCACTCCTTGGGTGTATCCTGAGGTGAGGCTAAGATTAAACAGCTGTCCTAACTGTGGGTTTAATTCCTCATTGAGTTCATGAAGCACACAGCCGGGGACACCATCCGGTCCCATGGATGCTGTGTTTTTTGCCTTAGTGAGGGCAGTTCTCACCTGGGCGTTGGAGATGTTTGGGGGCTACAATCCTCTGGAATAGATATCTCTCCTTTTGGGGAGGGGAGAAGTTTGCACTGAACCTGTCAGCCAGTATGTTGGCAATGTGTGTAGGTTCAGTAATTTTCACATCATTTTGAACTAATTCTGAGCATATCTGGGAGTTTCCTCCTAGGTTTCTAACATAGCTAAAGAAGGCCTTATGATTCTCTTTAGAGTCCTTGGCGATTTTTCTCTCAAAATTTGCCTTGGATGATTTTATGAGAGCTCTTAGTTTTTTCTTATAATGATCAAAGGTGTCTTACCTTTCAAGGATTTTGCTCTATCTTGTAGTAGCTTCCTCCTTTTGTTGTAGAGCTTGTTTATGGCTGGGGTCCACCAGACTGGACGCTTGCCTTTGGTACAGAGAGTCTTAGTTTTGTTTGGGATTGCCTGATCCATGCAGTCCTGTAGGTGCTGGTAGAAGGCATTTGTAAGTGATTCAGCGGTTTGAGTAATGTTTACCACTGGCTCAGGGGCCTTAAAGGAGACCACACTAGTTTTAGAAGTGTGAAATCGGCTTTTGAGAAGTTTTTCACTGTGGTCTTTTTGTTTCAGGTGGGGCGGGATGAGTACCTCCAGCGAGATTAGTTTATGATCTGATCTCACCAGTGAGGGGTATACTTCGGTGTTGAACATTTTGATCCCATGTTCGTGATGATGAGATCAAGTATGTTTTCTCCTCTTGTGGGGATGGTGACTAGTTGTTCCATGGCATTTGAGTTTATGAACTCCAGGAATCTTTGGGTTAGAGTGTTCGGGCTTGAGTAGTGTTCCCAGTCTATATTAGGGTAGTTAAAGTCACCTAGTATGATGGTATTTGGAGATACATTTATCCCCTCCAATGTTTTCAGGAAGGCCATGTGAGGTTCCTGAGTTTGAGAGGGTGGCCTGTAACATGCTACAAATTGCAGAGCAGTCTTGCCTATGGTTAATTGCACCTGGATGGTCTCCGATGCATCATGCGTTGCCACCAACCTTGAGGTGTGGGTGTCCTTTATGAATATGGACACCCCCCCTCCTTTCTTGGTGTTGTCCGGAACGCATGATATGAGGTGAAACCTGTTAGTGCTGGGGTGCTCTCAGGAGCCTTGAACCAGGTTTCTGTCACAGCACAGACATCGATGTTCTCCATATTGAGAAGGGCCTCGAGTGCGTGCATCTTGAGATTGAGACTTCTGGCATTGAGCAGCATTACCCTTAGTTTTTTCCTTTTGGTGTTCTAGGGTGGTAGGTTTAGAATTTGAGCCTTGCCTAAAAAGGCACTATGGGGTGGCAAGAGCCTTTGCCAATATCCGGAAGCCCAGGGTGACAGGTGCAAGCCGTCCCTTGCAAGCAGCGTGGCTTGTCCAGCATGTCATCCCAGGCAGACAGACATTGGATCCCCTTTGAATGACACCAGAATTTAAGCCAATTATTAAAGCTGATCATCTTATCACTGTATTGTGGCATCATTCTAGGTGAAGGTAGGATACTGCTCAAGGTCAGGGTCATACCTGCCTGGGCTACATAATCAGAGAGCTCCTCGATGTCCCTTTTCATGTAGTCCAAGGAGGTGCGTCTCAGGTCGTTGACACCAGCGTGGACAATGACTGAGTCGTACTTGTACCTGCTGTTGAGAGACCTGAGTGCTTGCGTTATGTGGCGGATTCTAGCGCCTGACAGGCAGCTTACTGTGACCTTCTCTTTACTCAGTCTGGTGAGCGGGACGTCAGTGTGTCTGACTATGGAATCACCAATGACAAGTGTGTCTGGCATTTTGTTTGGCCTTAAGGGCTGTGACTGTTTGACACTCTGACTGTGTGGTCTATGTGTTGCATGTGTTGGGTCGTGAGGTGGTAGTTGTTTGGGTGTCTGCTTTGGTGGCCTCTGCTGTTTTGGTAAATTTTTGATCAGAGCCTCCGGTATGTCTTTGTGTGAGTATGTGTATGATTTGAAGTTGTGATGGTACCATGTGTGACTGGGTATGTATTGTGTGTGGTTACCTTCTCCTCCTGTCTGGTCTTGCCAGTCCTATGTTGAGAGAGCTCAGCCTCCAGTTTGGCCGTATAGTTGCATCTCTCGCATGTATTTGTGTTTTGTGGGAGAAGGAGAGGATTGTCTGTGTACATGAGGCAGTTGTAACATTGCCTCAATATTCCCAGGTTCACCAGTTGAGCTGGAGAGGACACTAGCAACTGATCCCTCGACATACTAGAAGTAGTAGATAAAGAGACTTTCAAAGGACTCCGGGGGAAGTGGGTTTTAGGCTGGTGGGGTACTATCTATAATAAGAGTGCTTTATCAAGGTGCAAGTACTGTAGGAGTAAGTGCTAGGCTTTACAGATAGAGAATAGTCTACTTGGGAATCAAGTAGAGATGAACTTTTCAGTTATAGGATATGCTGGTTAGATCAGCAGTACAGCTCGAGGAAGGTAGTTTTAAGGGAAAATTGGAAGAGTGGAATTTAGATGGCCCAAATAGTTTAACCTTGTTTAACCGCCGCTGCTCTTGTGTGCAACAGTGGTAACTCCGCTCAAAATCGCGCTTACACGCGTTTAGCGAGTTTTATAGCAGGTGGATGAAGGGAGCTAGGAATTGGCCCAAAACGACCAATGGACTACTAGTTTCTGGCTGAAACTTCACCAAATCAGACAAAAGGCGCTCAGTGCTTCCCACTCCCACTGGTAAGCAAAGAAACTTCCCTCCTTCCTAATAAGGCAATGGATCAGTAACAGGAACTAAAACAAAGCCCAGGGATCAGCAACTCTGAAACTGGACTACTCTAGTTCAGTAAGGCGGAAAACAAGAGATTTTTTTGTTTTATTACAGAGACAAGGAAAAAACAGACAGTAATTGCTGTAAATCGGCTAGCGCACTTTAGTGTGTAGCCTACAGAAACAATTTGCAACAATTAGTAACTTAAAGTGCAATAAACAGTGTAAAATGCAGAAATCACTTAAAGTAGCAATAAAACAGGCGAAATGCAGTTGCTAGCTTAAATAACAGTGGGAAAGCCACAAAAATACTTATATCTGGTAGAAAGTCACTCTTTTAGCTCTCTGCTGCTTGGATCACCCTGCAGGCCACCACGAGGATCTGTGCTGAGTTGGTACAAGCTGGAAAACGCGTGTTTAGCGTGTTTTATAGCAGGGGCTGAAAGGAGCTAGGAATTGGCCCAAAACAACCAATGGACTACTAGTTTCTGGCTGAAACTTCACCAAATCGGACAGAAAGGCTGCTCAGTGCTTCCCACTCCCACTGGTAAGCAAAGAAACTTCCCTCCTCCCTAATAAGGCAATGAATCAGTAACAGGAACTAAAAACAAAGCCCAGGGATCAGCAACTCTGAAACTGGACTACTCTAGTTCAGTAAGGCAGGAAAACAAGAGATTTTTTTTTTGTTTTATTACAGAGACAAGGAAAAAACAGACAGTAAATGCTATAAATGCTGTAAATCGCTAGCGCACTTTAGTGTGTAGCCTACAGAAACAATTTGCAACAATTAGTAACTTAAAGTGCAATAAACAGTGTAAAATGCAGAAATCACTTAAAGTAGCAGTAAAACAGGCGAAATGCAGTCGCTAGCTTAAATAACAGTGGGAAAGCCACAAAAAATACTTATATCTGGTAGAAAGTCACTCTTTTAGCTCTCTGCTGCTTGGATCACTCTGCAGGCCACCACGAGGATCTGCGCTGAGTTGGTACAAGCTGGAAAACGCGTGTTTAGCGTGTTTTATAGCAGGGGGCTGAAAGGAGCTAGGAATTGGCCCAAAACGACCAATGGACTACTAGTTTCTGGCTGAAACTTCACCAAATCGGACAGAAAGGCCGCTCAGTGCTTCCCACTCCCACTGGTAAGCAAAGAAACTTCCCTCCTCCCTAATAAGGCAATGGATCAGTAACAGGAACTAAAAACAAAGCCCAGGGATCAGCAACTCTGAAACTGGACTACTCTAGTTCAGTAAGGCGGAAAACAAGAGATTTTTTGTTTTATTACAGAGACAAGGAAAAAAACAGACAGTAAATGCTATAAATGCTGTAAATCGGCTAGCGCACTTTAGTGTGTAGCCTACAGAAACAATTTGCAACAATTAGTAACTTAAAGTGCAATAAACAGTGTAAAATGCAGAAATCACTTAAAGTAGCAGTAAAACAGGCGAAATGCAGTCGCTAGCTTAATAACAGTGGGAAAGCCACACAAATACTTATATCTGGTAGAAAGTCACTCTTTTAGCTCTCTGCTGCTTGGATCA
The DNA here is from genome assembly GCF_019279795.1 of Protopterus annectens. Lineage (NCBI taxonomy): Eukaryota > Metazoa > Chordata > Ceratodontiformes > Protopteridae > Protopterus > Protopterus annectens. The sequence continues at coordinate 245,746,905 of NC_056750.1, forward strand.
CTCTGCAGGCCACCACGAGGATCTGTGCTGAGTTGGTACAAGCTGGAAAACGCGTGTTTAGCGTGTTTTATAGCAGGGGGCTGAAAGGAGCTAGGAACTGGCCCAAAACGACCAATGGACTACTAGTTTCTGGCTGAAACTTCACCAAATCGGACAAAAAGGCCGCTCAGTGCTTCCCACTCCCACTGGTAAGCAAAGAAACTTCCCTCCTTCCTAATAAGGCAATGGATCAGTAACAGGAACTAAGCCCAGGGATCAGCAACTCTGAAACTGGACTACTCTAGTTCAGTAAGGCAGGAAAACAAGAGAAAACAGACAGTAAATGCTATAAAAACAATTCACATGCAGTGCAAGCTGGCACACTTGAGTATGTAGCAATATTAGTCCACACACAGTATGAAAAAAATGTAATTAAATTAAAAAGGACTAAAAGCAAGTGCAGAAAGGGTTTATTAGAGAGAATGCGGTAAAGAGAAGGGACTGGGGAGTGTCCTAGATCAAATCTACAGTGGGGCGGGCACTGCAAAAGCCACCAAATTAAAACTACATCCAAGAAAAGGGAAGGGGGGGGGGGAAGACAGTTTCAACAGAGCTAGATCTGAGAAATCAGTCCCCAAGTTATAACAACCACAATAAAATGAAGGAAATATACTTAAATCAGCTTATGTCCAGTTGATGTATGCAGACAAATCTCAGTAGCAGCAACTCTACTTAAAATGATTACCAGAGATGTAACCAACACAGGTTTTAAAGTTATCAGAAACCCCCAAGCTAATTAACACTTAAAGGAATTTCAGTGCAGTTTAACAACTAGTGCAGAGCTTCAGACACACACACAAGACAGTTTCAACAGAGCTAGATCTGAGAAATCAGTCCCCAAGTTATAACAACCACAATAAAATGAAGGAAATATACTTAAATCAGCTTATGTCCAGTTGATGTATGCAGACAAATCTCAGTAGCAGCAACTCTACTTAAAATGATTACCAGAGATGTAACCAACACAGGTTTTAAAGTTATCAGAAACCCCCCCCAAGCTAATTAACACTTAAAGGAATTTCAGTGCAGTTTAACAACTAGTGCAGAGCTTCAGACACACACACAAGACAGTTTCAACAGAGCTAGATCTGAGAAATCAGTCCCCAAGTTATAACAACCACAATAAAATGAAGGAAATATACTTAAATCAGCTTATGTCCAGTTGATGTATGCAGACAAATCTCAGTAGCAGCAACTCTACTTAAAATGATTACCAGAGATGTAACCAACACAGGTTTTAAAGTTATCAGAAACCGCCCCAAGCTAATTAACACTTAAAGGAATTTCAGTGCAGTTTAACAACTAGTGCAGAGCTTCAGACACACACACAAGACAGTTTCAACAGAGCTAGATCTGAGAAATCAGTCCCCAAGTTATAACAACCACAATAAAATGAAGGAAATATACTTAAATCAGCTTATGTCCAGTTGATGTATGCAGACAAATCTCAGTAGCAGCAACTCTACTTAAAATGATTACCAGAGATGTAACCAACACAGGTTTTAAAGTTATCAGAAACACCCAAGCTAATTAACACTTAAAGGAATTTCAGTGCAGTTTAACAACTAGTGCAGAGCTTCAGACACACACACAAGACAGTTTCAACAGAGCTAGATCTGAGAAATCAGTCCCCAAGTTATAACAACCACAATAAAATGAAGGAAATATACTTAAATCAGCTTATGTCCAGTTGATGTATGCAGACAAATCTCAGTAGCAGCAACTCTACTTAAAATGATTACCAGAGATGTAACCAACACAGGTTTTAAAGTTATCAGAAACCCCCCCCAAGCTAATTAACACTTAAAGGAATTTCAGTGCAGTTTAACAACTAGTGCAGAGCTTCAGACACACACACAAGACAGTTTCAACAGAGCTAGATCTGAGAAATCAGTCCCCAAGTTATAACAACCACAATAAAATGAAGGAAATATACTTAAATCAGCTTATGTCCAGTTGATGTATGCAGACAAATCTCAGTAGCAGCAACTCTACTTAAAATGATTACCAGAGATGTAACCAACACAGGTTTTAAAGTTATCAGAAAACCCCCAAGCTAATTAACACTTAAAGGAATTTCAGTGCAGTTTAACAACTAGTGCAGAGCTTCAGACACACACACAAGACAGTTTCAACAGAGCTAGATCTGAGAAATCAGTCCCCAAGTTATAACAACCACAATAAAATGAAGGAAATATACTTAAATCAGCTTATGTCCAGTTGATGTATGCAGACAAATCTCAGTAGCAGCAACTCTACTTAAAATGATTACCAGAGATGTAACCAACACAGGTTTTAAAGTTATCAGAAAACCCCAAGCTAATTAACACTTAAAGGAATTTCAGTGCAGTTTAACAACTAGTGCAGAGCTTCAGACACACACACAAGACAGTTTCAACAGAGCTAGATCTGAGAAATCAGTCCCCAAGTTATAACAACCACAATAAAATGAAGGAAATATACTTAAATCAGCTTATGTCCAGTTGATGTATGCAGACAAATCTCAGTAGCAGCAACTCTACTTAAAATGATTACCAGAGATGTAACCAACACAGGTTTTAAAGTTATCAGAAAACCCCCAAGCTAATTAACACTTAAAGGAATTTCAGTGCAGTTTAACAACTAGTGCAGAGCTTCAGACACACACACAAGACAGTTTCAACAGAGCTAGATCTGAGAAATCAGTCCCCAAGTTATAACAACCACAATAAAATGAAGGAAATATACTTAAATCAGCTTATGTCCAGTTGATGTATGCAGACAAATCTCAGTAGCAGCAACTCTACTTAAAATGATTACCAGAGATGTAACCAACACAGGTTTTAAAGTTATCAGAAACCCCAAGCTAATTAACACTTAAAGGAATTTCAGTGCAGTTTAACAACTAGTGCAGAGCTTCAGACACACACACAAGACAGTTTCAACAGAGCTAGATCTGAGAAATCAGTCCCCAAGTTATAACAACCACAATAAAATGAAGGAAATATACTTAAATCAGCTTATGTCCAGTTGATGTATGCAGACAAATCTCAGTAGCAGCAACTCTACTTAAAATGATTACCAGAGATGTAACCAACACAGGTTTTAAAGTTATCAGAAACCCCAACAAGCTAATTAACACTTAAAGGAATTTCAGTGCAGTTTAACAACTAGTGCAGAGCTTCAGACACACACACAAGACAGTTTCAACAGAGCTAGATCTGAGAAATCAGTCCCCAAGTTATAACAACCACAATAAAATGAAGGAAATATACTTAAATCAGCTTATGTCCAGTTGATGTATGCAGACAAATCTCAGTAGCAGCAACTCTACTTAAAATGATTACCAGAGATGTAACCAACACAGGTTTTAAAGTTATCAGAAACCCCAAGCTAATTAACACTTAAAGGAATTTCAGTGCAGTTTAACAACTAGTGCAGAGCTTCAGACACACACACAAGACAGTTTCAACAGAGCTAGATCTGAGAAATCAGTCCCCAAGTTATAACAACCACAATAAAATGAAGGAAATATACTTAAATCAGCTTATGTCCAGTTGATGTATGCAGACAAATCTCAGTAGCAGCAACTCTACTTAAAATGATTACCAGAGATGTAACCAACACAGGTTTTAAAGTTATCAGAAACCCCCCCAAGCTAATTAACACTTAAAGGAATTTCAGTGCAGTTTAACAACTAGTGCAGAGCTTCAGACACACACACAAGACAGTTTCAACAGAGCTAGATCTGAGAAATCAGTCCCCAAGTTATAACAACCACAATAAAATGAAGGAAATATACTTAAATCAGCTTATGTCCAGTTGATGTATGCAGACAAATCTCAGTAGCAGCAACTCTACTTAAAATGAACAGTTGGGTAGAGACCTTGTTGAAGTCCTCCTCCGACATGCACTCAAAGAATTGATGAGTTCCTTGACCAAATCTCTTTGAAGACATGTAAATTGTGCCAAACAGTTTAGTGCTCTAAGCGTAAAGGTTGCTGAGGCATATACGCACTTCCCTTATCTGTCCAAGGCCCAAGACTCCTTGTTCAAGGGATGGACAGAGGAGCTCTGCTCCACTAGCTCCTTCTTTGTGGCTGCTCACACTATGATAGCATCAACCAGAATACTTTTACTCCAGTGAGGATGATCCATCGGGGAGCTCAGGAACTTGTCAGCGTGCTTCGGTATAAGCTCCAGAGTGTCAGGTTCCTTCCAAGCATGGCAGGAGACCAGATCAATAAGCTCATCTGTCGGCGTGGACACCCAGGATGCAGACGGGCCCATCCCAAATACCTCCAGAAACACAGATTCCTCAAAAGAAGGGGGTTGGGAAGACCATCCATCCTTGCACTTTAGGATCACTAGGATATATCCAAAGGAGATATCATCGGGTGGAGATCAGGAGGGACCCTTCTCCCTCATCAAAATCAGTGTTCTCAGTCAAAGACTCCAAATGGAAGTCTACATGCTTCCTCTTGCAAATCCTCTTTCGATGCACTTCTTTCGTATGAAATTCAGGGGAGGACTTGGAAGAGGAAGGGGCCCCTAACATAGAGGGGGGAATGGAGGACTTCTTGGATGGGTTGACCATGGACAGGACGACTGATACCAAGGCTTGGATCAGATGAGGATTGCATAGGTTCTGGGGAAAGAGGAGATGCATCTCTAGGCCTAGAGAATGCTCTCTCTGCCACCTGAAAGGCCGACAAACCCGGAGATCCTTATTCCTGTCTCCTTGAAGCCAAACCAGGAGAAGAAAAGGAAGATACCACCCCAGATTCACAGTCCCAAGCTGTTGAGAACCAATGCCCCAAGGGGAAGAGACTGATCTGACCAGGTTGGAGCCAGGACCCCCTCCCCCAAGACTCTGCACAGATGTCTCAAGTCCGGGACCCACTCTGCTCCGAGAGCATTGGAGCAGAACTGGTCTGGGACACTGCTGAAGTCGAAAAAAGCACCATCTTCGGCTCTGACGTCTCTCTCAGGGTATCCATATCCTGGGGTTCCGAAGCAGAATGTCGAATCAGCAGAGGAGTTGCAATAAGTGGTGATGGGACTGTCATGGATCCAAGATGGGACAGAGATGGTAAAAGCCTCATCTCAATCTAAGCCTTGAGCAACCTCCGCATCATCCTGTCCATGCCAGAACAGGAAAGTCTAGAGGACCTAGGGAGACCGAAGAGTGGGTAGATCTCACTCAAGATGGTGATCTCTCTTGTCTTGGTACATGACTCCGAAATCTCGGATCCAAAACCTTCAGACCCGAAAAAGTCCTATTCAGAGGAGGTGAACTCCAAATCAAATCTACCTCCAATGGATCCAAAGACACCCTAGGAACCTTAGTTATTGGATTCGAAGTAGGTCAGATCTGTGAAGGTGTCACATCCAGTGAAAATAACTCCAGCTCTGAGGAACTCTTCTGATACAAAGGAGACCTGCTCTTCCTTGGATCCAACAATTTTTGCATTTTCTCAGCAACTGGAGTAGAAGCCCCAGAAGAGGCTGGAGGGGCCCATTTCTTTGTTTTTTTGGAAACTCCAGGCTTGGCAGATCCTTGACCAGATGAGGGCAAAAGCCCTTTCAAGATTAACTTATTGCAGCGATCCACTAAAGCTCAGGGACTGAAGGCCACATAACCTTCACAGTCTTGTTCCAAGTAAGTAGCACCCAAGCAATACAAGCATTTGTCATGAGAGTATGAATGCGGGGTTTTGTGCCTGCAAGAGATGCATCATTTAAATCCAGTGGGTTTGTTCACTATGGTAAAATACACCCCACACATATAGACACACACAGACACACAGACATAGCAAGAAACCACACACCAGTACACCACTATAATCACAAAACAAATAAATAATATCTGACAAATTAAAAATACTGGGAAAGTTTTTTTTTTTTTTATACAGAGAAGACAGAAAAAAAAATCAAGGAGGGAACACAGGCCAACAGCCACATGGAAGGAAAAAAAGCGTGGAGAGGCAGAAAACACAAACCTAACACCAACGATAACTTGAGAATGGGGGTAAGAGAAAAGTTATAGTAAACTCTAGTAGAAGCAGAAGATATAGGAAATAACCACTGACATTTAAATACTTTTCTGAAGGGTAGCTCAAGACCAGCACAATCACATCTAGCCAGGAAGGCGGTAAAGAAGATCTGAGGAGTTAGAGGAGATGCAGGGCATTATGGGGAGTTGGAGAAGCTTGAGACTTGTAGCATCAGTATTTTGGAATAGCCGGTTTGGATCTGATGTCGGATCAAAGGACACAGTGGTGAGGAAGAATGAAATGGACAACATCAGATTTATCAGCTGTAAAGTTATTTCCACCCACAAATCAAATCAAACCATGTGTGTTTATTAAGCCTATTAAGTGTGATACAAAAGTTAAAACATAACACAATAAGGAAATTCAAATTAATATGCAAACAATACATGTATAAACAACATTAAGGCCCAACCTCAATAAAATTATTAAATATTATTAAAATATAAGGTATAATGGAAATGTCATCTCCATGGATGCCTTCAACTGCTGCAGAGCAAAGAGAAGTTTCGAAAACCAACAGAGAATTCCAGAGGCCAGGGATATGACAAGCAAAATCAACTTGAATGACTAAAGAGTAATAAACTAATTTCACTAATGCATGACTAGTCAATTTCACCTTTAAAACTAACAGTTAATCAAGCAAGTAACAGCAAGCTTTGTTGAGGAAAGTTCAGGAAACTGGCCAAACCCAAAAAGTCACAGACAAGTATTCTTACATTCCTACATTAAAAGCAAATAGTTTAAGTTATGTATTTAAAAATGGCTGCTATCAGAGTTACTTAAAGTACTGTTAAATCCTAAACACACTCATCATACAAAGCATTTTCTTTTCTACTAAATGATCCCTGCATTGTCACAAATGAATAAAGTATAAATTTGATGTTTCTTATTTTCTGTAGCATTTCGGTTACTCGGCATTCTCAATGCACACCATGTTAGGGACTACATGAAACCTCTTAATACTTTCTTTAATTTCCCTCTTGGTAATATTTTACGAAGTCTGTCTCCCTGCCTCCTACATCATAATGATCACTGCATTTTCAAGATTTAGTAAGATGCTACAGATTCTCAGAGATAAACAGCAGTGTTACCATTTGAAGTCAGGTAAAAAAAAATAGTAAAAACTAGGTAACACTGGCTGACCTAGACAAGTAAATGTATAATCCCTGATGCTAGTTCTTGTCCATACAGGTAATGCAATTTAAAGAGTTTTGTAGCTGAAGAAGAAAGGATTCATTAGAGTCAACAGGGAAAAAAAGTTAATGACACTTGGTCCAGAGATTCGGAAAACAAGCAATAATTCTGAACACTGCCATTCTTTACAACTGAATGGATGTAACAGTCTGGAGGGAGAAAAACTACCAGTCTCATAATATTGAGATCTCTGAAAGAAAGTATGGAGACCCCCTATCATGTTACTTTGGGAAAACAAAGTAAAAACAACTACTTATACTGCGGTAGAGATACAGTACTTCACAATCAAGCTAACATTATGAACACACAGTTTTCAGTTGCCCACTGTAGTGGTCCTTTAATGTCAAACCCAAACAACAAGAATTAGTCTAATAACAATGAGTAGTATGCCATTTCTATCATTTTTAAAATTACAATTTTCGTTTTATGAGTTGCTGATCAGATTTAAGACTGCTGTTCATTTTTTATTACTAGCAGTTGTCACTTTGCTGTCTGCCTTTACTGTTTTGCCTTATTTGTACTTTGTGCTACAGGAAACAAATTAGTGCAAAGTCAAAGTGGCAGTTTCCTTCTGCTTTTCTGTTACTTCTGCGATCCTCCTCAGGCATGTTATAAAATCTCCCAGCAATCCTAGATCCTTAAATGCCCCCATACTGCAAACTTCCAGCAGCCCCCCCCCAAAAAAAATATATATATATCTTCACCTGCATTTAATAAAATAACAGGCATCTGGCTAAGCACCTCCTGCTCAGTTTAATGAAAATGTTCCTGTAAACAAAAGAGGCAAAAATGAAAGTCCTTTTCCAGCTCTACACACTTGCTCTGTCTGCTATACCCTTTCTTTGGCAAGCAAGTAATTAGCAGTCCACCTGAACACTGGGCACCTTATGACAAATCATCTGACTTTTGAAAGCTGCATCAGTCTAAGTTGTCTTGTAAACTTTGTGTATTAGACACATGGCATATCAGGCTAGAGAGACATGTCCTGAAGAAATGTGGTACAATCTGTATCCAAAGCAGGTCCTCCCATAAACCTCTGTCTATCCCCTCTACCTCAGAATTCAGATCTCTCTCACCTTCATTTACAGTTCCCACTACACCATAACACCACACCCCACAGAGAGGGTACAGCTGACAGAGCAAGTCTCTGCATCTGAAAAGGACTTCATTTTTCCCCTTTTGCTTTTACAGAAACATTTTTATTAAACTAAGCAGAGTGTGCTTAGCCAGATGCCTGTTTTTTTTTTTTTTTTAATGCAAGTGAATATGATTTCTTTTTGGAAATTTGCAGTATTGGGACATTTAAGGATCTAGGATTGCTGGAAGATTTTATAATATACCTGGGGGTCATGACCTACTTGTTTGCATGTATTTGATGAACTGAACTCTAGCTTAGACTGGCCCGGCACCAAAACAACACTTCCCTTCTCCCCCCACCAAAGCCACACTTCTTGACCTACTAACAAAATATCATGATTTCCAAAACAAACAGAGCATATTACCAACATGTTTGAAAAGCAATGAATCTTAGCTAAAAAAAACTTGGATGATCCAGATAGTGGAGTAGCAGAATGCAGTCCTGACTGCAACTCAGATGACCACAACCACAACAGCAGTCAAGACTCTATCCTAATGCCCCTTGTCTGGATTATTGATCTTTTTAGCTAACATTTGTAATAATCCATACACGGGAGTAAAAGGATAAAGTCCTGGTTGTAACTTAGATGATCAGAGTTTGATTAGCAGCTCTGGCACTGGATACACTTGAGGATGGGAAGGAGGGGGTGGTGGCAGTTTGCCCAGTAAGTGGGAGGGTTTGAGATTTCTTCTCACAAATGGAACTTTCTAGTAAACAGCAGCAGGTACATCCCAATCACAAAGGAATCTATGATCTGTTCAGTAATGCTTGACTTGGAGGAGAGATTTTGCCATTTGCAGCAATGCATGTGACGTCACTGGCATGACCCACCTAAATCAGTATTTCTCCACTCCTGCATATCTAGAATCCCTGCCTCTGGCTGCATGTAACAATGCCCATCTCCTGACTACTGCCTCTGAATATAAACACCAGTCTCACAAGGAATGCACTGCAGGGTACTCCTTCCCTGAAGTAGGGGTGCACACCAGCTATAAAGCACAAGGCAGGATTTCACCCTTTCACACAAAGAGGAATGAAGAACTTTCAGAAGACAACAGAAAGAGGATCAAAAGAAAAGGGGGTGCTAATGAATGTATCATAAGAAAAGATGGATGAAACTACAAAGCAACTAAAATATTTGGTGAAATAAATAGAAAACTACACTAGTAATGTACATATACTTACATATACTAATTTCAAGGTGTCACAACAATGACTCAAGTGCAAACAACACTGCAGTGGTGTAGTCGGCTGCCTGCCTGCTGACAACAGCACACCTTCAATGAACTGAGTCAGAGCAGCTTCTACATCTGGCAACAAATGAAATGCCAACATTACTGAAACCACAGCCTTATCACCTGAGGGCCCCTCCTCCAATTCATGCATTAGAGAATTTTGCTCAAATGGCATTCATTTTCCACTTTATATTACTCTTACTTCCCTACATAAGCACATGAATTACCAATCTTCAACATGTATAGAATGTAAAAAGGCTGCATTCTTAAATTAAATCATGCCTTTACAGAAGTAAACTTCTCACATCAATATCCAAGTTTGATAACTCTTTGAAAATTATATGAACATTTTGCAATAAAATTACAGAACTTACATATTTTGCTAAAGTGCAATACCTCACAGTTCTTTTCAGTCTCATTTATACCAAGTGTACAGGCCTTTCCTTGACTATGTCTTTAACCTTGCATCAGGCTGTCTTCTTTCAGGTCCTCTAGTCTTTCTGCTACTTCATCCCCACTGTGCACTGGGACTTCCCTCTTTTTATGTTCATGAAGTTCCTACCTTGGACAGGCCCTTGTCTGGTAATCATACTCACACTTGCATAGCTGCTGTAGATCAGGCCCTACCACTGAACCCCACAAATTCCTATACAGTGAGAGTCAAATATACATCTCCAACTTCTAAGCTATTTTTATTTAGTTACTTTAGCTTGCTGAAAAGTCTGAATGGGCAACAAATAATCCCTTTTCAGCTGAGGCCCTTGGAGAAAAGCTTCAACACAAGAAAATACAGCTGTGTAAAATTCTACCATAACGGTAGATGTCCTTGCCTTCACTGCTGCACTATTCATAACTTATGGGATTCCCTGCAATGAAGCCCATGGTCCGGCTAGTCTATGAAAGCCTACCGTTGCTTTAAGTTATGCTGAACGTCACCTAGACGCTCCTCATGTAGTACAGGGCATAAGGGTAATTACCATCCTCAGAACTGATTGCCCCAGTAAGAACAGCAGTCCAAGGAAAGCCAAGGAGAACATGCACATCCAGGAAGGAAAAAAATAGGAGGATGGAGGAAGGGACAGAGTGCCAAAGCTCAAAAATAAACTTGGGAGGAGGAAGCTGCAATAGAGCCCTCTAAGAAGCCATGAAGAATGGCATTAGCAAAGCCAGCTCTATCTCTGGAGATACCATCCAACTAGTAATGTCTGGTAAAAGTATGCAGAGAAGTCCAGGTAGCTGTTTCAAGAACAGAATTAGTGTTTGACCCCTTGAAAAAAGCACCAGAAGAAGCCACAGCTCTAGTAGAATGAGCCTCTACAGAAAAAGGAAGGCTCTCGCCATGCAAAGTGTAACAAAAAGAAATAGCCTTTGAAATTCAAGCAGAAATAGTTTGCTTGGAAACAGCCAATCCTATAAAGCTAGGATGAAAGGAAACAACTGATCAGATTTTCTGATAGCTTTAGTCTTATCTAAATAAAATCTGAGCTGTCTATGCACATCTAAGGTATGCAGCACCCTCTCATCGTCAGATTGTGGAGAAGGGAAGAAAGTAGGCAAATTAATAGACTAAGTGACAACTCATTAACCACCTTGGGCATAAAAGGATTCATATGTAAGGACAGCAGGTCCTCATGAAATATCAAAAAAGGGCTTGCAACTCAGACACCCATCTGACAGAAGCAAGAACTAACAAAAGAACTGTCTTCCAAGAACAATGCTGCAAGGAAGATGAAACAGCAGGCTCAAAAGGAGCCTGAGTCAATTTCTCCAGAACAAAATTAAGATCCCAGGGAGGAGGACACCTTTAAGAAATTGCTTAGCCTCAAATCTAGAAGCTAATGGGAGAGTTAAAGGCAGATAAGCAGAAAGAGCTGATAAGATGGTCTTAATAGAAGAATAGGCCAAACAAGTATTGAGCAGCTCACAGAAATAAGAGAGAACCAAAGGAACATCCACAGTAAGTGGGTCCAGGTCACGAAAAGACATCAAATAGAAAATCTCTTCCATTTAGACAAGTAGGATTTCCTAGCAGTATGTTTCCTGGCCATCTGCAGAACTTGCAGCATGTCCTCAGAAAAAAGATGTCTATGAGGGATCAAAAACCTCTCACCCACAGTATCAACTGAAGCGTAGACAGGTGGGGATGGATGAGAGATCCCTTGTCCTGTGTGAGTAGACCCACCCTCTAGGGTAACTTGTGATGATTGCCCTTGGCTAAGATGTAGAAGTAGAGGGAGCCAGTGCTGTCACAGTCAAGAGGGAGTCACCAACAAGATTTTGGGAGCATCCTGCTGAATTCTTGAACAGGACTCTCAGAATGAGAGGAAGGGGATGGAATGCATAAAGAAACATCCCCTTTCAAGAAAATGAGGGGGCATCCACCTTCCATACCAGAGGGCCTGGGACTCTGGCACAAAACAGAGAAAGTTGCCTGTTCAGACAGGAAGCAAAGGGTTTATAATTAGACTTGCAAATTGCAGTCGATCGAGAGTGACAATGTCAACTTGCAGTTTTCCAAGAGGCAGTTTTGCAAACCCAAATACATCGACTACACTACATCACATGGGTAGTGTAGTTCGAGTATATGACTTCAGAATTTTGAGTGGAGATCTCAGTTCACTGATGAGCAGGGAATTAACCCATTTCCTCACTGTAATGCTATCTCAGAGTTGGTATAATTTGCAGGGGCTGTGGGAGTGCAACCCCCCCCCCACACATGGGAGGTGCAGGGGGCTTGCCCCCCTGCAAAAATAGTAAAAGTGATGTACCGTTGACTCTAGAGTGTCACAGTACATTACGGTGCATAGCTTTGATGACTGACGTCACCTGCTAATATGTCGAATACATTGAACTACAGGAGTCAATGTATTCAGTTTCAAGTTTCCTGCTTGTTCACTGTTGGAATTTTCAAGATATTGGATCAACATTAAGGCAGATCAATGGATGCAGTTTCAATAGTTAACCGAGACAAAGAGATCTACTTGAGGAGGACCCCACTAGTGAATAATGTTGACATCCTTGTAAAGCATCCATTTGTTGGATTGAGTGAAGGACCTGCTCAGAGTATCTGCCACAGTGTTTTGACCTGAAGGAATATAAACTGCCTGAAGAGTCACTCAATACTTGACAGCCAGATCCCATACCAGAACTGCCAGCCAGCAAAGAAGGTAAGATCTTTTTTCCCCATTTGTTGATATAACTGTGGTATTGTCTGTGAATACCTTGAGAGGCCCTGGACAGAAAACCGGATGAAAGGCTTGAAGAGCCAGCATAACAGCTCTCATCTCTTTGACGTTGATGTACTCCTGCTGACGAGATGACCACACTCCCTGAACCTTCAGGGAGCCAAACATTGCTCCCCATCCCACATCTCACATATGACGCATCTGTGAAAGATCCTGAGAGGGAAGAGGAGGATGAAAAGGGAGTCCTGGATTCAGAGACAACTGCTGAATCCACCACGGAAGTTCCTTCTTGAGAAAAGGGAGAAAAGGAGCTGTAAAGTCTAGAGGATGCGCATGTTGAAGCCATATCGTTGCCAGAAACCACTGCAACTTCCTCATGTGGAGTTTGGCCACAGGAAGCATCGAAATAGTGGAAGCCATGAACCACAGAGCTCTGAGAAACTCCCTGGCTGTAATAGAGGCCAGGGGAAGAAGAGTTTAAAAGTAAGAAATGAATGTTAAGACCTTAGGAGGAGGCAGGGATGCCAGCATTTGCACCATATGAATCCTGCAACCCAGAAAGACATGATCCTGAGAAGGAGTCAGGGAAGACTTTTTGAAGTTTATTGTGAAACCCAGGCTATAAAGAAGAGAAATGGTAAAATGAAGATTTTGCAAAAGGACCTCTGGAGAAGTTGCCTAAATCAGCAGGTCCTCCAAGTAATGAAACATTTGGATCCCTTGAAGCTTGCAAAAAGCAATCACAGGAGCGAGGCATTTTGTGAACACCCCTGAGGCAGTAGAAAGGCCAAAGGGCAAAGTACATAACTTAAAATGCCAGGAAGCAACACAGAAACATAAACTTTCTGAAAAGGGGATGGATTGGACTATGGAGATAAGCATCTCTGAGATCCAGAGACGCTAGAAAGGCCTGAGGGAGCAAGAGAGGAAAAAAGGGACTGAAGGGACAACATCTGAAAGGAAGGCACCTTCATAAAAGCACTTGCATGAGAGAGGTCTAGACTAGGTCTCCAAGTACCTTCTTTTCTGGGCACTAGAAACAATCTTGAATAAAACTTCTTCCCCCTTTGGGGACACAGGCACCTCTTGAATAGTACCCTGAAACAAGAAGAACCTCTGAGGAAAAAAGGAAGTTGTTTCCAAGGAGCCTGAGGAATGCCCATAAAAGGACGATGGGAAATCCACACCAATGAGTACCCCTGACAAATGACTGACAGAACCCAAGAATTAGGGTGATTCGAAGCCAAACAGGAAGAGAAAGAGAAACGCGAAGAGAAAGAGAAATGTGACTGGGAATAGGTGGATAGTCAGACAGCACCTGGTTTATCAGGAAAGGAAGGCTTTAGAGTCCCTACAGTCTGAGGGGCCTTAGCAGGAGGAGCCCGTTTACCACCCTTTTTACCTTTAGCAGGAGGGCAGGACTGTCTACAAACAAAGGCTGGCTTAGAAGGGCAGTTTCTCTGGAATTTAGGCACAGGAGAAACAAAAAAATGTTTAAGCTCCTGTAAGGCCTTCCCCTTGCCCTGAAAAGACTTAAACAAACCAACAGCCACTTCCCCAAACAAAAGTTTATTATCCAGAGGAGCATCCATCAACTTAGCCTTAATATCATTGGGTAAAGGTTGAAGCCTAAGTCAAGAATACCTCCTCATTACTGAACCAAAAGCAGCAGCCCTAGAAGAGGCATCTGTTGCAACATAACTACATTTGACAGAATGTCGAACTACTTGAGAGGACGTCCCTAGCAAGGAAAGAGCAGATGATTTACTCTCAGGGTCTGGAAGATCAGAAAAAAACTGACAAGCCTGAGAAAGAACAGCCAACACGTCCCCGATATATGGGTCTGATAATTACTAGCCCTAAAAGCTAGGGTAGCAGAAGTACAAACCTTCTTACCCAGACTGCCTATAGTTTCTGCTGTCCTTATTAGAAGGCAAATTACTTGGACAGAGGAAGCAATTGAGACGGCTTATCAGAGGCTACAGACACAACAGAGGGGTCAGCAGCAGGGCATGAGAATAAAAAGGAACAATCCTCAGGCACCCTATAAAACGTATCAGACTTCTTGGGAGCAGAGAATTAGATGCTTTACAGGCATTGGAAAAAACATTCAGTAAAGTAGCCAAGACAGGAGGAAGAGCTGCAGGTTTAGGAAATTCCACCTGCCGTAACTCATAGTACCTCTTATGGCTATCACAAACCTGGGCGCAATCCCACTTAAAAAAAAATTCCATCATCCTAGAGACTGTGTTCCCAGTGAAAATTTCCTCAGAAGGAGTATTTGGACTATTAGATTCCGCCTCCTCAGACCTGTAGTCCAAACGAGAAGGAATCTGGGTAAAATAAGTAAGAGATTCTTCATCAGAATCCAACTCTTCCTCAGAAGAATTCAATTCCCTAGGATTTTTAGGTGAAGAAGAGGACCAAGGAGGAGCAGGAACCAAAACCCTTTAAAAGGAGGATTAATGACAGTAAAGCATTAAATAACCCCTACGTAAAGGCTTGCCACTCACTTTGTGGATCCTTAGGAGCAGAAGAAACATGTTTAGATTTCTGTTTGTTTTTTAAGTGGACATCCATCCTAGAAAACTGAGAAGGCCCTGACTCAAGACAGCATTCCA
The DNA here is from genome assembly GCF_019279795.1 of Protopterus annectens. Lineage (NCBI taxonomy): Eukaryota > Metazoa > Chordata > Ceratodontiformes > Protopteridae > Protopterus > Protopterus annectens. The sequence goes on from NC_056750.1 coordinate 245,762,352, forward strand.
CAAATGTAGTAGGAACTTCTTCCCTAAGAAGAAACTGCAGAACTCCCCTAGACCCCTCAAACAATCAACCGTGGTTCCCCCTGAATGCCCAAAATGGGCACTTGCAAAGGCTTGTTTGACATGCTGCCCACCAGATCCTCGCCGGCCTCCAACCCGAATGCAACAGAGGAATCTGACAACACAACCAGGTGAGTCTCCTGGTTTGTAATAACCTCAGGAGAAACACCTGGCAGAGGCTGGACAGAGGAAGATTCCGGTCTTACCTTTTTCACCTTCTTCTTCCCTGACAGCTGACCCTCGGGGTCAGGAATTTCCATCCATAGTATCTATAGCAAGAAGCTTAAGATGCTGGTTCACAAGATATAAAGAAAGGGAAGAAAGTCTACTATGAAGGGTTATCGGGACAAATGCCTGACAAACTGAACAAAACATATGGTCATGAGAAGCTCCTAAGTAAAAAAGGCACTTTTCATGGTGGTCTTTCTGGGGAATCTGTCTCCCACACTGGCAGTTACCCTTCCTGGATGACATTAACCCCCAAACATCACAAAAAAAAACAAGAAAAAGAACCAAAACCCCAACTGGGTACTTATCTGCAATGGTGATCGGAAATCCAACATACAGAAAAAAAAAAAAAAAACAGAAGAAAAAAGGATGGAGGCAAACAGACCAATGGTTAAAAACAGAGCTCAGATTGGTGGCAAAAAAGTTCTGAGGATGGTAAGCCTGAATGTCACTTTTATGCCCTATGCTGCGAGAGGAGTGTTTAGGTGATGTTCAGCATACCTTAAAGTAATGGTAGGCTTTGGTAGACTAGCTGGATGATGAGCTTCATGGCAGGGAATCCTATAAGTAATTAATATTGCAGTGGTGAATGTAAAAACATCAATATTATTATCAGACAACAGTACAGGAAATGACAATGGTACTGAACGTCAATAATGAACAATAAGGAAATAGGTACTAATTGCAATAACAAACCATGATACATCAAACAAATGGAAGAAAAATTTAGAAACAGCAAGTTACACATGCATACTGACAACAATCATTAACTCATTTGTAACTATATGTACATGTGAAGGAGTAGCAGGGAAATGGTTAACAAGAATGGTCATCAGTGGGGAGTAAGAAGTAATGATCGAATGCATTTGAGGAATAAAACAGATAAGAAATGGTAGGAAGAGATAAATTAATATGGACTAGAGGAATGTCGGCAGTGATAATTTCTTAACAGGTGTAAATAGCAATTTTGCTGATGTCACTCTGTAGAGGTTTTTAATTTGTGGATCAATGCTTAAGTGTGAACAACATTAACTTTGTTTTTGGGATTCAGAAATAGTTGGCAGTTGTTGAGCCAGGAGAAAAGGAATTTTGAATTATTAGTTGGAGAGTCAAATCCAGGCTGAGCAGATTAAGGTGGAGTCATCAGCATATTGGATTACTGAGGTATGTTTGGTAGCTGCATGGGAGGTCATTAATATATAGAATAGGAGTGGACCAAGTACAGAGCATTGAGGAACACCTATAGACACTGGGGGAGCACAAGCCATTAGATTTCACAGATTCAGATTTTTTGGTTAAATACCTTTGGAACCAAGCAACAATGGTACTAGAAAGTCCAGGAGGGGTGAGTTTTTGTAAAAGTTTCTGATGTGAGACTATATGCATGCTTTGGATATGTCTAGGAAAACTGAGACCAGGTTATACTTGTTCCTGTGATGACAGATGGTGTTAAGGAATGCAAGTAGGTCTATGTTTGTGCTATGGCAAGGATGAAATCTAATGTTGAATTGGGGAGACAAGATTGTGAACACATTTTCAAGATTTTTAGATAGAGCAGGTCACAATTCGCAATGGGGTCTACAACTTGACAAGTATGTAGAATGTCCACTTTTGTGGAGAAGTTGGATATAAGATTGTTTCCACAAGTTCAGGACATAGGCTTCTTGCAGTGATTTGTTTACTTGTATAGAGATAAGGCATGCTGGGGCATTACCCCAATTTCAATGTAGTCCTTTGGCAGCTTGTCCAAAACTAGAAATTGCTATGGGTTTAAGAAAGAATGAGCTGATGGACTTGTGTTGAGGAAGATTGTTGCCACTGCCTCGGAACAGAGATGCTGCAGCTTGCACAAAATATGTGTTAATGTCTGATGCTATGTTTGCTCATTGCATGCTGCTGAAAAGGGGCTGGGTTGGGTGGCATTGCCTGGTTGCAGGGGCTTATTAATTGCTTTTCCATTATTTTTAGATTTTGTTGTAGAGTATTTTGCAGCTTCAGACAATTGCTTCTTGTAAGCATTTATAAGAAATTTAACATGATTGCGTAGCCACCTGTATTGCTGATAGACATTTGTATCTTTGGTACAGATCCATGCTTTCCAGAGTTCATCTCTTTTCCTCATTTGTTGTTTAGTTTATAGATTAAGCCAGGAGGCAGGGTGAGTTTTACTTTGCCACCCCACCCCCCATTACCACCATTGAGAATTGCTCACTGCGTATATTATGAAAAATGTCATTAAATTGTTGTATACCTTCATCTTGTGAGAGGTGGAGGTGAATGTGTCTCTAGTGAAGTTGGACAAGTTTCATACCAGGTTAAAAGTGATGAGCTTTTAGAGAGCAAGTTTATTGTCTAATTTCAAAGGAAGGGTGGTAGTTGTTGATGATATCTGGTAAAATACCAGTTTTGGATATGAATTTGGGGTGCATCATTCAAGGATTGTATGAGTAGCAGAAGGTTTGTTGTTATGTGGTTGGAATGTTAAATAGTTGGGTGAAGAAGTATAAATTAATAAAAGGTAAACTGTGGCTCTTGTTATGTGCATGCCAGTTTATTTCTAGGTCACATAGGATGAGTGCTCCTTGAGGGAAGTCAGAATATACCCAAGAAAATATGTCTTCAGCAGTAGAAATATTGTTGCCAGGGGGAATAAAGAGAGCTATGATGCAGAGACCTTTGTGGGTGTTTAGTTTTAAGAAGGCTATTTGTACTTCTGGATTTCTAAACTGGGGGGTGGCGTGGGGGTCAAGGGATAGTTGTAGATTGTTGGGATAGACAATGGCAAGTCCCCCCTCCTAGTGTTTTGCTTTCTGATCTACTCTTAGTTAGCAAAATAATGTAGTCATCTTTGATTTCAGTTTTTAGCCATGTTTTGGTGAGAATGACAATGTCATGGGATTGGGGGGCTATCTACACTTGCAGTTAAGGTAGTATGTTGTATATGCACCTGATGCCAATATTCAAAAGTATGAATCCTGAATGGAGAGTAGTGTCTGTGTGTATATTGAAAGGCATACTGGACTAAACGTACTTGTCAGGAGTGCAGGGGTGAAATTGTCTAGGGTGAGAGTGAATATCACCACATAACTGCAAATAAGTTGTTTTATGTGAGTTGATATGGTGGGGTGTAGGTTTTTACTTTTGCTTGAAGTGAAAGTTTGGGAGCAAGTGTTTGGCATAGAGACATCTATGCTTGAATAGAACACAGGTAATATTGCAGAAATTAAGAGGAAACAGGAAAGAGTTATTATAACAAGCTTACATATATATATATATATATATATATATATATATTGCTGTGTCTTCCTCCATGTAAAGCAAGCCTTGTACTTAAATGTATACTGATATCAGTGTAATTTTATCTTCTCACTTTACTGGTGTATGTCCTTTTGTACTCTTAGCATCCCACATTCTTTGCATTTTATTCACTGTCACTTCATGTTTTTGTTATCTTATTTACTTTGTATGAGTGGTAGTATTACTGACCACAAACTGAGATGATCATTGCTCTACCCAGGATAACAAATACAATAAATAAATAAAGAAAGAATGGTCACTGCTTGGTTGAGTGGGTTTAAGATGGATGACAGTTGTCATGAGAGGGAGGTGGTGGTAAGATGTGAGGTGCACCAGCAGTAGGAGAGACTGTCTGAAAAATAAGGAGCTGCGTGATGGTAGTGGGAATACAAGTTATGCTGCTTCATGCACTTCCCTACTGCATTCTCTTCTGCAAATTTACACAGACTTATAATAACAATGACATTACCAGCAAAGTAAAACTCAGCCTAACACTACAAATCTCTAACTGTTTTTTACTTTACATTCTGACCACATTCAGTAATTTGTGTCCTTCCTGTGGTCTTGTCTAAATTCAGTCTCTTCTGCTTGGCATTATCTGTGTTAGTGTCTATGGATTCACAATAAAGTACAAGAAAATGAATAATGAGTGGGTACTTATCCATGTTGTTTTAATCAAAGGCTTGCCATGCTGGAGAAAGGTGGGCTGAAGCACTTAGTGATGCTAAATTTCTCACGTTTAAATTCTGCCTAAAGAAAAAAGGAAAGAAAGACTCGACTATCCCTATTCCTGCTGGATAAGGTAATCCAGCAGACATACGAAGGTCAACTTTATTAAGAAAAAAAAACAAGCTTCATGCAAGATGCACTTATCAACACTCATGATGTAAATAATACACTCATCTGTTTTTCCAGACATTTTCTGCCACCTGCTATGCAGATCGTGAAGCTCCGTAAAAGAAAGTAACTCTCTACAAAGCATGTCCAACCCTGCAAGATCGCACAAGGATTACACAGTTACAATGGAATGGCAAGAAAAAGATTTAGGAAACTCCAGACAGCTATCAGAAAGGAAAAACAGATGGAATATGTTTCAGATTTATCTATGGATCAGACAAAATCTAGGATGGCAAGCCTTTGCTCATGACAACTTTCTAGTAACCTGAAGAATTTAAGACTTAACAGATCTTCCCTAAAATACATTATTCTACTGCTCCAGATGATTCTATGGTCTGTCTGATACCTACAGATTGCTGGTATCTGCTCAGTGTCAACTTAAAATGTATTTAACTGTTTAAGCCAAAACAACTGCATGAATAAAATAAATAGAAATAAAAACACAGAACAAGGACATCCTAAAAGAAGTCAAATAAATATGCCTAAAGCCACCCAACACTGGAGAGTATCTCAGATATAAAGGTAGTAAGTTACAGAGACAAAAACGTCAATAAGCAAAAGTCTGAACTCCAGAGGATTGCACATTTCACCAACAGAGCCACTAACTGTCATGGGAAGACAGAATGCTGGAACTGGGTTGGCAGATCCTGTAGAGAAGTGGGACCTGGGCCACACAGGCTTAAATAAACTGAGATTGTTAGAATTTTTCAGATGACATGCTGCAAGACTGGAATGCAGCACAATTCCCTCAGAACTGGTGTAATATGGCGGTACTTAGAAACACAGTAAGCAGCCAGGCTGCAAAACTTTGCACAAGTTGCAGACTCTGAAACTACGAATCCCCAAGTAAAGAATGCTACAGTAATCTAGACAGGAGTAATCCAAACTCTAATAGTGCCAACTATAATTGGCTCATTGTAAATTTCTTATTTAAGGCTAAACTAATATTGTTTATTGCCTTTATCAATTTCAACTTACTGCAAACAAACTGATTATAAAGGGACTGCACTGTTCCAGTTTACCTTCTTGCAAAAATAAAGTAAAATGAAGGCACATGCAAGACCGTGTGTGGGAAGGGCTCAGTTTGGCATAATGGCACTAGGATATACAGTTGAGTTTGAGTCCCACAACCTTCACTTTCCAAACATGCAAATAATTTAAGCAGATTGTTACCCTCACATAATCCTCAACAGAGGCTGTTGTACCTAGTGCACATAAAAAGGCTAAATAACTAAGAAATACATAGGTTGATAAAGGGAAAAATAAAGACAGAAAGAAAATAAGTAATGGTACTAGCACAAAACTGAAGGTTAAAATACTATGACAGTGTGGTACAATAGCAAAAAAAAAAGGAGAAAGAACACACTAATAAGGTCTCAGTCTAACAAACAGGCACAGCAGAAACTTCTGGCAACAAATCCTGTGTTTTAACAAACATTTACATGTACACTTGTGTTCTGCAGCTCTGAAGTCTTAAACAATGACTTGAAATCTGTCACTGACTCTGCAACATGACAGGCTTAGCCTCTGAGTACATCACTGGCTACAAAGATGACGATCATGGCTACAGACAAGGCATGGTACCTATAGAAGATAATGTAGAGAAGGACAACTGGGAACCTAAGGAGCTCTCTCTTGACATAAGGTTGGAAAGTACAGTTCTGTAAAATCTTACCATAACAGTAGATGTCCTCTTCACTGTTGCAGCATTCTTTACTAAAGGGATTCCCTGCCAAGGACAGCATAACGTCCGTCCAGTATACCACAGCCTTTGGATTTTATAGACGTTGTACGTCACGCGTATACTCCACTCCACCATAGGGCATAAAGGTGACGTACGGACATACATACTTCAGAACTTAATAGCCCCAGGAGGAACATGTGCATCCAGAAGCCACAAAAAGGAAAAGAGTAGCACAGAAGGGGAAGGACGGAGGGAGTGAGTACTGCCACAGTGAAGACAAGGACATCTACTGTCATGGTAAGATTTTACACAACTGTACAATGTCCTTTCATATCACTGTTGTAGTATTCTTTACTGAAGGGTGAGTACAAAAGCTCAAGAGGAAACTTGGGAGGAGAAAGGCACAGAAGAACTCTCAAGAAACCCATGCAGGATAGCTCTGGCTCTGGAAACAACATACTATTTGTAATGCTTAGTAAATACATAGACAGAGGTCCAAGTAGCAGCCTCAAGAATGGAATTGGTATCCAATCCTTCAAAAAAAGCACCAGACGGTCCTCATAGAATGAGCCTTTACAGAGGCAGAAAGGAGTTTCTCCTGAAAGGAGTAACAAAAAGAAATGGCCTTTCCATGAAGAAATGGTTTGCTTAGAAACAGCCAACCCTAGAGATCTGGGATGAAAGGAAATAAAAAAGCTGCTCAGACTTGCGAAGGCCTTAGTCTTACCTAAATAATATCTGAACTGTCTATGCAAATCCAAGGTGCAAAGAACCTTCTCATTACCAGACTACAGAAATGAAAAAAGGAGAGCAAATTAGTAGACTGACTAAGAGGTAATTTATTAACCACCTTGGTCATAAAAGAAGGATTAGTAAAAACAGATACCCTGTCCCAATGAAAAACTAAATAAGGAGGAATAGCAATACGAGTCTGGAGTTCAGACACTCTCTTAGCTGAAGTAAGGGCCAAAAGAAGAACAGTCTTCCATGTACAATGCTGTAAGGAAGCTGAAGCTGCAGGCTCAAAAGGAGCCAGTCAATTTAAGAACAAAATTAAGGTCCCAGGAAGGTGGAATAGGCTTCTTAGGAGGTCTGACATGACAGACTCCTTTAAAAAATCACTTGATCTCAAACATAGAGGCCAGAGAGGTGTTAATGGCAGACAAGCAGAAATAGCTGAAAGGTGAGCTTTAACAGAAGAATACGCTTTCCCAGCATGAAGCAATTCAAACAAACAACAGAAAACCCGCTGGATCTCCCCAGAAAGTGGCTCTTGGTTATGTGCATGGCATCAAACAGAAAATATCTTCCATTTGGACATACAGAATTTCCTGGTAGTAGGTTTCCTTGCTTCCTCCAGAACCCTAAGCCCATTACCTGAAAAAAAAAGGTGCCTATAAAGCATCAAAACCTATCACCCAAAATGTCAGTGGAAGAGTGGACAAGTGAGGATGGATGACAGACACCTTGTCATGTGTGAGTAAGTCCACCCTGTGAGGTAACTTGCGGCGATTGCCCTTGACTAGGTGCAGAAGAAGAGGGAACCAATGCTGACTGGGCCAAAAGGGACCTCTGAATCAGAGGAAAGGGAAGGTGTATAGAAACATCACCTTCCAAGCCAGAGGACGTGGGACTCATGGTGCAAAAAAATAGGAAGTTTTGTTCAAAGGGAAGGCAAAAAGATGCACCTGAAGAGTATCCCACTGATAGACAATGTCCTGAAACATCTCTGTGAAGCATCCATTTGTGAGCGTGTGTTTTGGATCTGCTCCAATGTATACAGCCTGAAGAGTCATTTGATACTAGACAACTAGATCCCAAACTTGAAGAACTGGCCTGCAAAGAAGGTAGGACTGTGTCCCCCTTGCTTTTGATGCACCACATCACTGTGGTATTGTCTGTAAAGATTTTGACAGGCCCTGAAAGAAAAAGGGAATGAAAGGTCTGAAGGGTGAAAAGGAGAGTGCTCATCTCCTTGATATGGATGTGGTCTGACCTCTGATGGTGGGAACAGACACCCTGGACCTTGAGGGGACCAAAAAAAGGCTCTCCACCCCGTGTCTGAAACATCCAAGAAAAGTTCCTGGGAGGGGACTGGTAGCTTAAAAGGAAGTCTTGGGTTGAGAGAAAGCTGATGATTCCACCACTGAAGCTCAAATTTGAGGCATGGAAGAAGAGGGACTAGAATATCTAAAGGATGACCGTTTTGGAACCATAGTGACCTGCAGGAACTACTGTAGTTTTCTCATATGAAGCCTGGCTGGAGGCAGCACAGGAATAGGGAAGCCACAAATCCAAGTGCCCTTAGAAACTCCCTGGCTGCAAATGAAACCCAAGGAAGAAGGGACTGAAAAAAGGTGAGTATACAAAGAAACTTGGGAGGAGGTAGGGAACCAAGCATAGGCATGGTTTGAAGCCTGCAACTGAGAAACACATGATCCTGAGAAGGCACCACGACTGATTTCTGGAAGTTTATTGTAAACCCCAGGCTTTGCAAGAGACAAACAATATAGTGGAGGTGCTGAAACAAGGTCTCAGGGGAGGAAGCCTGAAAAAGTAGGTCATACAGATAAGAAAAGATATGAACCCCTTTCATCCTGCAAAAAGCAATTACAGGAGCGAGGCATTTAGTGAAAACCCTTGGGGCACTAGAAAGGCAAGAACAAAGCACAGAACTGAAAATCCAAGGAAGAAAGAGAGGAACATAAAACTTCCTGAAAAGGGGATGAATTGGGATGTGAAGATAAGCATCCTTGAGATGTGTGGAGACCAAGAAAGCCAGCAGAAGAAGAGGAAACAGGATCTGATGAGACAGCATCTGAAAGGATGGAATTTTCAGAAAAGTGTTGATCTGAGAAAAGTCCAGAATGGGTCTTCCAGGTGCCTTCCTTCCTGGGAACCAGAAACATTCTGGAATAAAACCCATTCCCCTCCTGGGAAGGAGACACAGCTTGAATGGTACCTTGTGCCAAAATATCCCAAAGTAGTTCTGGGAAGACAGGAAGCTGTTGAAGAAAAGATAAGAGGAAATCCTAATGGGGCACTACACTGAAACATGGCTTGGTAACCAGCACAGAAGAAAGAGCATTCAGACAATCAATGATGGGGTTCAGACTGGCAGACAGGAAGTTCTGAGGTATGTACATCCATAAGTCACCTTTATGCCCTACACCTTGACCAGGGAGCACAATATCTAAAAAATCCTAAGGCTTTGGTATACTGGCCAGACATTGGGCTACCTTTGGCAGGGAATCCCTTTAGTAAGGAATACTGCAACAGTGATATGGAAGGATATCAAGAGTTATGCTTTTATTGGGGGCGTGGTCAAGATGATGAATAGTTAACAGCACAGTATTTTTGCTCTGCTTCATTTTAATGTCTCTGACAGGATTGTTACAGAAAAAAAAATAAAATAAAGTTTCAAAATTTGACTGATGTATAATAAAACTGCTTCTGAAAAAATGTCTACAAGAAAAAATAAGTTTGGTATCATTTTCATCACTTTTTCCTGTCAAGAAACTAATTTTCTCAGAATGAGAGCCCTACCTATTACCCACCCAGCTGTTCTACAATACAACAGTCCTTCCAACCCAAATTTATATTCTCTTAAATACCAGCACAGTGATCCCTCAGTTGCATTTCTGAGCAATTCTCTACCTAAACCTTAGCTTCTCTCTTCCACTATTACTAGTCACCCCACCCCCTCTCCCACTATTGCTCAACTCTTTCTCTCTGTACTCTCTTGATCCTCCTAAACTTTTCTTCTCTCCCCTTTACATATTCCCTTCTATTACTTACTGCTTCTCCCCTTCCACCAACTTGCTCCAACAACATTAATGAAATTTCAGGGGTTTTCTCTTTACTCTGTAAGTATTTCCTTTATGTGGAGCTTTTCTCCTCAGGTCTCCACTGAAAATAGTGGACTAACCTGGTTAACAAAAGACAGACAAACAAATAAATAAATAAATGAGTCACTCTAAACCCAGTGCACAAGACAGTACAATGAAGAGAGACATTCAGTCTATACTCAGCAACATCGATGAACTTTCTATAAAGATGGAGACACTAGAAAGCAAAATAGACAACATTAATGTAAAAAAAAATGTAGAAGTGCTGAGTGAAGCCGAGGTACCAGAATGTGATGTGGAATAAAGAATTGTAGCCGTAGCTGTGCTCACGTTTGGTTTATTTTAATTTTATTGAAGAGAATTCCTGTGGTGTGTTTCCTGGTTTCGGCTGGGGACTTTGGTTGTTTGTTTCCAGTATGTCGTTGGAAGGAGCATCAGCTATCCCAGGTGTATTAAAACTCAAATGGAAGGTGGAAGGTTGAGGTGTATGGAGTTATGGAAAGAACGAGATGACAAGATGTTAAACAGTGACCCCTGGTCTATGGGGTTGGAGAATCACACTAATGAAAGGTACGAACAACTTGAAAAACTGCTAAAAAAAGAAGTTGTGTTATACTATGATGCGAAGCTGCTACAAAAATATGTGGATTTGAACATTACCCCTACAGGGCGTAGAGTGGATCGACTGCCAGCATATGATTTTTCTGAGGAAGAATCAGATTTACTGGAGGAGTGGAAAGTGGTTTCATTGATGTGTACTGTGAATTGGTTGAAATTTTTTTAAAGAGGAACATTTGGGCGCCGGAGAAGGTACGTAATACCATTGTACAACTGCAGGAGGCGCTTATCACTGAAACGTCGGAAACTAGTTTCTCCAGCAAACTGAATGAGACCAAAATGTGTAGCCAAGGTGGAGGTGGAAATCATTGACAGGAAGAAGAAGAAATTAAGTTGTGATGTGAAGGATTACAATACTGGGGTTATTTTTTCTTGGCAGCGAAATGAAAGGAAAGGGCATTCATTTTTTGCTGGTAGAAGAAGTAAAAGTGGGTCGGGCCCATCTTCCCGCAAGGCCTCCATTTTTTTCTGGTGAAGAGATTGCCAATATACGAAAAAATGTGTCATTTGAGGATGTTAACAAAAGTGAGGGGGATCTACTCCAGATGGAAGGCGGGGAAGAGTTGGAAAATCAGATTCGGGGAAAAGGGAGAGGCAGAAGGTTCCAGGGAAAGGGAAAGAGGAACTGAGTTTTTGGTATGGACAAAATAAGGTATGTGCTGTATATGAGACTTTGAAACCATTCCCTGGAGCCTGCCTTTCTGAACAACCATCAAGCAGAATAGTTAACGCAACGGACTTTAATAATGCAAATGTTAATGCAATAAATGTGAATGTAAATTATTTAAATGTAGAAGGAATGTCCTATGCAGGTGCCTCACATATTTTTGAAAATGTGCCACAAGTTGGGGTAGTAGCAAATGATGTGTATTATGACAATGTTTGTTGTAGAAATGAAAATGCATTAAATATTGTGAATTTATCTGACTTAAGGGTGTCGGAAACAGCAGAAAAAGTGCTTTTAAAGGGCACAAAGTATGTTCCCACGTTTATTCTATCACTTGCTGACTTGTTAGGTGAAGTTAAGAGATTTTGCAAAAAGCTACATTTGAAAGTTTTTTGGGGGTTTAAAAAAACATGAACCTGAAAAGAATGTGGAAACATTAACATATGAAGAAGATATGGACAATTTGTTACTTGATCTTTCAGTATATGAAAACCCGTTTTGTAATCTGAATGAAAGTTATGAGGAAGGTAATGAAAATGTTAATGTAAATGTTTCCCAAATCTGTTTTTCTACAGGCTATGGAAGATTAGAAATACCTAAGATGCCTACATTTAGCTCATTTACTACACCAAAAATTCTAATGCTGTCTGTGCATTTGAAAATACATTCTGTAAATAGATGGAAGAAATGTATGATCAATGTGCCAAAAATGTTAATGTATGCAATTTAAGTAAAGACCAGTGGTTAGCACTTAAACAACTACAAAGTGTTACTGATAAATATGTGTTGACGCAAGCTGACAAAGGAAGGAATTGGGTTATTTTAAACAATAAAGACTATGATAATATGATCTTGGAATTGTTATTTGATAGAAAAACCTATAAGGAACTGCCCAGTAGTCCAATGAAGCAATTTAATGAGGGCTTGATGGAACTGCTTGAAAGAGGTGAAAGGCTTGCTTCTTTGAAGGTAGGGATGTTAAGAAATTACATCTAAAGTGCCCTAAGGATGCAAAGTTTTTTGTGATTCCAAAACTTCAGAAGTCCCTAACCAAACCCCCAGGAAGACCGACAGTTTCAGGGGTAGGGGCTTATTTACAGAATTTAGGCATTTTTTTGACTCTCAGTTAAAGGTATACCTTCCAAAAATCCAATCTTACATTAAAAACACGTCGCACATACTGGAATATATGAAGCATATACAATGGAAATCAGAATACTATTTTGTATGTGTGGATGTGAAATCTTTATATACAAACATAAAAATTGAGAAAGGTTTGGAAGCAGTTAGAAGGATAATGGGGGAGGGTCCTAGAACCTCTTATATTTGTCAGCTGTTGGAATATGCCTTAACACACAACTATTTTGACTATGAAGGAAAGATGCAGTTGGAAGGGACAGCAATGGGGGTGGCATTTGCCCCTCATATGCAATACTATTTATGTCCTATTTTGAAAATTTGTTTATATATCCAACACAATTTATGAAGAATGACATAGTGTTATTTAAACGTTTTATAGATGATCTGATATTTGTGTGTAAAGGGGGAAATGTATGATTTTGAGTGCTTTATGGACACATTAAATCAGAACACTTTTGGATTACAGTTTACTTATAGAATGAATAGAGAAAGCATGCAATTTTTGGATGTTGAATTTTACACTGACATAGTGGGAAGTTTGCAATATAAACCTTATCATAAGGAAACAGCAGCAGAAAACTTTTTGGAAGCTAATAGTGCTCATCCCCCACATTTAATAAGATATTTGCCTTATGGGGAATTCAGAAAGATTTCTACTAATACATCTGATAAAAGTATACTGAGGAGTGAATTTGATAAGGTAAAGAAAAAATAGGGGAAGACAGGATATGGTGAACATATTATGCAGGCAGCCTTGAATAAGCTAAGGGGAAACAGGAAGTGTACTGAAGACAATTTTATCAGAAGATCTGTTGGTCATACAGAGGAAAATAAAGAGGGGGTTATGGAAGTGGATCCCATTTTTTGTGACAAATTTTTCTCCACTGACATTTAAAGTAAGGAAACTGGTGGAAATTATGTAGCCTGTTATTAAAAGAGATGAAATAGTAGGAAAATTATTTCCAGAAAAAGTTATTTTTTCTTATGGTAGGTTTAAAAATTTAAGAGAGTTACTAAAATTAAAAAAAGAAGACAGAAATAGGAATAGGAATGGTGCTTTCCCATGTGAGGCCTGTAAAATATGTAGTAAGATTAAAAATGTAGATGGCTGGATGATAAATGGTAAGAAGTTTTGGATTAAGAGTGAATTTAAATGTAATTCATGTGGTGTGGTCTACATCATTGGATGTGGATGCACACCCATAGAATGGTATGTGGGGCAAACAAAAAGAAAGGTAAAATTGAGAATAGTGGAACATCTAGGTGACATAAGAAACAAAAGGATGGAAAGTCCGACTGCTGTGCATTTTTGGACGTCACATGGGGGAAGTGTTGACAGTTTTTTTTTCTTTAGTGTACTGGCACAACCTTTTGGTGGAGGGGGGTGATAACATAGGAAGTGAAGCATTCAAAAGCAGACTGGTAAAACTGGAGACAAAAATTTTATTAATCTAGGTACTTTACATCCTAGAGGTTTGAATTTGGAAGTAAACTGGGACTTCTAAGATTTATGTACAGATGAATAGGTAAGGAAAAATAGAAAATGTCATAATAAATAATTTTAAGTAGGAAAAGTGTAGTGGCACATTTAATCATTGTTAGTCGGATATATCTTAAATATTAGTAGGCACTACAAGCATAGGACATTCAATGGAAAATGGTGAAATGGAAAAAGTAATCTTATTTACATTTATTATATAAAGAAATTTTATAATGTAGATGTGTAAAAAAATCTGCAACAACTTTATAAAAGTGAGAGATGTTTTTTATATCTGTGTGAGGCACCTTTAACACCTGGGAAATTAAAGTCATTATTAAAAGGAAGTGAATGTATTTAACTAATTAGCACTGTAATTTGGGGGATATAAAATGGCTACTAATGTAATGAGGTTTATTTTGCTGATGTCACTCTGTAGAGGTTTTTAATTTGTGGATCAATGCTCAAGTGTGAACAACATTAACTTTGTTTTTGTGATTCAGAAATAGTTGGCAGTTGTTGAGCCAGGAGAAAAAGAATCTTGAATTATTAGTTGGAGAGTCAAATCCAGGCTGAGCAGATTAAGGTGGAGTCATCAGCATATTGGATTACTGAGGTATGTTTGGTAGCTGCAGGGAGGTCATTAATATACAGAATAGGAGTGGACCAAGTACAGAGCATTGAGGAACACCTATAGACACTGGGGGAGCACAAGCCATTATATTTGAATATGTCTAGGAAAACTGATACCAGGTTATACTTATTCCTGTGATGACAGATGGTGTTAAGGAATGCAAGTAGGTCTATGTTTGTGCTATGGCAAGGATGAAATCTAATGCTGAATTGGGAAGACAAGATTGTGAATACATTTTCAAGATTTTTAGATAGAGGAGGTCACAATTAGCAATGGGTCTACCACTTGACAAGTATGTAGAATGTCCACTTTTGTGGAGAAGTTGGATATAAGATTGTTTCCACAAGTTCAGGACATAGGTTTCTTGCAGTGATTTGTTTACTTGTATAGAGATAAGGCATGCTGGGGCATTAGCCCAATTCCAATGTACTCCTTTGGCAGCTTGTCCACAACTAGAAATTACTATGGGTTTAACAAAGAATGAGCTGATGGACTTGTGTTGAGGACCATTGTTGCCACTACCTCAGAACAGAGATGCTGCAGCTTGCACAAAATATGTTCTACTGTCTGATGCTATGTTTGCTCATTGCATGCTGCTGAACAGGGGCTGGGTTGGATGGTACTGCATGGTTGTAGGGGCTTATTAATTGCTTTTCCATTATTTTTAGATTTTGTTGTAGAGTACTCTTCAGCTTCAGACAATCGCTTCTTGTAAGCATTCATAAGAAATTTAACATGATTGCGTAGCCACCTGTATTGCTGATAGACATTTGTATCTTTGGTACAGATCCATGCTTTCCAGAGTTCATCTCTTTTCCTCATTTGTTTAGTTTATAGATTAAGCCAGGAGGCAGGGTGAGTTTTACTTTGCCACCCCCTCACCCCCCATTACCACCATTGAGAATTGCTCACTGCGTACATTATGAAAAATGTCATTAAATTGTTGTACAGCTTCATCTTGTGACACAGGTGGAGGTGAATGTGTCTTTACTGAAGTTGGACAAGTTTCATACCAGATTAAAAGTGATGAGTTTTAGAGAGCAATTTTATTGACTAATTGCAAAGGAAGGGTGGTAGTTGGTGATGATACCTAGTAAAATACCAGTTTTGCATATGAATTTGGGGTGCATCATTCAAGGATTGTATGAGTAGCAGAAGGTTTGTTGTTATGTGGTTGGAATGTTAAATAGTTGGGTGAAGAAGTATAAATTAATAAAAGGTAAACTGTGGCTCTTGTTATGTGTATGCCAGTTTATGTCTAGGTCACATAGGATGAGTGCTCCTTGAGGGAAGTCAGAATATACCCCAGAAAATATGTCTTCAGCAGTAGAAATATTGTTGCCAGGGGAATAAAGAGAGCTATGATGCAGAGACCTTTGTGGGTGTTTAGTTTTAAGTAGGCTATTTGTACTTCTGGATTTCTAAACTGAGGGGTGGCGTGGGGGTCAAGGGATAGTTGTACATTGTTGGGATAGACAATGGCAAGTCCCCCCTCCTAGTGTTTTGCTTTCTGATCTACTCTTAGTTAGCAGAAGAATGTAGTCATCTTTGATTTCAGTTTTTAGCCATGTTTTGGTGAGAATGACAATGTCATGGGATTGGGGGGCTATCTACACTTGCAGTTAAGGTAATATGTTGTATATGCACCTGATGCCAATATTCAAAAGTATGAATCCTGAATGGAGAGTAGTGTCTGTGTGTATTGAAAGGCATACTGGACTAGACGTACTTGTCAGGAGTGCAGGGTGAAATTGTTCAGGGTGAGAGTGAATATCACCACATAACTGCAAAGAAGTTGTTTTATGTGAGTTGATATGGTGGGGTGTAGGTTTTTACTTTTGCTTGAAGTAAAAGTTTGGGAGCAAGTGTTTGGCATAGAGACATCTATGCTTGAATAGAAGAACACAGGTAATATTGCAGAAATTAAGAGGAAACAGGAAAAAAGTTATTATAACAAGCTTATATATATATATATATATATATATATATATATATATATATATATATATATATATATATTGCTGTGTCTTCCTCCATGTAAAGATTTTGACAGGCCCTGTCATCTCCTTGATATGGATGTGCTCTGACCTCTGATGGTGGGAACAGACAACCTGGACCTTGAGGGGAACAAAAAAAGGCTCTCCACCCCGTGTCTGAAACATCCAAGAAAAGTTCCTGGGAGGGGACTGGTGGCTTAAAAGGAAGTCTTGGGTTGAGAGAAAGCGGATGATTCCACCACTGAAGCTCAAATTTGAGGCATGGAAGAAGGGGGACTAAAATATCTAAAGGATGACCATTTTGGAGCCATACTGACCTGCAGGAACTACTGTAGTTTTCTCATATGAAGCCTGGCTGGAGTTAGCACAGGAATAGTGGAAGCCACAAATCCAAGTGCCCTTAGAAACTCCCTGGCTGCAATTGAAACCCAAGGAAGAAGGGACTGAAAAGAGGTGAGTATACAAAGAAACTTGGGAGGAGGTAAGATAATAACTTTTCTAAAGGAAAATATAAAGAATAAATTAAATGAACTATTAAATAAAATTGATAGACCCTTTACTTTAATAGGAATAAAATATCAAATTAAAAAGTTAAAAATAATAAAGCTCCTGGTTTAGATGGTCTTACACCTGCACTATATAAACTACTGCCAGATAATGCAGTCTTTATACTAGAAAAAGCTTTCAGGGAAATAAAAACTACTTTGAAGGTTCCCCCATCATGCAAATATTCTGTCATCTCACCTATTCTAAAGCAAGGCAGAGATCCAACAAAGTGTTCTTCTTATAGACCAATTTCACTCCTAAATGTGGACTGTAAGATGATCATGACTATTTCAGCAAAAAGAATTAATCAAGTGATACTAAAATTAATGATCAAACAGGTTTTATTTTGAATAGACACGTAGAAGATAACATAATAAGGATACATACACTAATACACTATGCAAATAAACATAAAAAAAGAACTTTCTATTATTAGTCTTGATTTAGACGAAGATTTTGACTCAGTCAATTGGCCTTACTTATTTAAAGCACTTAAAGACTATAACTTCTCTGCTGAGTTAACAACATTAATTTCAAAGTTCTACATTAATTATTGTGCTTATGTCAAAATAGGTTCCATTCTTTCTAATTCCTTTAAACTACAAAAAGGTAGTAAAACAGGGTTGCCCATTATCTCCATAACTTTTTGCACTAGTAAAAGAACATTTTGCTACCTTTATTAGGTCAAACAAAAGTATTTATGGCGTTAAAACAGAAGATGATTTGGAACTAAAGATTCAACTATTTACATATGACACTCTGCTTACAATAGGAAATAAAGAAAAATCATTCAAACATATAATTAGGTCTATGAAACAATTTGAAACGATTTCAAACCTTAAATTTAATCATTAGAAAACAAGTACATTATTAATCAATACAAAATTAAAACATTTGTATAAAAATATAATGATTTCAATTGGAATAATTCTCAAATTAAATATCTTGGTATCATCATTACGTCCAATAGTAAGGAAATGATACTAGTGAATTTTCAACAGGTTCTTGATAAAATTATAAGTCTAGTAACAAGTTATAATACATTTTTCGTTACTAGGGAAGAACATTTAATATTAATTAAGATGGTAATTCTCCCTAAAATATTATTTGTTATGCAACCATTCACACTGTTGCCACCAAAAAAATGAAAACGAGATTAATATCATTCCACTTAAATTTATTTGGCATCCCAATAAACCAAGAATTGTGTTTAATTGGCACACAAAAGGTTGATATTCAACTGCATGCTACTTCAACTATTGTAAAAATCATTACTTTGTGGTTAAATTCATCATATGAATCAAAATGGAAACTAATACATTAGGTAATATTATTTAAAAATAAACATATTACTACCTGTCACAAGCAAATGGTTACTAACAGTTTTATCTAACTATTAAAAGATAATTGTTTAAATGGAAACATTTCTTCTAATCAAATTCTCTATATAAATAATATTCTTTCTTCTTTCTGGAAGTTCATGTATTCTAACTGTTGTAATAAAAACCTAATCTTTTCAATTTTTCCAATAGCATACACAAATGAATGCTTAGAAACTCTCGATTTCTCTACAAAGATAGCTCTAAAAGAAATACATTTAATTTACTGGCATTCATTTTTAAAAGGAACTGAAAGACATACTGTTAAAAACTTGACATCTAGAAATAATCATGATTCTAATAACTGGTTAATATTACAAATATGCAGAGATTTTGTAAACTCAAAAATAAATAACATTTAACTTGGATAAGAAAATGTTTCCCAAATACTGGAATTCCTAATTAATATTAATAATAAAGCAATGAAAAATAAATCTTACTTATCACACATTTATAGAATCACAGATTTATAGAATTCTTAGATTAGACTTCTTATACTTAGGTAATGTTTTTTGGAATTACTCCACAAACTAATAACGGAAATTTTACTGATGAAGATACAAAATAGTATTAAAGTCAATAGACAAAAACTACATCCACTTTATATTGGAAAAAATTCACCGGGAAATTCTTGAACAGAGCATTTGTTATACATAACAAGGTTACAATTGTTTATAAATCAAGCAGCATAAAATGCTGGATATGTGATTCTGAGGTAACAGCTGATTGGATACATATGGTATAAGAATGTGAGGTCATCCCCCCTTTTTTGGAAATAAATTAATAATTGTATTCAGGCATTGTGGTCAGATAGATGTAACATTTCCATGTTACGGACTTTATTTAATTCTCCAATCCCTGAAATAATTCCAATGACTCCAGCGCCTCTTCTATGGTCTATTCTAGCAATAGCTAGGAAAATAATAACAAAGAACTGGAAAAGTAAAACTACTCCCTCTTGTACTGAATTTCTTAGTGCAGCAAAAACAGCATATAGTAGTGAGCTACATATGATTAGGATGAGAAGTTCTAATATTACCCATTCACTTAAGTTGTGGCTACAACTTTAACTGCTGTTAATTTGTATTACATTGATATATTACACAGCTGTGGACATATGTAAACAGTTAAAACCAAAAACCTTGACTAATTAACTGACACTCCAACAGAACACAACCTTATGGTCATACCAAATTACACAAGAATGGATTTAAATTTTTGCGAAAAATTCACTGATAAACTGCAGGTTAATAATTTTTCCAACTGCGGAACAGTTGATTCCTGCAGTGGTCCTGGGACAGTTTTTTGTCCGCCAAAGCATCTGATACACCTTCTCCTAACTAAGTTTTTAATGTGCGATTTAGAGAAAAAATTACTTAAATCCAAGTCACTTGAATATGAAATTTTATATCTGGAGAGATGCCTAGAGTTAGAAATAGTCCCACAAGGACTGAGAATTAACAAGTTCCCTAATGGTATTTCTCAGTATGACACGGTTTACAAGCAATTAGGGACTTACTTAACCGTACTGGTTTAGAAACTATTCGTTGTTTAATTAAATATCACACTTTCAAACTATCAATTATTAAAGCTGAAATTCAATCTTTAAATGAACAGATTTTGAAGCACGCTTTATTTAATGATTTTACATATGCCTACAACAGCATTCCCATTAAACTAGAGAGACATATTTCCACTTTGACTGCCAGGAAAAGTAAAAAAAATTAACAGAGATGCTTCAGAGTATGCCACCAATCAAGCATATCTGTTACGTTCTTCTGGTTCTACAGATAACAATGGTGACACAGGAGAAGTTAGGGAGATACGATCTACTACAAGTAATAATGTCACCATTTTCAAAGGTTTTACCTCTATACACTCTGAATGTGTTAATAATTTATCCAATGGTTCTAATTATGAACATAACAGTAATTCCAACTCTGTAAACACTGAAACTATTGAAAAATTTCAGAGTGGGAGGTCTAATGCTGTCTCTTTATTTTTTCAATGGGGCAACACTTCACAGTTATCCGATGCAAACAACTTCTTGAACACCAGCAAGAAGAAAGGTCACGGATGACAAAAGAGAAAATAATTTCTGATTGGCCAATTTTTAGCCTAAGTGACTATTGTCTCAATTTGTATGAATTTAATATACTTTCTAAAGGGTTTTCCTTCGTTCCCAGTTGTAAAACACCTTACAGTACTTTGATTAAAGATTTCAAGCATTTTATGCGTAAACTTAATTTAAGATTTATTTTACAGGGTATAGAAGGTATGTCTAAATGCACAGTTAAAAGACCTAGCACTTTCAATCCATTATTGAATCACATTTTGCAAGTTTTTGCAAAAACCTGTGAAAACTAATTTGACTTTTTATTTTGCAACAAGCCATCTCATTACAAAGTTCATTTAACTTGTAAAGAGATATCAGCTTTACACAACCTCAAAAAAACTAGACATCTTAGATTTATGAAAGCTGACAAAGGTTGAGGAATGGTCATTATGAATGAAAGCAAGTACCAGAATGACATGTTTAATTTGTTAAATCAACCTGCCATCAAATTACTATGAATTTTGTTGTGAAGAACTTCAAAGACATTGATTGTTTATTTGAACTGTTCAATCAACATTACTTTGACTTATCAATACTGGAATACTTAAGCATTCAACAACCAGAATTAGGAGTTGTTTCTGGGATCCCTAAAATACACAAGGATGAGAAATTCCCACCATTCGACGAATAGTTTCCTGCCCCAAACACAAAACTATCACTATCTCCAGTTATTTAGATCACACTTTCAACCCTTTGGTGGTTAAAAGTAAATTTCATTTAAGAGTTTTATGGGATTTTCTTAACTCTCTTAGAGAATATGTGTTTACAGGCAGCAAAACTTTTATCGCTACTACTGATGTTAATGCTCTGCACACCAGTACAAATCAAATAGATGGAGTAGAATATGTAAAGCAGCATCTTATTGAAATTTATTAGACATCAATGTAAATTTGATTACCACTTTATTAAATATAGCGTTAAAAAAAAACTTTTTCAGTTTCCGCTTTCTCCAATTTAGTACTTTGTTGGCAGGAGGTTAGTGTTTTGACAAAACGGATTTATTTTCTCATGTTAGTTACTACTGGCAATATATAGAGGATTTGTTTTTTTATTTGGAATAGCACTACTGAGAAATTGTCGGATTTTGTTTCCCAAATTAATAACACTGTTTCTTGGTTAAAGTTTACTGTGAGTGACATGGGGAACAAAATACATTGCTTGGATGAAGCTACTGAACTGGACTCAAATTCAAAACTTTTCACTAGCTCGGCATATAGAAAAGACACTTTTAGAAATAATTATCTCCATTTATGAAACTAAAAATTTTTAGGGTTGAAATCATACGAGTTAGACATTTGACGAGTGATGATAGCGACTTCTTAAAAGAAGCTGATTACATCAGTTATTTTTACAGCATAAGTAACCTTTGGCTGATTTAAACAAATAATAGACACTATTCTTTTACAGAGACATATTAAGTTCCCACCAATTATTCTTAAAGGATTTGAAGTAAAACAAAAAGTAGCAGGTAATAATGATAAGACCCTGGTTTTTCTGTTACTTATGACTACCGACTGTTACAAGATTAAAAATATTATTGTCAATAATTGCAAAATTATACAGGGACATTCCGATTTAGTGAAGGCTGTCAGAGATGTTCCTAATTTTATATATAAAAAAAAAATCATTTAACCTCAAGAAATTATTAGAGTTTGATCTTTATAGAAGTTCGACTACATTGTGTTCTACAGTAGGTACATTTCATTGCAATTCATGTAAACAATGTAGGTTTATTAATATTAATAATGTCCATTTCAAACATCTGTAATACACTGTGTTAGCTACAAGAAAATTTAACTGTCACAGTAACAGCATTGTATATTTGGCTACATGTTGTTCTTGTACTCGGTATTATGTAGGAAAAAGCACTACAGAATTACGCCTAAGAATTCAAGAACATGTCAAGTCCATAAAGGACAAGGATTTCAATAATGAGCTGGCAAAACACAGCACTGTTTATTCTAACTTCAGAAAGTTTTCATTTTTTGTTTTACAGCAAGTTGATTCCACTAGATTTTCTAACAGTTGTAATGATTACTTAGAGATCAGGGAACTAATGTGGCAAATAAGACTGAGACCCTGGTCTCAAAGATACTGTAGTAAATATCTATTAAAATATAGAATTAAGTTTATTTAAAAATAACTACTTAAAGTTAAATTAATGCTTCTTTTCAAAAACTATGTGTTCCTATGCATTTTATTCCTATTTTTATTATAAGCATTTAATTGCATGATATATTTTTAAGGTGATGTGACAGTTTTAAACCTTTTTGATTTGTCACAATGTTCTGGCGGGCCATACGTAAACTATTTAAATGCTGTACGTATTTTAAGGAAACAGTTTCTGAAGAAGTTCCTTTAATAAATACATGGGACGAAAGCGCTAATACTCTGTTTCTTTTTTATGGTGCTCATTGAGTTCTGTCAGAGTGTCAGTTAATTAGCCAAGGTTTTTGGCTTTATCGTTTTTTTTTTTTTTTTTTTCGTTTATTAGTTTTCTTGGCGACAGTGGTTGTATTCAATATGTAAACAGTTATTTGTTTTCTTTTACTTTGTTATTAAAGTAAAATAAAAAGTTTTTCAAAACAAGGAACACACAATCTATTCATACAATAGAAAAAAAGAGCTATGCTTTTATTAATGCATCCCCTGCATTTAAAGTCCCATAACTTTTCTGGAAGGTTAAGTTTGTCCCATTTGCTCACAGTGATGCCTCTCCTATTTTTATGTCATAAATTTATAATATCACTATATCCCCAAATGACTGCCTACGTGAAAAAGTGAAACTGAAACAGAGGTTGTGCAATTGCAAACTCAGGTCAGAGTACCATGTATCAAGCAGAGTGGGTTGTATAAATAACACAGGACATATGAAAGAAAAAGCCCATGTTGTAGCTGTGTACAGCTATCTAGCTAACTCATGGAACCTGAGAGGGAATTCATGTCACAGTGGCATGCAATAATTACATGGCCTTTCAGAAAATTGTGTCTACAGCAGTGCCAAATAACCATTACACAGCACCACAGAAAATAAGATTCATGTCACAGCAGCATCTAACCATTACTCCTTTTCTGTGTTTTTATGCAAACATTACACTACTGTGCGATCATCGCATGACACCTAATGGAAGGGGGGCTATGATGCAGTGGCATATAACCCACCACATGATGTGAGAAAGTGCCCTTCTCAGTGTGGCATGTAGTACCACATGACACTGACAGCATCATGTGCAAAGGAATGTAGCAGTCACTTGACAAGTGAAAAAGGGCCAGCGCCACATAAACACTAGGTGACACATAACAGAAACAATCCATGACCGAGCAGCATTCATATAGAATTAGTGGACTGGATCTGGCACAGGGCTTCACATAACTAATACGGTCTTTTCAGGGAGACAACTGTTATCCCAAATACAGTCCAATAAAATAAGCATGTGTTTGTGCATGTGTGCATATGCATGCTTGCATATGTGCTCTCCGAGTGTTAATGTGCATGCGGGTTTGCATGCATTGTGCGTGTGTCAGCAAACACATCTAGCTGCAGACCAGTCAAATCTCACCCATCAGCGAGCATCCTATCACCTGGAAATCTCTATCACCAAGAAACATGTCTGTCAGTTTGCACACTCTCTCACCAAGAACTCTGTCTGCCACTAAGCATCACAACTGTGTCAACTAAAGCATTCTAAAGACATGCTTCTGGAGCATTTCTCCCCGGGCCTCCGCTGAAAACAGAATCTGTGGAACCTAGTCGGACTTTCCCAGTCAATAAATGTTAAATAATAATAAAATAAAAATAAAAACTAGCACCATGTCTGTATCATGCATTTTCACAGCAGCCAGAGGTTCAAGTCCACTTTATTTACTTGGAAGCCACAAAGCAACAAAAGCATTTCTTTAGTTTTCAATTACTTTACTCCAATGGAAAGAATCTTTAGTAGTCATACTCTCTCAAGTTAACCCAAACCACCTTTGAATCTGGGACATTGCAAGAAAAAGCAGAGAAAGATACCAATGCTAGCAAAATGGTGAAACTCTTACCTGAACTCAGCACTGTTTGCATTGGAGTTTGAATATACCGAGTTGTGGTTTCCATTTGCTCTGGTGGTTGAATATATGGAGTTGTGGTCTCCACAAACGGAATAGCATCACTAACCAGTGCAGACTAGGGAATACAAAAACAACACAGTTTGACAATCTAGTCAGGAAAAGGACTTCCCATGTTCAGGCCTTGCAAATAAAATATAAATATTCAATCACAGAAGTGTCACATTTTTCATCTACAGTCTAGGTTTTAAAGCAAAGGGAATTAACATTAGCTCTACTTAATAAAGCTAGCTTTCTTTATAGTAGTCATTCAACAGTAAAAAAACATTGCAAAGAAATTTTTTACATCACTGATAGACTCTCTCACTACAAACCAATGAATCTGAAGGCATAGCTGAAGAAGAGTAGCAACTGTCAACATAGGTACAGGTATGCACAAAAGAATGCTGTTTTTTAAGAAAAACTCATCTCAGTACCATGATGGCTAGACAGAATACAAGCACTTACCACAACACAATAACAATACACTGCACATATCTGTCAGAGGACTTAGGCTATCCCATAATGAATAAATCCAAATGCAAGCAAACCGAGTGAAAAACAGCTCCAGTAAAACCCAGGAAACTCGTACCAGAGAAGCAGTAAAGCCACGGGGCATACATATTGCATCCAAAATATAATATTCTAAAATATAAGTTGGAATGTGTGTGGAATTACTACACATTAGATAAAATATTTATGCTGCTATTTTAATATTTATGATACAATTTTAAACACTATGGTTTTAAATTAATTATTGGATAATTGGTTTATGATGTCATCATTTCACATTATTTATTGAGTTTGTTTGATGTATGCCCACATCTGATGAAGTAAGTGAAACGAAAACAGAGAGCTGAATACGTTTATGTCTTTATTTTTCTAGTTTGTGGCAATAAACTGTTTTCTTTTAAACTGCGTTGGAATACCCTGTGGCTTTATTGCTTCGCTGGTAAGAGTTTCTTGGTTTTTACTATCCCGTGATGAAGGCAAAAGGGTGCAATAAGACACTGCTGAAGGTTCAGATTCTGTGGCAGACTCACAAACTCAAGCTTTCTTCTAGGACAACAGCCGTGTAGCTGCTACAAGGCAAATACAGTGAATGTATGGGTGCTGAACAACACAGAAAGAGTCAAAGCATGTACCTGAGCATCAGAAAGCGGATATGGAGAGGAATGCACATACATACACACACATACTCATGCACAGGGGCATCACTATATGCACAGTTGGTATGGTGGGTCAGAGGAAAAGCATTAAATGGTACCAAACTGAAAGTCCTACATCCATTCCAAGTAACTGCCTACTGCAATTCACAACAAATAAGGGCCACCAGAATTTGAAGAATGATATCACATATGAAGTGAAGTGACAAAGGTATGCGTACCTCTTCCCCCTGACCATTTTCATACAATGATTTGAGGCACAACAGGTGAATCACAATGAATCATACTTTTCAAAAATATGGGAATAATGGTGGTGGGCTATCTTCATGGTGGGGCTTAAAGAACTGTACTTGGAAGGTCAATAAAATCACAAGTTTAAGCACTAATGGGTTTTAAGACCCCAAACAAATATATATAAAAAAAGAATAATCTATAAGTGCATCTTAAATAGGTGATCACTTAGAGAACTTCCGTCAATAGGTGACAGCCTTCCATGGTAATTTTTACCCTAATCAGTTGTTTGTTTTGTTACTTAAGCTGATAAAGGTAGCAACTGACACAGAAGACAGAAGCAGCAGCAGCCATTAGATACCACATCTTCTCCCCCTCTCCCTCTTTTCAGTTCAGCAACATCAAACAAAGCAAATTAGCACCTCATTCCTTCAAATGTAAGGTGCAGGTGCCAGGGGCTGCACCTGACTGCAAAAAAAAGCAAATGTCTCTATGAAGGCTCAGGCAGCATATAGCATAGCAATTGCTAAACTGAAAACAACAGAGAGGAAGGGAGCACAAGCCAACTGTAGAAAAGTAAATGGCGGGTGGTTGAACAATTCAATGGAGTGTCATCAGCTATTGGTGGAAGCCAACAGGGAAAGAAAAGGAATTTCCCTAATCCCAAATTCAGCAGTGAGAACAGTGAAGCCAGTAAGCCATATCTAGGAACCCAGATACTATGGGCATCCCAAACAGAACCAAGATGCTCTTCTCCAAAAAGAGGAAGCCAATCTGGTGGTCCCCTGCCATAAACAAACTTTGCAGAAAAGAGGAAAATCCCATGATGCAAAAAATTCCCTTACCAGCCTCAGTAAGAAGCTGAGATCCCTCGTAAAATCCTCCAAAGCTAGTTACGAAAATAAAATTGCCAAAGATTCCAAAGACAACCACAACACATTCTATAACTATATCAAGAATCTAAATGGCAAAGCTCAGATCTGCTCTGAGCTACAACAGAATGGCATTAAATATACTGATCCCAAGGATATTGCCAATATCCTGGCAGATCAATTCAGTGCCAACTTCACCCCCTCCCTCTCACCCCCTAAATGGCCCATCTCAATACCGGAAGATTGCCAAATTCCGGTAATAATGGCCACACAGGTAAAAAACGCACTCTCCAAAGCTAAGAATACAGCATCCATGGGACCAGATGACATCCTGGGCTGTGTACTATATGAACTACAAAATGAACTGGCACCTCACCTAAGTTTCATGTTTAATCATACCCTCACCTCAGGCTCTGTGCCCACTGAGTGGCGCACAGCTACAGTTATCCCACTCCACAAGGGGGGGATCCAACTTGGATCCCGGGAACTACCACCCCATAAGTCTGACGAGTCTAATCTGCAAGGCCATGGAACGTATTAGCATGGAATGTATAAACAAAGATAATGGCAACCTTCAAACACTGGACCCCACCCAGTTTGGGTTCATGAAGGGACGATCTTGTCTCCTGAACCTGACTGACTTCTTCGAATCAGTCTCCAGAGGTGTGGATGAGGGCAAGGCAGTCCACACAGCCTATCTGTACCTCGCCAAGGCCTATGACACCATCCCCCACTCTGGAATCATAGATAAACTTACTAAGCTGGGCATTAATCCCTACGTCACTCAATGGGTTGCCAACTGGCTTACTGACAGAACCCAAAAGTAGCTGACTCCAAATCCAGCTCCAGACAAGTGGAGTACCTCAGGGTTCAGTCCTGGGACCGCTCTTGTTTGGCATCTACTTCTCTGAAGTACAGACCAACACTAAGGGACTCTGGCTAACAAAGTTCGCAGATGACTGCAAACTGGGTGCCATTACTGAATCCCCAAATGATGTGGATACTCTACAAAAGGGACTTACAGAAACAGATGCTTGGTGCCAGAGTCATGGGCTCAAGCTCAATGCCAAGAAATGTATAGTTATCCCCTTTGGGAAAAAACATGTACCCATGAATTACCACATAGGTGGCAGTACACTAAACACCGAAAGTGTGATAAGAGACTTAGGGACACAGGTGGACAGTGGTCTTGCCTTCAATAACCACATCGCAACAACAGTCAGGAAATCCTTCTATGTGGCACACCTCATCACTAAGGGCTTCTCATCCAGAAAAAAGGAGGTCATTGTCCCACTGTACTCATCCCTCATTAGACCCATTATAGAATACAACGCCCAATTTGGTATGTACTTCTCAAGACATCTGCAACAACTGGAAAGGCCACAGAAATACCTCACTAAAAGAATCACAGGCCTAAAGCAGATGCCCTATGCTGACCACATTAAAAAACTCCAGCTATACTCTGTCGCATATCGTCTACTCAGAGGCGATCTCTGCTTAACATACAAGGCCATGTCAAACCCAGAGCTGTTGGACATGCTACACAAAGAAATCCCAATCCCTCAGAGCCACACACTCCAGGGATCTAAACCTTGTCATCACAATAAACAAAACATGCTGGAGGGATAGGTTCTTGACCCAGAGACTCCCCAGACTCTGGAATAGACTGCCCATACATGTCAAGAAGAGCGCCTCCTTGGCCCTCTTCAAAAGGAACCTTGATGATTGGATGGGAGAAAGGAAATTCACCCCGGAGATCATGTCAGGGGTCCAGGGAAGTAAATAGTGTGGGAAGAAATAGCCAGGGAATTGTTATGACTAGACTTGTATATGTCCTAGAGCCAATAGCCTAGTACCAACCTATGAGCATGCTGGTATAAAACAGAATTATTCTTTGTGCATAAACAAGTGTCACAGAAACCCTTCTACCATCAAGTGAAGCTCTACAGACTGAGATGAGGCC
This sequence comes from Protopterus annectens, assembly GCF_019279795.1. Taxonomy (NCBI): domain Eukaryota; kingdom Metazoa; phylum Chordata; order Ceratodontiformes; family Protopteridae; genus Protopterus; species Protopterus annectens. The sequence goes on from NC_056750.1 coordinate 245,791,255, forward strand.
CTAAACCTTGTAAGCACTACACTTTCTGAAATCAATAAGCAGATAATAAGGTTGAAAGGATTATGTAAAAAGTACAGTTTTGTACCTACCATAAATGTAGATGTCCGAACTGGATAGCATCTGCAGTCATAACAGCTGGGTTGTCCTGTCGTCAGGCAGCCCTTCAGTCGGCCGGATTCCAAAGTCCGGGTCCGGCTTCGGCTGATGTCGCACTTCATCCGACGTCATCTCTGTTGGTCTTCGGGTATAAAAGCATCAGCCGACGCCATTTTCCTCAGTGTTTCTTGCCCCAGATGCCAGAAGCCCTCTTGGAAGGCTAAAATTTTTTGGATAGAATGCCAATGTTTCCAAAAAAGATATAGGTAAACACAAAAATAAGCATGTATGTACATATATACAAACAAATACACCATAAAAGACCCCCCCCCCACCAGCTAGCTATTAGGGGTAAACACCTAGGAGTACCACAGAGGGACGGAGGGTAATCCTGACTGCAGATGCTATCCAGTTCGGACATCTACATTTATGGTAGGTACAAAACTGTACTATGTCCTTCATGGATGCATCTGCAGTCATAACAACTGGGTAGAATACCATAGCCAACTAGGGAGGAGGATAAAGGAAGATTATGGTGTGTTTAGGATCCCTTGCAGTACAGCAGTGGCAAACCCTGCTCGGGATCTGGAATATAGAGGCAAATTATAATGCTTGGCAAATGTATGCACGGAGGTCCAAGTAGCCGCCTCAATAATGTCTTTGGTTGCCACTCCTCGTAGGAAGGCTGTGGTAGTGGCTGTTGCCCTTGTAGAATGAGGTCTTATGTTCTGTGGAATTGGTTTTCCATGGAAGGAGTAACAGAATCGAATGCAATTTCCTATCCATTTGGAGATTGTCTGTGTGGAAATAGCTCTTCCTTCCCTTCCTGTTGCATAGGCTACAAAAAGTTGGTCAGTCTTTCTGTTGCTTTTGGTTCTGTCCAAGTAGTAGCGTAGCTGTCTATGTACATCCAAGGTATGCAATATTCTTTCCCTCTGTTTTGTGGGTTGGGAAAGAAGGTAGGGAGGTGGATTGCCTGGTTTAAGGACACCCTGGATACCACCTTAGGCATAAAGGTTGGATTAGTCCTCATGGACACTCTATCTTGGTGGAAGATTAGGAAGGGTTGCACTGCCATTAAGGCCTGTAGTTCTGAAACCCTCCTTGCTGAAGTAATTGCCAGTAGGAAAGCAGTTTTCCAAGACAGGTGTTGTAGGTCTGCTGTTGCTGCTGGTTCAAAGGGTGACAGTGTCAACTTTTCTAGTATGAAGTTTAAGTCCCAAGCTGGCAATGGTGGTTTCCTTGGAGGTTTTACATTCTTGATTCCTCTGAGGAACTGTCTGAGCAAAGGGTGTGAAAAACAGGTGGATCAAAGCTGTATTCTGCTGAAATAGCCGATGCATGTATCTTGATGGAGGAGTAGGACAGGCCTGAATAGAGAAGTTCGCCAGGTACTCCAGAATGTTAGGCATATCTATGTTTGACACATCTTTTCCTCTTTCAGAACTCCAAGTGACAAACCTTTTCCATTTTCCAGCGTAGTTCCTTCTTGTTGAAGGTCTGCGTGCTTCAAGAATAATGTCTTTAACTCTTTGGGAAAGTTCTTGATTAGCTGCTGCTATGTGATGTTCCATGCAGTCAGTTGTAGCGTTTTCAGGTTTGGATGTATGGTGCTGTAGTTGTTCTGAGTTAGCATCAAAGGCAACAGGGGTAGTGGCCACATATTGTTCGAGACATGCTCCTCAGCAGTGGGTACCAGTGTTGTATTGGCCAGTTTGGAGCTATCAGGATTATCCTTGGCTGTTCTTCCTTGATTTTTAGTAATACTTTGTGTATCAAGGAAAAGGTGGGAATGCATATGCTGTTAGGCCTTTCCAGCTGAAGGAGAGAATCCACTTTCCATGCTAATGGGTGGAATGTCCTTGTGCAGAATTTTTGGAGCTGGTGATTGTGGGGTGATGCGAATAGATCTATCTGAGTCATTCCCCATTTCTTTGTGATGGTCTTGAAGATGTCCGGGTGCAGGTGCCATTCGTGGGCATCTGATGTGGTTCAGCTTAATATGTCTGCTAGAGTATTTTCTTTTCCTGGTACAAATATTGCCTGTAGCTGGATGTTGTAGCTGAGTGCCAGGGTCCACAGTTCCAAAGTCAGTCTGCATAGGGGGTATGAATGAGTGCCTCCCTGTTTGTTGATGTACCATATGACTGTGGTGTTGTCTGTCCTTATCATCAACTGGCCCTCTTTGAGAAATGGTCTGAACTTTTGGATTGCCAGTTTTACTGCCAGCATTTCTTTTAGGTTGATGTGCAGGTGAAGTTGATCCTGAGTCCACAATCCTTGCAGCGTTTGTCCATCATGTGGGCCCCCATCCTAGGTCTGAAGCGTCTGTTGTGATGTTCTGGCTTGCTTGACCTCTCTGAAAAGGGAAGGCCTGGGTTTGACTGGCGCCTGAGCCCACCATAGGAACTCCTGTTTTATGCATGGAATTAGTGGGATTTCTGTTTCTAGGCTGTGCCTGTGCTGGGACCATAAATTCCTTAGGTACCACTGTAGTTTTCTCATATGAAGTCTGGCAAATGGGACCAAAATTATGCATGATGCCATGAAGCCCAAGGCCTGCAGTACCTTTCTTGCTGTTAACTTGTTCAGTTTTGTTAGTGCCAAGAAGTAAAGAGGAGTTCTTTTGTTTTTCTGTAGTTAGGAATGCCATTTGTCTTACTGTGTCCAATTCGCTCCCAAGAATGTCCTTGTTTGGGATGGTATCAGCCTTGACTTTTGTAAATTGACTGTGTATCCCAGTGCTTGTAGCAAGTAAATGACCCTTTGTAAATCTGTTGTCAACTTGCTTTTGTTGTCCCCTTGTAGCAGGCAGTCGTCCAGGTATGGGTAAATTTGAATTCCTGTAGTCTGCAATGGGCGATTACTGATGCCAGGCATTTTGTGAATACTCTGGGCAGTAGATAAGCCAAAGGCAATGCTGAGAATTGATAGTGCTCTGATCCTGCAAGAAATCTGAGGTATCTTCTGCAGATTGGTCGAATAGGGACGTGCAGGTATGCCTCCTTGAGATCTAGAGTTACCAGCCAACACTCCTTGCCCAGCATGGGAAGAAGTTGCTGTAGGGTCAGCATTTTGAATTTTGGTACAATGATGTATGTATTTAAGGTGGACAGGTCAAGAATTGGTCTCCAACTTTTTCCTTTCTTGGAACTAGGAATAGTCTGGAGTAGAACCCCTTTCCTTGCTCTGCTGTTGGTACTTTTCCACAGCTCTCATGTTTGCTAACTCCATTATCTGTTGTAGAGCTTCTGCTTTTTGATTTGGAGGTAGATTTGGCATTCCTCTTTGACTGGTAAAGTGTGGAAGTGGAATCGGTAACCTTGATCTATGGTTTGTAAAATCCACTTGTCTTTTGTTATGTGGTGCCAGTTCTTTGAAAATAAGGTTAACTTTCCGCCTAGAGGAGCTGCTATTTGTTCCCTGGTAGGCGGATTTAGGATTAAGTCACTGTGGCTGTGCTGTTGTAGTGGCAGTGGTTGTGTCTGAGCCTCTGTTGTTACCTTGCCACTGTCGTCCTCTGTAGGCACCACCTCTAGATTGGTTTCTGCCTCTGGAACGTCTATTCCTGCCCCTTTGAAATCTTGTGCAGTCAGGAAAGGACCAATTTTTGGCAGGCCAGTTCCTGCTAAACCTTGCGGGTTGAACCTGCACGAAATCTTTAACCGTTTGAACTAATTTTGCTTTTCTTCCATTTTCTTTATAACCTGTTGTGCAGGTGTACCAAACAAACTTGTCTTATCCATAGGAGCATCTAGCAACTTAGCTTTAACATGATCCGGTAGAGGTTGCTCCTTTAGCCATGCATGTCTTCTTATCACTGTGCCAGTCATGGCTGATCTAAATGAAGCCTCCAGTGCATCATAGCCACATTTTAAGGAATGGTTACTAACCTGTTGTATGTTATTTACCATTTCTAATACATATTTCTTGTCAAGAGATTCATCAGTGGTTAGCTTTTTAGTTAACTGATCAAGCATAAACTCTTGGTATTGTATCATGTGAAATTGACAGTTTAAAGCTCTAGCTGAGAGAGTAGCTGAAGTGTAAACCTTTTTACCCCATCTGTCTAATGACCTTGCTTCCCTTTCAGAAGGAATAGGGTTTTAGCTATGGTCGGCTACTGCCTTGGGACCCTGGGATATAGATTCGGGGTCTGCAAGAGGGGCCTTGTAAAGGTGGTGATGAGTATCTGGCACCCTGTAAAATCTGTCTGGTTTGGCAGGGGCTGGGGGCAATGAATCTGGAGCAGAGCAGACATCATTGAAAGCATCATCTACCACAGAGAGAACAGGAGGTATAGCTAAGGGCCTGTGCTGTGGAAGGCGTAGAAAGGTTCTAAGTCTTTTTCTGGAATCTGAAAAATCTTGTTGCTGCCATTGGAAATGCTCTCGCATGGCATGTAAGGTTTCCCCAAAGGAGAATTCTTCTGGAGGAGAAGCAGCTGGAATAGATTCTTCAGCATCAGAATCTTCAAAATTGGAGAAAGGGGCCTCTGGCTGGTCAGTTATGTCTGATTCATCAGCCGAATCATCAGAGGACACTGGCTCAGGGGGCTCTGCCCTAGGTCTCTTCTCTGGGGGCTGAGAGGCCCTGTCTGGGTGAGATTGAGATCCTCTAATTAATGAAATTAAATCTTCTGCCAAAGTAAGCATTTGAGAACTAGAAGAGGGCCTGGTAGAGGGGGGTTTAACAGGCACTGTTTTAGAAGTCTTGGCTGCTTTAGCCCTGGCGAAGGCCTTAATGGACATGGCTGCTGGAGGCCTAGCAGCACCACGTGCTGGGGTAGAGACATCCAAGGGAATGGTGTCTGATAAGTCATTGGCAGCCGCCGTAGTGGATAAAACTTCTGAGGTTGGTTCAAGAGTTGTAGCAGGGGCCTCAGCTGTAGAGATAGATTCAGCTGTACTTTGATCAGTTTTCTCGGTTTCGGACGAAACCGAGACACTCATGATTTGTTTAAGCATGGTTTCGGCCGAAACCGCGGACCGCAGTGTCGGTCTTTATCTTTGCGTTTTTGGCAGAGTGTAGTCGGAGGATCCGGCGACATAATGTACGCAAAATCAGAACCGAAAAACTGTTCTGCAAACTCCGACCGGCGCCTAAGCGTGTCGGTTGAAGGAAGCACAGGCGAACAGGCTGCTACGTCGTGGGCTGGGCCTAAACAAGGCAGACAGTAAGAGTGGAAATCTTTATGAGGTATTTGTTTCCCACAGGTTAGACAATTATTAACTTTTCTGACATCGGCTGAGGCAAGAAAGAGTCCCCAGCGGGTACTTAGCTTTAGAAGTCTTCAAAGTAGTATTCGGTAGAAATAATCTCTGGATCCGACCGACCGGCACTTGCGAACAGCTTCTGCTTCGGGCGCCACGCGGCAAGAAAGACTGAGGAAAATGGCGCCGGCTGATGCTTTATACCGAGGACCAACAGAGATGACGTCGGATGAAGTGCGACATCAGCCGAAGCCGGACCCGGACTTTGGAATCCGGCCGACTGAAGGGCTGCCTGATGACAGGACAACCCAGCTGTTATGACTGCAGATGCATCCATGAAGGACATCAGAAGCCCACAATACTGAGAGAGAATAATTCATGAATGATCACATGGAAAGACTGTTCAATTCCCAAGTTTTTCCTACATGTAGCTAAAGGATCTCAGCCACTGAGCAACAGCAATAAAATGAAATGTAAACAGAAACTTTCTCCAAGACAAGACAAACTCTAACCAGAAAATATCAGGCTCCTGTCCAAACAAATAACAAATGTAATTTTGTACTTCTAGAACATAACGTCCAACTTGGTTTGTGCCCATTTGACAGACAGACTGCTGACCAACTCATCTCCTGAAGCACAATGCTAAACGTAGAAAGTGCTACAGGAATGTGTCTGGACTGCTCTAAAAGATAAATCAGGATACAATCAGTTAAAAAAATCACAACTCTGGTAAAACCAAACAGGAATATGAATCACCTGGATGTGTCATACCCAGTCTCCATAATGCATTCCTGGAGTAGATGAGCATGAGCAGCCGGATGACAGTTCCACCCTACAGCAGACCAATCTTTGCTGGACGGAAAACATCTCAGAAAAGTTCACAGTCTCTATAGAGATGACCTCATTCAGAGTATTATATATAGCAATAAAGTTACAACTCCAAAATATAAGACAAACCAAATTGTACAAATTGTGGTACAATGTAGATCGTTCTGTGCAGAAAGGTACTGGCACCAAAGCCAAGCATATCTACTGAATAAAATGCAGCTGTCACCCCCCACTCACACACTCAAAATACAGGGGGTGTGGCATTTTGTGAGCCCATTGACCACAACCCTAGATCTGAGCTTGCAGTTACAATGCTGCACCACTCAGATATAGCATATCTCATGGACAGAAGCAGATTAAAAAATAAAAAGACAGCTGTGTGCAGAAGTCCAAGGTATGGAAAAAATTACAGTGTAGAATCCTCAATACTCAGAAACATTCCTATAATGGGGTTAGGTCAGGCTCAGGGGAAGGATGGCCCTGTTGTAGAAAGAAGCAAGTAGTCCACAAAAACTGACAGGCCAGTAAAGAGCCATAAAGATGACAGAATAGACTATTGAGGATTACAAGAAAATTATATTATACAACAAGCCAAGAATTTCCAGACTGAAGACATTCAAAAAGATTAAGAGAGAAATTAAGAGGAAAGAAAAAATAAATGTACAAGATAAACTGTCAAAAGCTTCAAATGCAAATTTGTATTCATGAATGCAACAGATTCATGAAAAACATTATATAAACCAAGAAACCCTGAACATTTGGAAAAAGAAGCAACTGAGAAAGTGCAAAAATATAAAGAACAAAATCTAGAGTTTTTTGAAAAGTATAAAAAAGAAACATGGACATGGGAATGAAAAAGAGATCTGATATGGTGCAATATTTACGCAAAGGAGAAAGTCAAACTAGTAAATACAAAAAAGAAGCTCCAATGACATTTGAAGAGAAATACAAACAAAGGCACCCATACATGGAATATTTCATGATACAAAAAAATATGATCACAAAAGAAGAATGCAGAACAGAAAATTAGTAAATCAGAAGTTAAAAAAACGGAACCTGAGGTTATGGAATACCTGCAAAGTGAATGATTTAGCGTAGAAAGTCTAACGCAGGTTATGTCACAGCATGACAGAACTTTTAGTTATGTACTTACCATAACTTTAGATGTTTTGGGATCCATCTCGCCTACATTCTGTACTGATGGGTTCGGAGCCAATCCTCGGCTCCGATTCGGCACGCTATACTATAGAGCGAAGTCTCTAATTGGCTGAGCAATTCTACATCCCAGGATGCACCACTACTGCTTCCCCAGATCTTGTTTGTCCGCACACATGCACACACACATAGACTGTTGATATAACATTGCCAGGTGTTTCAAGATGAAACGGCTAAACTGAACCGTCCGGTCTCTTCTGATCTCCAAGGCAGGGGGAAGGAGGGTGGGTTATTAGGAATGTAGGCGAGATGGATCCCAAACATCTAAAGTTATGGTAAGTACATAACTAAAAGATGTTATGTGATCCTATCTGCACATTCTGTACTGATGGGACAGCGTCCCTAGCACCTGATTCCTGGGTGGCTCACTGGAAAACACTCCTGAGAACTGTGGAACCGAAGGAAGCTCGCCCCCGAGATGCCACATCCAATTTGTAATGAGAAATGAAGGTGTGAGGAGAAGACCAGGTAGCCGCAGCACAAATGTCACTAATGGCAAGCTTAGAATGAAAGGCTGTCGAAGTAGCCATAGCCCTTGAAGAATGAGCCTTCACAGTGGTTGTACGCTCTTTATTAGAAAGAAGGTAAGTATGACTGATACAGTCTCTGATCCACTTGGCAATAGTGACCTTCGTGACAGCTTTGCCCAATTTATTGTCTGAAAAGGACACAAACAACTGATCTGTTTTCCGTGTTTGGTGCGTCCTATCCAAATAGAAACGCAATTGCCTGTGAACATCCAATGAGTGGAAAATGTATTCCGCTCTGTCTGAGTAGTTTTGGAAGAAAACTGGTAGTTCCAATGACTGTTGAAGACAAAAACTAGAACAAACTTTGGGAACAAAGGATGGATTAGGCCTGAGGGATACTCTATCCTTGTGAAAAAACAGGTACGGTGGTTTGATACATAGGGCTTGTAGTTCCGAAACTCTTCTGGCTGATGTAATTGCCACCAAAAAAGCAGTCTTCCAAGAAAGAAATTTCAAGTCACAAGCTGCTGCCGGTTCGAAGGGGGAAGAGGTCAAAGCACCTAATACAAAATTAAGATCCCACGGTGGAGCGGGATGAGAAATCGGAGGTCGTAGAAGCCCAGCACCTTTCATGAAGGCTTTACACAACTTATTGCTCATCAAAGGTGGGTCTATACTTTCATGAAAATTAGAAATAGCTGCCATTTGAACCTTGATGGTAGAGACCGAAGAACCTTGATTGAATAAAGAAGCTAAAAACTTCAAAACTTCTGACACCGGGGCAGTAATGGGATCTAATCCCCGGAGTTGGGCCCAAATAGCGAATCTCTTCCATTTGCTATTATACATTTTTTTAGTCGAAGTCTTGTGGGCCGAGGACAAGATATGTATGACTTCCGAGTCCAAAACATGGTTCCTGACTATGGTCGGAAGTGGAGGAGCCAAGCTGTTAACCTCAACGAGTGAAGGGACTGATGAAGCTGTCCCGACTGGTGGATCAAGAGGTCTGGAATCTGGTCCAGGAACCATGGACCGTCCAGTGCATATTTCCGAAGAAAGGGCAGCCAGACTTGACGAGGCCAGTATGGGACAACTAGAATCATCTTGCTCTGCAAGTGACTCACCTTCTGGATCACCCTGGGAAGAAGGGGAACCAGTGGAAAGGCGTACAGTAGGCCGGTGGGCCAAGCTTGGACTAGGGCGTCCTTGGGAAACTCCCCCGGAACTGGGGTGAGACAGAAGAACTGTTGACATTTCGTGTTGAAAGGAGTTGCAAAGAGGTCGCAACAAGGATTTCCCCATCTTCTGAAAATCTGAGTTGCCACTCTGTCATTCAGAGACCACTCGTGCGGGGAGAGAATAGTTCTGCTCAGTCTGTCGGCTATCACATTGGATCTCCCCGGAATGTGTGTTGCTACCAAGAAACGGTTGGTTGCAATCGCCCAATCCCATACTTTCATGTCCTCTCTGCAAAGGGGGTAGGACCTGGTCCCTCCCTGCTTGTTCAGATACCAGACTACTGACATGTTGTCGGACTGAATGGCAATCATGCCCCGGGGGAGGTAATTGTGTAGTGCTTGTAGCGATAGAAGCACCGTCCTCATTTCCAGTATGTTGATATGGAGAGAACTCTCGTCAGGGTGCCACTTGCCTTGGACTGACCTGCCCAGGTAATGTCCCCCCCACCCCGTCTGGGAGGCATCCGCAGTCAAAGTGGCCACTGGAGGTGGGTGAACGAAGGGTCGCCCCTGATCCAGGTGGGAGGAAAGAAGCCACCAACGGAGGTCCTGTTTGCACGTCTCTGTGATCAGAATGAGGTGACTGAGAGGTAGATCCTGATAAGACCACTGGACTGACAGGAGCCACTGGAGAATCCTCATATGCAATCTTGCTAAGGGAACTAGGAGAACGGTAGCCGACATGGAACCCAACAGTTGTAGGACCATCCTGGCTGGGGCTCGGTGTTTGAGGAGCAATGCTCGAACTTGAGACTGTTTGATTGTAATATTTCTATCCTCTCTGTAGGAAGATAGACCCGTATTTGCTTTGAGTCTATCTCTACTCCGATAAACCGTATGCGCTGAGATGGCAGCAACACAGACTTCTCCCAATTGAAGGTGATTCCTAGGGAGTTGCCTAGAGATATAGTGGCTGCTAGGTTCTGTAAGAGTAGACGCCTGGAGGTGGCAGTTAGGAGCCAGTCGTCTAGGTATGGAAACACCTGGAATCCTAGACTTCTCAGGTGAGCAGTCACCACCGCCAAACATTTGGTGAACACCCTGGGGGCTGTGGTGAGACCAAAGGGCAGTGCACAGAACTGGAAATGACTGTCTCCCAGGCTGAAGCGTAAGTGTCTCCTGGACGCCTGATCTATCAGGATATGATAATAGGCGTCCTTGAGATCTATGGAGCACATCCAAACACCTTCCTCCAGCAGCGGGAGAATGGATTGTAAGGTGACCATCCGGAACTTGGACTTCTTGACAGAACGGTTGAGTTTGCTGAGATCCAAGATGGGCCTCATGTCCCCGGTCTTTTTTGGCACCAAAAAGAATCTTGAGTAAGTCCCTAATCCAGTCTAGTCTTCGGGGACCGGTTGGATGACTCCTTTTTGAAGCAGCTTTGAAACTTCGATGGCTGCGAGATCCCGTTGACTGGGTGGTGGGTCCGGGATTTTCCGGGATGGTGGGGGGGGCTGAGACAAAGGGATGGTGTAACCTCCGGCAATGATCCGGAGCACCCATCGGTCCTGAGTGATATTCTCCCAGGCCTTTAGGTGCCTCAAAAAACGACCCCCGACTGGCTCCGGAGCTGCGCAGTCGGGCAATCCTTCAGGGATGCTGGAAGGTTGAGGAGCCACGAAAGGACTCGCGGTCTCCAGTGTTGCGGGGGCCTCTGCCGCCTCTGGGATGGCGTCTCCCTGAAAAATTTCCCCCTCCTCTGCCTCTAGAAGGGGAATCATCCTGCTGTCAGGGTAAGTCTTTTGAGATTTACGGAACCACATTTTCCCCCCTCTTCTAGCCTTGGGATAAGGCCTGAAGGGAGTGGAAAAACGTGCCCCTACGGCAGTCAAAGTCTTACCCTCTTGTTCACAGTGGGTTAAGGTGTCCTTTACCTTGGGTCCAAACAAAGAGGACCCATCAAAGGGAGCGTAGGCAAAGGAAGACTTGAAGGCCTCCGCAAAGTGACACAGGCAGAGCCAGGCTTGTCTCCGTAGAGCAACACCTGTTCCCGCCGCTCTACTCGCCCCTTCGGCTGCATACGAAATGAGCCTCATGGACGAGTTAGATAATGATGATAAGGTAGCCAGCTGACAGCTAACCGTCTGGGCCAACTGCTCAGGTAGGTTACCGGAGAGGGTATTTGAAAGTTCCTTGACCAAATCCCTCTGAAGTTTGGTGAAGTGCGTCAGATAATTCAGAGCCCTTAAAGTAAAGGCTGCTGAAGTAAGGGTGCGCTTCCCGTACCAATCCATGCTCCTAGACTCTTTATTAGGAGGATGGACGGACATAGACGCCTCTGCCACATCTTGTTGGGTAGCAGATGCCACCACCAGGGCAGCTACAGCCACACCTTTAGAGAGGAATTCCTTTTCGGGGGGGGGGGGCTGAAAGAAATTTATTGGGGCGAGCTGGCACCGGTTCCACAGAATCCGGGTGCTCCCACGCCCTTCGAGAGATCAAATCTAGAAGCTCATCGAAGGGCGGAGACACCCAGGAGGCAGAGGGCTGAGCCCCGAAGGCCTTGAGGAATACCGACTCCTCAGCAGAAGGGGGTTTGGATTGCCAGTCGCCTCGTTGCTTGAGGATTTCTAAGATGTCTGCAAAGGAGACATCGTCCGAGGACGACTTGGGGGACCCCTCCGCATCATCGAGGTCGGTGTCCGAGGTGAGAGACTCGTCCGGGGAGTCGACGTGCTTCCTCTTACACTGTCTCTTCCTGGGAGGTTCCTCCGAAGAAGCCTCGGAAGGACCTCCAGGAAGGGGGGAACCCCCAATGGGGGTGACCTCAGGCCCCAGGCTCCGCTGTCTGTAGACAGGGGGACAACAAAGGAACCAGTCTCCGTGCCAAGGGAAGGTGCTGGAGAGATGGTAGAGGTAGCCAAGGAAGATTTGGCCAAAGCACTCCTCATGGCCCTGAAGGCCGGACCCCCCCCCCCCTGAGTCCTGGGAAGGTCCGATCCCTGAGGCCACAACAGTAGACGGCTCTTCCGCGGCCGACGCACCGAGAGGGAGGCTTGGAACCGAAAACATCGGTCCCAAAGCGTCACCCCCGGGGCCGACCGAGGAGGTCCGTGTACCGAACTCCGACCCGAAGGTCGGGGTTTGAGTAAGGGTCGGAGCCGACCCGAAAACCTCCACCGGCTCCACCAGCACCGACTCCAATGGTGCCGAGGCTGTTGAAGGAGGAACCAAGACAACAGGGTGGACAATCGGCTCCGGAGCCGACTGGGCTGGAGCCGACACTAACTTTTGGTAGCTGGAGACTGAAACAGCCTTTGGAGCACCCTGTCTATATCCGAATCGGACATCCTCAAGGACCGAGAAGAGACCGATCGGGCCTGAGTTGACTTCTCTGCCGGTTCCGAAAGACTGGGGGAACCAGCTCCGAATAGTCTCAAGTAGTATCAGCGCCGAGAGAGATTCCACCAGCACAGCAATTTCCCTCGGAGCCGACGGGGACTTCGGCGCCGAGGTAGAAGAGTCTGAGCAAGCGATCTTTCTCGGCTCTGAAACCAATGAAGCCGGAGAAGGTGACCCGCCTCTCGATGCTCGAGCGCTCGGCTCCGAAGACAGAGGAGTCGAGGCTGGAGGCATCGAGGCAGACCGTTCCGACCTCGGCTCCGAAGTCCGTGGAGCCGACGGAGAAGCCTGCCTTGATTTCTTTGCTGTCGGCTCCGACGGACTGGTCGGAGCCGAAGACTTCTTCTTCCTGGAAGGAGAGGGGGAAGAAAATAAAGCCTCCTCAAAGAAGGGTGATAAGCCCTTCAATATCAATTTGTTTTCCTCTCTTGGAGGACACGAGAAGAAAAAGCGTGGCATACACTGCACGACTCTTGAAGGTGCTTAGGGCCTAAGCAATAAACACACAGAGAGTGATCATCGGTGATTGACATCTTGTACCCACACTTGGTACATTTTTTAAAACCCGAAGGCCTATGTTCCTTCGACATCACCACAAATACTCACACCAAAACCTAAATTAAATGGGATAAATCACACAGGCAAAACTGTAACACAGCTCTGGCAGAGCGCGAGGGCAAGGCCCCTCTAACTAAAAATGGAACCTTGATGTTTAGCAGAAACAAATACCACACAACAAAATTTAAGTAATACGGCCCGAAGTAGAGCGTGAGGAAATCCCTACTAATTTAAGCGGGAACCTAACGCTAACAAAAAATCCACACAAACTCTAAATTCACACAAACTACTCAGAAAACGTTTAGTAGCTGTTAAAACAGCTTTTGGTTGAAAAATTAGAAAAATTCTGACAGGAAATTTGTCAGTAAAGAGTACTTAGCCCAGCCAAGTCGAGACCACGTCTATTGCTATCAAGCGGCAAATGAGATCTGGGGAAGCAGTAGTGGTGCATCCTGGGATGTAGAATAGCTCAGCCAATTAGAGACTTCGCTCTATAGTATAGCGTGCCGAGTCGGAGCCGAGGATTGGCTCCGAACCCATCAGTACAGAATGTAGGTGAGATAGGATCACATAACATCGAGTCCCCAAAGTAAGGAAAAACAGGAGGAGTGGGAGACATCTTTAGAACAAATGTTGACATGGGAAAGAGAGAGATTTAATATGGTGCAATATTTATGTAAAGAAGGAAGTAAAACTAATCAATAAAAAAGCAGTACTGAAGAGATTTGAAGAGAAATGAAGGCAAAGACCTCCAGATATGGAAAATTTTACATTACACAAAAATAAGAAAACAGGATTAGTAATGCAGAAGTTAAAGAACTAGAAACTGAAGTTATGGATTACCTGCAAAGTGAAGGATTTAGTGTAGAAAATCAAACTCTGGTAGCAACACTGCACGGTAGAACAATGAGTCCTCAAATTATGGTGAAACCAGTGGAGCGGGAAGCATCTGACCGGTTGCCATACGAAGACACTTTGAAGCAGGAAGTAGGAAATCAGTAAAAAAGTTCAGCTGGAGTTGCATAGCAAGGGAAGGAACAGGAAATGGTGGCAACTCTCATACAGTCAATGTTGTGGCGGGATCTGTGTTCAGTCATCAAATGGAATAAACATCGAACTGCTAACCTTCAAACACTAATCAGTGAATGTTCATTCATCAAACGTTCACTTTATTGAACCTGTGAGATGGGGAACGTAACTAGTTGGCCAGCATTTCCTCATCTGACACACAGCAGTATTTCATACCCAACCAAGTAGGAGGCTTCACCCTCAACACCCCTTAAATTAAATATGCAACTCCGAGACTGCACTACAGTGAGGAAAAGGGGTTTGAAATACTGCCGAGTGTGAGATGGGAAAGTGTTGACCCAACTAGTTACTTTCTCCGTTTCACAGGTTCAATGAATGAACATTCACCAATTAGCATTCAATGGTTATCCATTCAATGTTTAATTCATTTGATGACTAAACATAGACCCGCTGTGGCGTGATAAGCCAGTGACTGCTCATATGAAAGAGCAACACATGTCACAGGAAGATGTTCTGGAACATTCTGTAGAATGCTTGCAATAAATTGAACAAAGAATGTGTCCCTAGTTTAGAAGACAACAATCTAAGAGAAGAGTTTTTTGATTTAATAGAGATGGATAGACATATTTATTAAGATCAATGAACGAAACAGATTATAGAAAGTCAATAAGACTCAAAATTTTAGAAGTCTGATAAAACAAATGTACACAATAATCAAGACTGTTCACAGAAATTCATGTGATATAACAAAATTAAATGGGATATATTACAGTTCAGCTAAATTAATAACACAAAGTCTTATCACCAAAACACAGGGCAGTAAGGGGAGAAATCAAATGTCATCATGGAAGTATCGTACATAGAAAACTATAAAGCAATTAAGGAAAGAAGGATTGCTGTTAGAAGAGTAGAGAAGTGGAAAAAGATTAACAAAAATAATTAGAAAGACAGATGTAATAAGGGCAACGAGAAGCATCAGAACAGATCAGGATCTATTGTACACTACTGCAAATAATAAACTAAATATATCAGCAGAGAGAAACACTTAGAAGATATGCAGGTACATACAAAGGAAATGGACAAAATAAGCAATTCATTGATGACCTAAACCATTTTATAGAAAATTAGGAAACAAGGCAAAAGGAATATAAACACCTTCAAAACAGAAGAAGAAACAGACACACTTTGGGATCCTGTGGAACATAACAAAGATGCTAAAGGGATAGAAAACTAAAACAAACAGAAGTTCAAATGTATGAAATTATGAAATAGGATAAAGTAATAGCCACAGAAACGGAAACAAAATTAATAAAAGCTCCTAAATGGAAAACCACTGGCCCGGATGCAGTGCATCACTTCTAGGTAAAAAGTGTTAACATCTTTACACAAAGATTTTGCCATGAGTAAGAACTACTTATATGTGCACCCACAACATTCACCAACCTGGTTAACAAGAAAAACGATACTCCTCCTTAAGAGTGAACCTGCAAGATATCATGAAAACTATAGACCAATAACCTGCCTTCTGACAATGTACAAACTGTACATTGAAACTGATGCCAACAGAGTTTATAATCATTTAAACAAAAACTTAATTATGGCAATAAACAAAAGGGAAACAGAAAGAAGTAATATGGAACAAAGTATCATTTGCTGTTAAATAAAGTCATAATGGAGAATTGTGAAAAGGGAAGAATCTAAGTATGGCATGGACAGACTACAAAAAAGCATTTGAAAGCATCCCACATTCATGGATAAAGGAGTGCTTACAGGTGTATAAGATACACCCTACAATGATCAATTACATTACAGTGACCATGAAACAGTGGTAAAACACTCCGAGGCTAAGCCATGATAAAGGACAAATTATTATCCAAGGGATAAAAATTCAAAGAGGAATATTCTGGGATGATTCTTTATCACCTCTGTTCTTTTCTCTCGCCCTTAACCCATTTAGCTGACTACTTAGACTCCCAAAAAACAACAAAATGTAAAGACTTCTCATTTTCTTTTTGTGGATGATTTAAAACTATATCAGATGAAAAACTGAAAGTGGTCAAAACTTTCTCAGATATAAAAATGTCATCTGGCCTTGATAAATGTGCAAAAGCAACCTTTAAAGCAGGAAACCTGTATGACCAAGAAAATATCAGTCTGTGACAAGAATGTGATATAAACGAACTTGAGCAGGAGGGACTGCATAAATATTTGGGAAGTGATTAATAATCATGAATAAAACATGAAGAAATGCAAATAAAACTTGGTAGGAAATATGAAAAAAAAAAACTAAAATTAATACTTTAAACAGCCCTGACATCTAAGAACAAAGTCCAAGCTAAAAACCAATTTGCTCTGCCTGTTCTAACTTACAGTTTTGAGGTGACTGACTGGCCCCAAATGGTATTGGATCAGTTGGACAGGAAAATAAGAAAAATGCTTCATTCTTATCAAATGATTTATAAAAATCATTGTTTACCACGATTATATATTCCCCATTCTGAAAGAGGTATGGGCCTCGTCAAAACTGATTACATGCATACATCTGCAATCGTAGGACTGTGTACATATTCGCTGACCTCACAAGAACCAGACATAATGAAAGTTTTAAAGCATGAGGAGAACAAGTCTAAGATGATTTCCCTGCTTAGCAGAAGCATATCAGTGTCAAGAGGGAATGGAAATCAAACCAAAGTAGACAAAAATCAAGCAGCAACTGAATGTGCCAAAAAATAAATGAAAGAATATAAAGAAGGATCAGACGAGAAGGCAAGAAACATGGAAAAGCCAGAAATATAGTTGGAAGTATAGAAAACTGCTGGAACAACCTCATGCTGATCAGGATCTGAAGCCGGAATGGTTACGCAGAGGTGAATTTAAACCAAAAGATGAAAGGTTAATATTGGCAGCCCAGAACAGTGGACTATGTACACGTTGCTTTACAAAGTCCATTGAGCATGTTGGAGAAACAGTCAAATGCAGGTTTGGTAAAAACAGTTCGAAACAATCTCGCATCTTGTTGCTGGGTGTGATACACTAATGGCATACAGCTTATATACAGAAAGGCATAATAATTTGGCAAGACTGCTGCATTGAGGACTGTGCAAACACTACAATATCGAAGTAGCTGAGAAGAATTGGAAACCTGAACCACAAAACATTATAGAAAATGAAGTTTACTGCACAAGGGATCACCCATTACCAACAGTTCAAAAATTAGATGCAAGAAAAGCAGATATAGTAGTCCATGAAAACAAGACAAAAGTAGCTACATCCAGTGATTACAGTGACTTACATACAGACACAAAGTCAAGTTGGGAAGGTGGCCTAATGGTTAAGGTGTTTGCCTTACAAACACAAGGTGCAGGGTTTGAGTCTCACAAGGGATAATTGGCTAGGCTTATAATGGCACACAAGGGCAGTTAGCCTAGTACTAATCTATGAACTATGAACTATAAAATCCCAGGATTTGGAGACAGAAAAGAGGGCAATGTGGAAGAAGGATACCCAGGCAGTACCAATAGTAGCAGGAGCAATGGGTCTTATAAAAAGGAGTTTACAGTTGTGTTTAGATATGCAACCAATGCATGTAACTCCATATGAATTGCAGAAGGAGTCAGTTCTGGGCACACTGCAGGTGCTATGAAGAGCACTTTCAGCTAACATCAAAGACTGAAACAATACTAATTTTGTGAACTTTAAATCATACTTTGACTTACGAATGCTCATTCCCTTCATGGTATTAGAAACCAAAAAGACTTGGAGAAATTGAAATTAGAATCTTAAGGGAAACATTATGAGTGCCTAAGGATTATAGCCCTGGAACTGGGATTACCATTAGGATGATGAGGATGCACTCTCAGGAATACAAAGGAAAATGCTATGAGTGCACAAGGATTATTATAGTTCAGGAACTGAGCTTCTTGTTAGGGAGATGCACTGTAAAGAATACAAAGGAAAGCATCCTGGATATGTAGGAAGAACAATCCTGGTACTGAACCTACAGTTAGAGTGGTACACTGACAGCAACAAAAGGAATGCATCATGCATGTGAAGGGAAAACAGACAACCTTATATTGCTTCATAACCTCAGGTTGATATTCATCAGCAAAACAAAGTACACCATTTATTTTATACACTAAACAGTAATTAGACTATAGCTACGTTCCCAGCATCCCTGAAGTCACATTTCAATTCTTTCTTATTTTGTGCTTTCATTTTTTTTCTTAAACAATGGCAATTTATCAAAATAATTTCAAGGGAAAACTCCACCTTAGAACTAAAAATCTATTTTTTTTACTCTATCCTTTTTTCTGAGCTATTTTTAACACCTCAAATTACTCAACTGCTTTTTATAGAATCTTAATATAGTTTCTGCAAAATGTCTGCCAATGAGGCTTGACATATCAAAATGACCTTGCTTTTCTTCAAGCCTTTCTCTTTCCCATAATCCATTTCAAGTCTGCTTTATAGGAGTCATGGTAGACATGAGAAAGTAGTGGGGTATTACCATGTCCTTGACATATAATAAGATTAGTGTCAGTCACTGTCATCTTATTTACCTTCTGTAACATGACCACTTCTTTTATTTCTTGAATGGCCCTCATCTGTGTGTGCCTCTGAGCTTGATTTACAGTATACTAGGGATTTATACAGTTGCAACCATAAAAGTGGCTAAACTGCTGGCCTTTTTTCAAAGTATCTTTTTGCAGTCCAAAATGAACTGCAATCCCTTCCCCTAACACTTTGGGTAAAAATGTGTTGCTATTTTACAAGAAAAATATTTTCTGTCTTTTCTCTAAATGTCACAGACATCTTTGATACAACATTTAAGTAATCTTAAAATGTAAAGTAGTACAAACAACAAACATTTAAAGTTTAAAGCTTAGCATTTCATTACTCTGATTGCTTATGTAAATTTGTCAAAAGAGGTGATAACTGCCTTTGAATCACTGACTGATCTAACTGCTCTGCTTTGCTATAAAAGGTATTGCTACATTGGAACTAGCTGTGAATCAGTGTAAGTTCCCTTCCCCTCTGCAATAAAGACAGTGGAAAAGAGTTTCACGGCTCTTTTTTGTTGTTACAGCAGCTGCTGAGCTCCTGACATCAGCACGACTATCGACCCATATAAGATTATCAACCGTACTAGACTACACATTTCTCTGTGTCTGTACTACATCATGCAGGTGTAGACAAATTCCTCTGCAAATTATGTGAGAAGTTGAGCTTAAAAAAAAGTGGGTGGTCTTTCCCTTCCTTTGATTCCAAGGTAAGCAAATAAATGTTTTATATAGTACATGCTGGTTTTTGGTACCTACACAATACTAGAGCACTACTGTAGGAGGAAAGTTACCTAAGAGTGGAGTTAAACTGTAGGAGATGGTACATTTTTCCTTCAACAGACTGTTCTGTGAGGCAGGATCAAGCTTGCTGAAAGCTTTTTCACAGCTTGCCTGTAAGAAATGAGCTATGTGTTACTGCAGATTGTCACATCTTCTCAAGCAATAAAATGAATGACTTGCTGTACACTTCCTAACCACTGGAGAGGGATATTGTTAAATAATTTGAAAGTCAGTGTTAGCAAAAAGGAAGCCTTAGCAGAGACAGGTAGCCAGTTTGCATTTTGTATAAGGTGGAAGTGGCCCGTGTTACAAATCAGGTGCATGAACCTCAGAATCGTATTTTCAGCTGTCTGTATTGCTGCATTTTGTGCCGATAAGCAACAAAAAGCAATGCATATTCCAGTTTATGTATTAATACACTGATAACTACTGAATGATGCACCTCAGCTATGAGAAAATGTGAAGTATTATGTAACACATTAAGATCTTGACTGTTAGCAACTCTGTACAAGTTTAGAAGGGCACATTTTGAACAGCTAATTGTTTTAAATACTTTTGTTGGGCAATGAAAGATTAATTCCTGCAAGGTCTTTAATGGTGAGAGGTTGCTGTGTTGCCATTCTCTTGGAAGTACAAAAGATCATGATAGTAAAGTTAACAGTCCTTTTATTCTTAGTGCAAAAACTCCAAATCATAGTAAAGTCACTGTGGCATCCCCTCTCTGGGCCAGTAATCAAGACGCCTGAATCCTAACCACTGACACTGGAGAGGGATGTTCACTTTCAACAAAAACAGGTCATACCAAGTTACTAGGCTACCGCCCTGAGGCCCTTATAAGCCTAGCCAACAAATTACCCATGTTCCCCCCAAGTCAGCACCTGATGCCCCTGTCCAGCAGGGACACAGGTGGAATCCCAGAGGTATATTTTCTATTTCCCATCCAGTCATCCAGATTCCTCTTAAACAGGGATAATGAAGTACTCTGTTTGATGTGGAGATGGAGTATATTCCACAGATGGGGGAATCTCTGGGGGACAAATCTGTCCCGCCAGCAAGTCCTACTGATGTCACAGACCAAGCTGAGGTTTTGCCTGCGAGTCATGCAAGTGGCATTTGGCTTGCAGATATGCAGCAATTTCATCAAGGTGGGGTCAGAGATTGCTCTGTATGCCAGACATAGATCACCTCTGAGGAGTCTGTATGAGATGAAGTAGAGGGACAGGGTTTTCAGCCTATCCATGACGAATAGATTTTCTGAACCCTGGATTCTCCCGGTCAGGAACCTCTGTGGTCTCTCCAGCTGCTGCATGTGCTTCATGAGGTATATGCTGAAAGGGGCATTATAGTCAATGATGGGACTCATAAGCGAGGAATACATGGAAGTTATGACTTCCTTTTTCCTGGAAGAAATAACCTTACTAATGAGTTGAGCCATGTAGAAAGCTCTCTGTACAATGGAGGCAACATGGTGGTCAAAATTTAGATTACTGTCAACTTGGGTGCCCAGGTTCCTCACAACTGCTTGCATGTTTAGGACATTATTATTAATACGATAGTTTGTGGAGATGTCACTCTCCCCAAAGGTGATGATGATGCATTTTTTGGCATTTAGTTTGAGGCCTTGTTTCTGGAACCAGTCATTTGTCTGGATGAGACCCTCTTGTAGTATGCCCACATCAGCAGGGGAGTTGATGACCGTGCCCAGCTTGCAGTCACCTACAATCTTAATCAGCCATAGACCTCTGGTTTTGGCTTGCACCTCAGAGAAGTATATCCCAACCAGCAGGGGCCACAAGACCAATCCTTGAGGTATGCCGCTCATTACGGGTGTACTACTTCAGGTAGCTTCCCCTATTTTGACTAACTGAGTTCCATCAGTGAGCCACTTAGCTACCCATCTGGTCACATATGGATTTACACAAAGCTGGGATAGTTTATCTATTATGGCTAAGTGGGGAATAATGCCAAAGGCCTTGGCCAAGTCAAGGTAGGCGGCGTGCACCATCTTCACCTCGTCCATGGCTTTGGTGACTGACTCAAAGAAGTCTACCAAATTTAAAAGGCATGATTTCCCCTTGACAAAACCAAACTGTGTGGGATCAAGTGTTTGGAGGTTGCAGATGTACTTGTTAATGTGGTACATGACAACGTGTTCCATGGCCTTGCAAATTATGCTAGTTAGGCAGATGGGGCTACAATTGTCTGGATTGGTGCACAATCCACCTTTGTGCAGAGGAATGACAGTGGCCATCTTCCATTTGGATGGAAAGAAATCGGTATGTATGCTTAGGCTGAATAGCGTGCCTAATGGTGCTGCGAAGTCCTGCCTGAGTTGATGCAGGATGTAGCCTGGGATGTTATCATGTCCCATGGAAGCTGTTTTTTTAAACTTTGAGAGATGCACACAAAATTTCCAAATGCAGCTCTCTGCTTTCTCTATCTCTCTCTCTCTCATGAACCAGTGCTTTGTGTCTTTGCTCCGACCAAGCAGCTGACACAAACACTGTTTGAGATTTGATTTATACACACACATGGATGGAACAGATTTACTAGCTATGTTCCCATCTTCCCCATAGTCTGTAAGTTAATTACTGCCACCAGACACTCAAAATCCAGCTTCTCAAAGGTTCTTATAAAGGTACCCAATTATACTGAGTGAACTTACTATTAATATAAATAGTAGTGTTTTGACCAATACAGTAAGGCTTTCAGGAGTGGCCACAGACTCACCAAATAGATAGAAGTACTCTCAAAGGTTAATATTCTTTGTAGAATCAGCCACAACGAAACATTTAAATATATGTAATAATTAATAATAAAAGAACACTAAAATACTAATTATCTATTGATAATAAACAAAACAGTTTCAATCACAGGAAATATTAAAATAACACAGATGAGCAGATTCACACAGATACAGAAAAGCAGTGCTTAACTAATTTCACAGTATTTTCCTAACTGATCTAAATAATTACTATTCCCTGGTTCACTTACTAGAGCAAGACAATAGGAAGTGGGTGATAGATCCTTCTATGTCAGGTTCCAAGAAAAAGACTGCATTGAGACTTCTCTCTCATCTGGTATTAAAACAATTTTTGTCCTACATTACAAAATGGCATCACATACATCTGGTCATCTGACTTCTGGTTCCCATGCTACTACTAGAAACAGAACCAGAATTTAGCACATATGTGTTACCATGCACACAGACAGAGCTTTGCTGATATGTGTTGCAGCTTCTGAAGTCATAAAACAATTTCAAACTTCTACCCTTCCAGGGTAGCAATTAGTTCACTGCTAAAGACAATACAGAAGGCTTCCTAGTGCTTGTTTTCACAGACATTTTATCTCTGGGTGCAATCAGAACTGTAAGACACAATTTTTATGGCCTAAATTAAGCAATTTAATTTCTTACTACTTTCAAAGTTAGCTGGACTTAGATCAACATCTTCTCTTCTACTATCTTCTGTTATATCCTATACATGTAATCAGTTACAATACAATCAAGACCCACGGTTGGTACATTTTTAAAACAAGCAGCTTTACAAATACATTTTTCAACATAAGCATCTGAACAAATCAGTTTGATATACACATGACATATAATTATTTACAAAATTACAGCTAGCTATGATGCTGCACCTGTCCTACTTCTCCTGGCATAGCTGGCAATACCTCACATTGTCACACCCCCACCTTTGAAGACTCAAGCTAGTTTCTCAAGTGATCCTGGAGAAATGTTGCTTGAGAGGAATGAGCCTGTCTGGGAATAATATAATCCATACCCTGTTTCGAGAACCCATCTGCATTGGCATTGCTGACCCCACTACAGTGCTGCACTGTCATGTCATATGCCTGCAAACCTAGGCTCAATCTTAGTAACTTGGCATTTTGCTTGCTGGCTCGATGTAGCCATAAGATTCCTCCTGCCTCCTACTGCAGATAATTAGCTCAAAGGCCTCCCAATCACGGCAAGGTTTCATCATGTTACCATGGTACATTTTGTGCCCCTGCCTCCTACCTAACAGTTCTATCATGTAGTTAACATCATTGACATTCCTTACCACTTTTAAGGGTCCCTCTCAAGCTGCCTACAGCTTATTGTGTCCGACAGGAATGAGAACCATAACCTATTGTCTCACAGCATACTCTCAGGCTTCAGCATTCCTGTCATATTAGACCTTTTTCTGCTGTTGGACTCCTGCCAGATTCTCCTGGGCCAAGCCCATGAGCTCCCTAAGCTTTGTCCTGAGGTTTAGGAGATGGCATAACAGACTCCTTGTGGGATTCACACTCACCCTCTTACTCACCACGAATCAAATCTAAAGGCCTCCTCACCCTATGCCCATACAGCAACTCAAAAGGTGAAAACCCTGTGGATTCCTGAGGTACCTCTCTGTATGCAAACAGTAAATGGAGCAAATATTTGTCCCACTCTCAAACTGGTCTGCAATGCTTGTAGCATGGCCTTTAGTATAGAGTTTAACCCCTCCACAACACCATTAGTCTGGGGATGGTAGGGGGTGGTCTTTAGGTGCTTCACCCCACAGAGCTTCCACAGACAAGCCAGCAGGTATGACATGAAATTGGAACCTCTGTCAGTCACTATTTCGCGCAGGAAACTTACCCTGCCGAAAATCTCTAATAACGCATTTGCCGCCTTCTCTGCCTTGATGGAGGACAGAGTCACCGCCTCAGGGTATCTACTAGTATAATATACTATCAACAGGATATACGTCTTCCCTGTTGAACCTGGGGTACTCAGATGCCCCACAATAATCATAGCTACTTTCTGAAATGGCTCCTCAATCATAGGCAAAAGCATCAAAGGAGCTTTGACTTTGTCTCCTGCCTTGCCTACTTTCTGGTACTGTGCACAGGTCCTGCAGTACCCTTGCTACATCCCTTGCAATCCCAGGCAGTAAAAGTTCTGCATAATATGTCTCTTGGTATGCTTTATGCCCATACGAACTAAAAAAGGAATGTCATGGGCTATGGCTAAAAGTGTGAAAAGGTACACTCTAGGTACTACCAACTACTGTACTACCTCACCCTCTAATACCCCTTAGGGGTCCACTCTCTATAAGGTAACCCTTTGTTCCAGTATACAGACTCCCCTCTTCCTTGAGAATCTAGTGCCTACCTAGCTACATCCCAAAAGACTCTGTGTAGGATCCAAGAGCGGAGCCTGTCCCAACTCTACCTTTGCAATGCTTCTCAGCTACCTTTCCACAGGAAGCTTAGTATCTTCTGACAGTGGTGCCTCACTATTAGCCTTGGTACTACCACTCATCTCTGTCCTTGCAGTCACTCTGTCTATGGGAACATCAATGCCTACCAGCAGCTGTGGCTCACCTTCAGGCTCACTGCTACAGGGTAGCTCTCTCCCTGAAACAGCCACCTCACCAGCCCTGACTTCAGGTGTGGGGTCTGGCTGGGTCTCCCCCAGGCTATCAGACCCACGTGCCCATCTCCAACCCTGACTGCATGTAACTGCATGCAAACAAGGTACCGCTTTATCAAAATCATTCCCTATCAAGACATCTGCAGGGATATCCTCAAACACACCATACTTGCTTCCTTTTCCACCCTCCCAGTCAAGGTAAACCCTGGCCAAAGGCGTTTGGAATGTGGTCCCTCCTAAATCTCTGACTGGAGTGGACTGCCAAGCAAGTACTGCTCCTCTTTAAATACTGCAGGCTTTACAATGGTTATGTCAGAGGCTGTGTTTCTCTTAGCAGTGGCCTGTTTTCCATCCACTAAGATCGAATATAAACTCTGGTGATAGTCTATTACCCCTGTTCTCTCCAGAAAACTTACCATTGGCATACTGTTATTCCATCTTGCTGGCTCCCCTACCTTTTGTTTCCCACCTTGCTTCAGTGGCCACCTATATCATACATGGCCCCACTGGTTACATTTAAAACATTTAACTCTTGATCCTGCCTATGTATCTGAACTAGTGGTTTCCCCTGTTACTGGTGGACTCGGTTGGGGAGATTTATGCTACCCACCATGGCTTCCCTTAGATCCATGTGCAGCAATGGGTATCCCCATTCTGTGCAGTGATGCCCTGCTTGCTAAGCAGAGATCCCCTTTTTTCCCCAGCTCATCTGAAGAGAGAGTTACACTCTCAGTCTGCCAACCAGATTCTCATGTCCTCAAAGTACTAAGGGCTTGTTCCCTCACCAAAATGTCAGCCAGCCCTTCAGAAGTGGTGACCTGACACCCACTCACTCATCTATAAAGGTACAGTTGTGCACACTTACCATAAATGTAGATGTTTGAGTGTATTCACTGCTGCAGTCATCACACTTGGGTTATCTGACTGCAGGTAGCCCTCAGTCGGCCCAAATACCAGAGTCTTAGGATTTCTGTGTCAGATGCTGTCGCTTCTTCCATGACGTCAGGTCATCAGGGGTATAAAACAGGCAGCCGACGCCATTACATCAGTTTTTCTTGCCCCAAATGTCAAGAGCCCCCAAATAGGAAGCTAGTATATGGTGGGGAACACCATCAGTAAAAAGTAAATACCAATGCCATTAGGAATGGCCAAAGAGAGGAGAAGTAGAAAGCCAGAGAAAGCCAGGGGGCTGGAGGGAGGGAAACTAGGACTGCAACAGTGAATACACTCTAAGATCTACATTTATGGTAAGTGTACACAACTGTACTAGGTTCTTCATGTTTCACTGTTGCAGTTATCACACTTGGGTTGATTCCCAAAGCTGAGGAAGGGTGGAGGCAGTCAGGAAATGTTAGGGCTGGCTAGTAGGCCTTGCAAGACTGCTGTAGCAAATCCAGCTCTGGATTTAGAAAAGATTGGTAAGTGGTAATGCTTGGTGAAGGTGTGTACAGAACTCCAGGTTGCAGCTTCCAGAATGTCCCTGGTAGGGTCTCCCCTGAGGAATGCTGTAGAGGTGGAAGTAGCCCTAGTGGAATGTGGTCTAATCCCCTGTGGGGTAGGTTTTCCATGGTGCTTGTAGCAGAAATGGATGCAGTGTGCTATCCATTTGGAAATGGTTTGCTTTGAAATGTCCTTACCCTCTGCCCCTGTAGCAAAGCTGACTAGCAGCTGGTCAGATTTTCTGAAAGGTTTAGTCCTGTCAAGATAGAACCTGAGCTGTCTGCGCATGTCCAAGGAGTGCAGGATCCTTTTCCCTTTATTCTGAGGGTAGGGAAGAAGGTTGGTAAATAGATGGATTGGTTTAGAGCCACACTGGACACCACCTTAGGCATAAAGGACAGGTAAGTCCTGAGGGAAACCCTATCAGCATGGAAAATAATGAAGGGTTCCACAGCCATTAGTGCCTGTAACTCAGACACTCTTCTTGCTGAAGTTATGGTTAAAAGCAAGGCTGTTTTCCAAGAGAGGAATTGTAACTCTACTGAAGCTGCAGGTTCAAAAGGGGGAAGCATGAGCTTTTCCAGTAAAAAGTTAAGGTCTTAGGCAGGGGTGGGTGCTCTCCTATGGGGCCTTAAGTTGTTAGCCTCTCTCAGGAACTGTTTGATGACAGGGTGAGAAAATAGAGGTGGCTCAGTATTATAATGAGCTGAGATGGCAGAGGCATGAATCTTAATGGAGGAGAAGGACAGGCCTTTGTGGAGTAGCTCTGCTAAGTAGTCCAGGATTAGAGGTAAGGACAGCACTGCTGTGTCCTTCCCTTCATACTGATTCCAAGAACAATATCTTTTCTACTTTTCAGCATAGGATTTCCTAGTACTAGGCCTTCTGGCTTCAAGAATGATGTCCAGCACTTGCTTGCTGAGTGTTGCTGGTGGTGTATTCAAGGGATAAGCCAGGCTGCAAGGCTTAGGGATTGCAATTGTGGATGCAAATTCTGTCCCTCCTGCTGAGACAGCATGGTAGGAGTCTGGTGAAGGTGCCAGGGTGGCACTGTTGTCAGACTGCGCAAGAGTGGATATCAGTGCTGGTGTGGCCAGTCTGGGGTAATAAGAACTGCCCTTGGCCTGTCCTGTTTTATCTTGAGTAGTACTTCTGAGAGAAGGGGCAGAGGGGGAAAGGCATAAATTGAGAGGTTTTCCCATTGAAAGGATAGGGCCATCCACCTTCCAGGCCCTGCTGTGAGAGTTCCTGGTGCACAATTTGCTCAACTGGTGGTTTTCGGGGGAGGCAAATAGGTCCACCTCCGGTGTCCTCCACCAATGGATCAGAAGGTTGAAGGTGTTGGGCTCCAATTTCCACTTGTGTGGGTCTAGGGGATTTCTGCTTAAGTCTGTCAGTGAATTTTGTTTGCCTAGCAGGAATTGAGCTTGTAGATGCACTTGGTTACTCAAGGCTGTGTTCCACAGGTCTATGGCTAACCTGCAGAGTGGGTAAAAATGGGTTCCCCCCTGCTTATGTACCACACAGCTGTGGTGTTGTCTGTTTTTATAAGCAGTTGTCCTGGAAGGATTAGGTATTTGAAGGCTGTCAGAACAGTCTGTACAGCTAGCATCTCTTTCTGATTGATGTGCAGGAGAATCTGGGCTGGGCTCCAGTGGCCCTGAATGCATTTGCCTGCCATGTCAGCCCCCCATGCATAGTCTGATGCTTCTGTTGTCAGGGTTTGGGCGGCGAGGGGTTGAGTGAAAAGCAGTCCCTTGTTGTGGTTGCATGCTTCTGCCCACCAAAGGAACTCTGCCCTTAGACAAGGTATGATTGGAATGACTGTTTCCAGGTCCTGAGAATAATGGCACCAAAGACTTTTTAAGTACCAGTGAAGTTTCCTCATATGCAGTCTTGCATATGGAATTAGCAGAATACATGAGGCCATGTACCCCAGCGCTTGCAGTATTTTTCTTGCAGACAGCTGGATTCTGGTGGCCATTTGTTTGAAGCAGTTTGCAGGCAGACCTGTTTTTCTGAAGTGAGAAATGCCATCTGGGAAGTTGTGTCCAAGCTTGCTCCCAGGAATACAATCTTTTGACTGGGCACCAGTTGTGATTTATTTTCGTTGATGGTGTACCCCAATGAAGTGAGTAGGCTTTTTACAAATGCCAGGTGCTGAAGCAGTAATTCCTGAATGTCCGCCTGAATCAGGCAGTTGTCCAAGTAAGGGAAGATTTGGATATTTCTCTGCCTGCAGTATAACATGGCTGGAGCCAGGCACTTTGTGAATACTCTGGGTGCAGTAGATGAGCCAAAGGGAAGTGCAGAGAACAGATAGTGCATACAGCCTGCCCTGAAGCGTAAATATTTTCTGCAGGGCTTCCTTACTGGGATGTGCAGATGAGCTTCTTTTAAGTCTAGAGTGACTAACCAGGCATCCTTGGATAGCATAGGGAGAAGCTGTTGCAGGGTAAGCATCTTGAATTTTGGGACCACCAGAAAAGTACAGTTTTGTACCTACCATAAATGTAGATGTTCGAGTGCTAATACAGCTGCAGTCATTACAGATGGGTTCTCCTGCCATCAGGCGGGTCCTCGGTCGGCCGAATTCCAAAGTCTAGGTCCGGCGTCGGTTGTCGTCGCCTTCTTCCCTGACGTCAGCGCGACGGGTATAAAAGAACCAGCCGACGCCATTTTCTTCAGTCTTTCTTGCCCCAGATGTCAGGTGCCCCCAGAAGGAAGGCAATACATAATTTTATATATATATTAATGCAATGCAATATAATCAAAAAACAGTAGTTGCAAGCAAATACACTATAAAAGAATAACCCAATCAGGTTGTATGAGGAGGTGTTAGCCACTAGGCCTGTCCCAAGAGGGGAAGGAGGGAGGGAAACCTGGACTGCAGCTATATTAGCACTCGAACATCTACATTTATGGTAGGTACAAAACTGTACAATGTTCATCGTGCATACAGCTGCAGTCATTACAGATGGGTAGAATCCCAAAGCTACGTACAGGGTGGTAGGCACTAGGTAGAACTGGGAGGAGCCAGAATGCCCTGCAACACTGCAGTGGCAAAGCCTGCTCTAGTTTTGGAGTATAAAGGTAGGTGGTAGTGTTTAGTGAAGGTATGCACAGAACTCCAAGTGGCTGCCTCCAAAATATCTTTCGTAGGAACTCCTCTGAGGAAGGCTGCAGAGGTAGCTGTGGCCCTTGTGGAGTGGGATCTGATGCCTGCAGGTACAGATTTACCATGAAAAGAGTAACAAAAACGTATGCAGTGGCCTATCCATTTCAAAATTGTCTGTTTGGAAATTGGCTTCCCTTGAGCTCCTACAGCATAGGACACAAAGAGTTGCTCTGATTTTCTGAAAGGCTTTGTTCTGTCCAAATAGTAACGCAGCTGTCTATGGATGTCTAAGGAATGTAGCAGCCTTTCCCCCTTGTTTTGAGGGTTAGGGTAAAAGGTAGGCAAGTGTATGGCCTGATTTAAAGCTACCCTGGATACCACCTTAGGCATAAATGACGGGTTGGTTCATAGGGAAACCCTGTCCTGATGGAAGATGATAAAGGGCTGCACAGCCATGAGGGCTTGTAGTTCCGAGACCCTACGAGCTGAGGTAATAGCCAGAAGGAAAGCTGTTTTCCAGGATAAATATTTCAAATCTGTTGAGGCAGCTGGCTCAAAAGGAGGCAAGGTTAATTTTTCTAGAATGTAATTAAGATCCCAAGCAGGGATTGGTTGTTTCCTTGGAGGTCTTATATTCTTAGCCCCTCTGAGGAACTGTCTTAAGAGTGGGTGAGAGAATAAAGGTGGATCAGTGTTGTATTCTGCAGAAATGGCTGAGGCATGGATTTTGATGGAGGAGAATGAAAGTCCACTGCTTAGCAGCTCAGCTAGATACTGTAATATTTGAGGCAAATCCAGTTTTCCAGGATCCTGGCCCTTTTTCTCATTCCAAGCGCAAAACCGTTTCCATTTTGCGGAGTAAGCTTTTCTAGTAGACAGCCTTCTGGCCTCCAAAATGACATCCTGCACCTCCCTGGAGAGGAGGGTCTGTTGTGATGTTAAGGAATCTTCCATGCGGCCAGATTGAGTGTTTTCAGCTGACTGTGAAGAGTTTTGTAGCTGTGTTGAGTCAGAAGAAGAGGCATTAGAGGTAGGGTCCATGGAGGAGAATGCCTCAGGCTCCTCAGGAGTGGGTACCAGTGTTGTCCTGGCCAGTCTGGAGCAATCAGTATCATCTTTGGTCTGTCTGCTCTTGCTTTCAAAAGCACCTTGGGCAGTAGAGGAAGAGGTGGGAAGGTGTAAACTGTCAGTGCTGTCCAACTGAAAGAAAGGGCGTCCACTCTCCAGGCCTTTGGATGAAATGTCCTTGAGCAGAATTTTGTTAATTGATGATTTTTGTG
Organism: Protopterus annectens; assembly: GCF_019279795.1. Classification (NCBI taxonomy): domain Eukaryota; kingdom Metazoa; phylum Chordata; order Ceratodontiformes; family Protopteridae; genus Protopterus; species Protopterus annectens. The sequence goes on from NC_056750.1 coordinate 245,821,831, forward strand.
GGAGGCAAACAGATCTATGTCTGGCCTTCCCCACGCTTGGATTATCTCTGTAAAAACTTGAGGATGCAACTTCCATTCGTGTGGATCTGTCATATTTCTGCTTAGATTGTCTGCCAGCGTGTTTTCCATGCCTGGCAAGTACTGTGCTTGAAGCTCGATTTGCAACTCCAGAGCCATGTTCCAAAGTGACATGGCCAGCCTGCAAAGAGGGTATGAATGTGTTCCACCTTTTTTTTTTATGTACCACATTACTGTAGTGTTGTCTGTTCTTATCAATAGTTGGCCTGGATGCAGAAGGTCTTTGAAAGCTATAATAGCATTTATCACTGCTAGCATCTCCTTTTGATTGATGTGAAGGTGCTTTTCCTTTTAGGACCATTTGCCCTGAATGCAACGGTCTGTCATGTGCGCCCCCCAGGCGTAGTCTGAGGCATCTGTTGTGATGACTTGATTTGCTTGAGGCTTGCAGAATGGTAGACCTGTGTTTGTTTGGCATGCTTGAGCCCACCATAGAAATTCCTTTTGAAAACATGGAATTAGTGGTATTATTGTTTCCAAACTGTGGCTGTGTTGAGACCATAGGATTTTTAGGTACCATTGAAGTTTCCTCATATGCAACTTTGCACATGGGATTCGTAGAATGCAAGATGCCATGAATCCCAGAGCCTGCAGGATTTTCCTTGCAGTTAGCCTGGTACAATTTGCTAGTGTCTTGAAGTATTGAGTTAGTTGCCCCTGTTTTTCTGGCGTAAGATAGGCCATCTGGGTGTTTGTGTCCAAATTGGCACCCAGGAAAATTATTTTCTGAGATGGCGTTAGCCTGGATTTCTCTTTGCTGACTGTGTACCCCAGAGAATTCAATAACCTTGTTACATAAGCCAGATGTTCCAGAAGTATGTGTTTGCTGTCTGCTTGGATCAGGCAGTCGTCCAAATAAGGGTATATTTGTATCCCTTGAAGTCTGCAGTAGGCAATTACTGATGCCAGGCATTTCGTGAATACTCTGGGCGCAGTAGATAAGCCAAAGGGCAATGCAGAGAATTGATATGGATTGAACCTGCAAGAAATCTGAGGTATCTTCTGCAAGCTTTGTCTGATTGGGACATGCAGGTATGCCTCCTTGAGGTCCAATGTTACCAGCCAAGACTCCTTGCCCAGCATGGGAAGAAGCTGCTGTAAAGTGAGCATCTTGAATTTTGGTACGAGTAGAAATGTGTTTAGGATGGAGAAGTCCAAAATGGGTCTCCAATCTGTTCCCTTCCTTGGTACCAGGAATAGTCTGGAATAAAAACCTTGACCTTATTCGTGAGTAGGTACCTCTTGAATTGCTTTCATGCCCATGAGCTTTGAAATTTGTATTTGAGCCTCTGCCCTTTGATTGTGTGGCAGGTTCAGCATGCCTCTCATTTTTGGAAGGGTGTGAAAATGAAATCTGTAGCCTCTGTTTATAATGTCCAGGATCCATTTGTCTTTTGTGACAATATGCCAATTTTTTGAAAATAATGCCAGCTTTCCTCCTAAGGGTGCTGCAATTTGAGCCTTGCTTGGCATGCAAAGGGAAAAGTCATTGGGTTTGTTTCCTGTATTGCTGTGAACTATCTTCGCCACCTCTTGGTGTTGGAGTTTGCCATTGTCTGCCTCTATACGATCCTTGAGATTGTCCCCTGCCCCTTGGGCGCCTGTATCTACCTCTTTGGGGCCTGTCCATGGCTGGAAAGGACCAATTTTTTGAAGGCCAATTTCTACTAAAACGTGGTGGTTGCACCTGTAGAAAATCTTTAACAGTTTGCATAGATTTAGCTTTTTCTTCCATTTTCCTTAGTACCTCCTCAGCATTAGCACCAAATAATACATCCTTTTGTAGAGGAGCATCTAGTAATTTAGCTTTGACATGATCAGGCAAGGTTTGTTCCCTAAGCCAGGCATATCTACGTATGACTGATCCTGTAACAGCAGCTCTACTTGAGGCCTCTAGAGCATCATAACCACATTGTAATGTGTGCTTACCCACTTGTTCTGCACTATGCATCATATCCTGCAACTCCTTCAAATCTGGTTGTTCAGGTTGCGACATTTTATTTTTCAATTGTGATAACAAAAACTGTTGATATTTAAGCATATGGAACTGACAGTTTAAGGCCCTCATGGCTAGGGTAGCCGAGGTATATACCTTTTTTCCCCACCTTTCTAAGGATCTAGAATCTCTCTCGGAAGGTAATGGATTCTTAGCAGTAGAGGCCTTCATTCCTTTGGGGCCCTGAGAAATGGTTTCTGGGTCAACAGTATGGCTTTTGTAAAGAAATTGGTGTGAGTTAGGAACTCTGTAGTACCTATCAGGCTTGACTGGGGCTGGAGGCAGGGAATCCGGATTAAGGCAGGCCTCCGAGTAAACATCATCAAGTATGTCCAAGACAGGAGGTATCGCCAGAGGTCTGTGCTGAGGTAGCAAAAGAAATTCCCTAAGCCTTTTCTTGGAATCTGAATAATCTTGGCCTTCCCAGGAGAAGTGTTCCCTCAAGGTATGCAAGGTTTCCCCGAATGAGAAATCATCTGGGGGGGATACAGAAGGAATGGACTCCTCTGCATCTGAATCTTCAAAAGGGGAGTAAGAATGTTCCCCCTCATCAGAATGCTCTGAAATAATGGAGCCCTGATCGGAAGAGGGTGATTCTTCCTCCACTCTGGGTCTCTTGTCTGGTGGGGGTTGGGAACCCCTGATAAGAGTAATTAAATCCTCAGCCATTTTAAGCATCTGCTTTTTAGGCATGGGGCCTGGAGATGGGCCCTGTGCAACAGGTCTCTTGGAGTGCATGGCTGATTTGGACTTAGTAAAGGCCTTGATGGAAAAGGAAGAGGAAGGTCTGAAGACACCATGGGTGGAGGTAGACCTGTCCACATTGTGAGGCTCAACACTAACAGTGGCTTCGGTAGCTGTAGTCAGGGTGTGGGCCGAGGAACCTGCGGCCTCGGTTACAGAGGACACCGCCAGAGAAGCGTTGTCGGTAGTCAGGGGCTGCATAGGCGCCTCGCTGAGAAGCAGACCACGTGTAGTCAGTTTTGGCGTGGTGTCGGTGGAGGCCGCGGATCTCGCATGTCGGTCCTTGTCCTTGCGTTTTTTGGACAAAACAGGAGTTGGAGTCTCCGACGACATTATATAGTTAAAAGTTTTCCCAAAAAAATGCTGGGCGAACTCTGCCCGACGCTTAAAAGTGCGTTTATTGAAACTAGCACAAAAGCGACAGCCCGAGACGTGGTCTGGGCCTAAACAAGGTATACAGAGGGAATGGAAATCCTTATGCGGTATTTGCTTCCCACAAGAAATACAATTGTTAACTTTGTCTGACATCGGTCTGAGGCAAGAAAAGTTTCCCCAACGGGGTACTTAGCTTTAAAGAAGACTTCGGTTTCCAAATTTTCGTAATTTCAGGAGCTGGCCGACCGGCACTTGCGAACTGTTTCTGCTTCGGGCACCGCGCGGCAAAAAAGACCGAAGAAAATGGCGTCGGCTGGTTCTTTTATACCCCTGTCATGGAAGAAGCGACAGCATCCGACGCAGAAATCCTAATACTCTGGTATTCTGGCCAACTGAGGGCTACCTGCAGGCAGATAACCCAAGTGTGATGACTGCAACAGTGAAACTCGAAGAACATCATAAGTGCTTAATTCAGCAATATAATCACACACACTTTCATCCGCCTTGCATCTAGGCTCACAAAATGTTTTTTCCGTAAGCTTCAGGTATTAACTTAAATGTGGGCCAGTAATCAAGCAGCCTGAATCCTCACCACTAACACTGGACAGGGATGTTCACTTGGAATAAAAATAGATACACACAGTATTTCCAGATGCAGCTCTCTGCATCAAGCAAAATTTCCCTTAACAGCACACAAGAAACACTCTCAGTCCAGGGTCTGGGTTTCTCTCCCACTCCCCAATAACACTCCCCACTGGTACAGCTATAGAGTCAGCAAAATGTCCAAGACAAGTCCCCCACCACTCCCTCTATGAAACCAGTGCTTTGTGTCACTGCTCCAAGCAGCTGACACACACTGTTTGAGATTTAATTTACACACACACACACACACACACACACACACACACACACACACACACACACACACACACACACACACACACACACACCTGGGAAAGGCTGGAACAGATTTACTAGCTATACCCCCTTCTACCAGACTATAAGGTAGTTACTGCCAACAGACACTCCAAAGCCAGCTACTCTAAGGCTCTTACAAGGGTACTCAATTACACTCAGTGAAATTAATATTAGTACAAATGGTAGTGTTTTGACCAATGCAGTAAGGCTTTCAGGGGTGGCCAGAGTCACCAAATAGACATAAGTACTCTTAAAGTTTAAAATATTCTCTAAAGGACCAGCCATGATGAAAAGTCTAAATATATTTAATAATAAATAAAAGAACATTAAAATACTAAATATCTATTTACAATAAACACCAGAGTTTCAAATCACAGGAAATATTAAAATAATACTGAAGAAAAAATTCACACTGATACAGAAAAACAGTACTTAACTAATCTTACTATATTTTCCTGACTGATCTAAATAATTACTATTCCTGGTTCACTTAATAGGGCAAGGCAAGATGAAGTGGGTGAGAGATACTTCTATGTCAGGTTCCAAGAAACAGACTGCCCTGATACCTCTCATCTGGTATTAATAACATGTTTATCCTAGATTACAATCACATACATCTGGCTATCTGACTTCTGGTTCTCATACTATCTCCACTGCCAGAAACTGAACCAGAATTAAGCAAATATGTGTTACCATATACACAGACAGAGCTTTGCTGAGATGTGTTGCAGCTTCTGGAAGTCATAAAACAATTTCAAACTTCTACCCTTCCAGAGTAGCAATTAGTTTACTGCTAAAGACAATGCAGAAGGATTCCTGGTACTTGTTTCCACAGACATTTGTCTCTGGTTGCAATCAACACTGTAAGATACAATCTTTATGGCCTGAATTAAGTAATTTAATTTCTTACTATTTTTCAAGGTTACCTGGACCAAGACTAACCTCTTCTCTTCTAGTATTGTCTGTTAAAACATATACATTTAATCAGTTACAATACAGTCAGGACTCACTGTTGGTACATTTTTAACACAAGCAGCTTCATAAATACATTTTTTATCACAAGCATCTGTACAAATCAGTTTGATATACAAATGACATACAATTCTTAACAAAATTCCAAGTAGCTATACTGGCATATGTTACACATCCAATGCCCTACTTCTTCTGGCATAACTGGCAATACCTCACAGTGCCACAGTCACTTTTAACAGACAGGGTTAATGCTAGTAAAGAAATATGTCTTGCTTACCACAAAGTCATCTGCATACACAATACAGTTAATATGTGGAAGATTCAAAGGAAACCTAGCGATCAACAAGGCAAAAAGTATAGGTCCTAATAATGATCTTTGAACACCACTGGTAAGCATACTTGTTTTAGAACAGAAGTTAATCTATTACGGCAGATCTTGGACCATCCAACAGACAACTTGAAATGAAATGTCACAAGTCGGTCTGTCAAGTAATAGGTAAGGATCAGTGGTTTCAAAAGCTCTAAGAAAATTGGTCACATTAAGAACCTACTCTCATCTATGGATACATTTGACTGGTTGTGGAAAAGACTGTTGTCAGTGTGCTATATCTATAACAAAGGCAATAGTGCTTGACTGGCAAGAGTTATATTTTGAACCTATTCTAGTTTTTAATTATAAATAATTTTCCCAAATTTTTAGATAAGGAACAGATACTGGTCACTGGTCTGTAATCAATGGTATCTGAAGGCAATGGAAACACTGGGAGTGGAATAATGACAGTATGCTTAAAACTGTGTGGTATTATGTTTCAGGATAGAGTTGGACTATAAATCAGATTAAGAATTTTAGGGCATACAATGACATTGAGGGTTATGATCCAGCTGATTTTCTGAAGTAGTTTCACTGCTGTGTTTTGCCTGTAGATTTGAAGTAGAAGTGAGGGCATTGTATTAGTTTATGGAAAGGAATAGAAGGGTTTATGCTTGCTGTGTAGTAAAAGTGGAATTGTAAGTGGAGGTGGAAAGAAAACTGCATGTTTAATAGCATATCTTGGGACTTAACTTTAGAATCTAATTCTGTTGGCCACTTTTCCATTCCTTTTAAGCCTTGTCTCTGTTTCTTAAGAAAGCTCTTAAGTCAGCTGTCAACCAATATAAGTATTACCTTTAACTCTTATTATAAATATGTCTTGGATTGGAATAAGGTCATAGATCACTGAAAAAAAAGCTGATGTTGGGCACACATTGGACCAGTCTATTAGTTTTGATTCTGCTAATAGCAAAGACTCAGTTTTCAGGAAAGGGGACTCCACTGATGGCTCTCTCTTTGTGTAGGTAGCTTCCCCTATTTTGATTTCTTGTGTCCTATCCGTGAGCCAGCTGGCAATCTAGCAGATGACATAGAGGTTTATTCCCAGTTTAGTTAGCTTTTCTACTATGCCTGACGATGAGATTATGTCAAAAGCTTTGGTCAGGTACAGGTATATATTGTGTAGCATTTTACATTCAAACATTGCTTTGGTGACCTTTTCATGATACTGATCTGTTTCATCAGGGACCCAACTTTGGAACACACTCAAATCAATGGTAGGCTCAACCAGGGTAATAGGATGAAGCATCCAGCAGCCAGTTCTCCTATATTGGGGTGGGCTCAGGGAAAGCCACTGCCTGTACAGCTGTTGGTAGAGACTAGAATCCTCACAGGCAGCCAACCTACATAACTGGAAGGGTGGAAGGATGTTGCAATGTCAGTACACATGCTGCTCTCCTAATCTGGGGAATTTAACCAGATGCAATTTACATGGAAGTGCCCCAATGATATCCCTAACTCTCAAAGCATTACAAAATGAGTACTGTAAGATGAACTCCCATTAATTTCTCAGGTAGTGTAACTGGTGATGAGGTATGTTGGGTGTATCCAGGAAATAAGCAACTTGGGGATTCAGGAATAACTGGGAGCAGGGTAACTGGGAGAATAGCCAGAGGGTTAAATGAGGTTGGATGTGGACAGGGTGAAGAAATGTATTTGCATCAATCATATTTTTCAATCACTGAAAAAAATATATATACATTACTGGCATTTCCTGCTTATAAGTGCTATTAATATATGAATATATTATTATCACTATATTAATAATTGGATTACAATTAATGTATTAGTATTAGAATACATAATATTATGAAATATTAATATTAGTATTATTAGTATTGTAAGTCCAGTAATAACAAAACAAAAAATAAATGCAGTACTGCACAAAGCATAGGAAAACAGCAGCAGAAGAATTACAATGTGAAGAAGAATATTCTCGACAGCAGTTCAACTGAGTGAGGCTAAGGGAAACAACAAAGTTGAGATTTAAACTGAACAGGCAAAATGCAAATGCAGAGTAAAAGTACATATATTGTTCCTCTTTCCCATAAAGTACTGCAAGACATGGGCATCACATGCATTCTGAGAAGCTAAACATGCTACTACATTTTTGTTCCTTGGCAGTCCAAAAAAAAATAAATAAATTCATGAGACACTGGGCACTGTCTATACTGACAGACATACCTCCTTAGCCTCAGAGTTTAGGATCTGCTGGGAGATGACTTGTCTGAAAGCTTCAGGATGAGGATGGGTACCCTGAAAGACAATAAGAATCATAAGATAATTGTTTTGCATAACATTCAGTGCCAAGTTCATTTGCAATGCAAGCTGAGATTTTTTTTTTTTTTACATGTTCCTCAATTCCTAAAATTCATCTTATTTAAAGTGAGAATGTCAGTCAAGGTTGGTACAACAAAACAAACTGAAACAAGATGTGTGCACTCTAGTTCAGATCAGGAATAAAGGGCAACACAGTGAAATGAGGTCAGGAGTGATGCTGAATTATGACAGTGTATTCAAGATAACAGACAAAGGCACAATATCATCCTAGTCTGGCGGTTTCAATGTTCCCTCCAAGTTCTCAGTCTGACTAGTGATATCTCTCAAAGTGTAAGTATGTGACCTAGCAGCAGTCCCCTACCAAGGATATAGTCCAGACTGCAGCAGTAGTTAGCATACGGTAAGATTTAATACTAGGGGAATTGATGAGGTCAGTAGTAAACCATGCAACATTTTGCTGGCCTGCAAACAGAGCACCAAATGTTTGCTTCCCCATGCCAGCACACAAGGTTCAACTCCATTTTTTGGCTTTATAATTATTCCTCACATCTGTGTGAAACTGTTTTTCCCCACCCCCCTCATTTCCTGCCTTGTCTTCAGCTGATATAATTGAGCTAGTGTTGTGTCCTGTTAATTAACAATCTGCATTCAAACTGGAACCTTAGTTTGAGAGACAGCCTTACAGAACTATCTGCAAATATATAGAGCTGAGTATATATTTTCTGTATTATTCTGTATTACAGAGCTAAATTGTTTGATTAGATATCTGTGTCTTACTGCTCTGCAAATATACAGAGAACAGTATATATTTTTTGGCTTTATAATTATTCCTCACATCTGTGTGAAACTGTTAAATTTGGTGGCTTTTGCAGTGCCCACCCCACTGTAGATTTGGTCTAAGACACTCCCCCAGGCCCATCTCTTTACCACATTCTACCTAATAAACCCTTTCTGCACTTGCTTTTAGTCCTTTTTAATTTAATTACATTTTTTCAAACTGTGTGTGGACTAATATTGCTACATATTCAAGTGTGCCAGCTTGCACTGCATGAGAATTGTATTTACTACTGCTTTTGCTACTTTTCTGAAAAAAAAAATTTCATCTGCTTTTACTGTACTTGTGTTTCTTCCTACTTTATTTTGCTTTTGCGTCATCTTAAAAGTACTCAATTGTATTTATTACTGCTTGGTGTAACTCATTCTAAGCCTTTTGGTTTAAACACTTGGGCTTCGGACCAGTTGTTTGCACAGAGAGGGTTTGTGGTCTGCACTGTAGTGGCAGAACAGGTAGCTTACATCCTTCTAAGTTGGGAACTGCTGATTGAGGGATCAGTGTCTGTTATTCTAAAAGTGTATTAATTCTGGTTTAAGCACTTGGGCTTTCAGGCCAGTTATTTTACATTAAGAGGGTTTGTGGTCTGCACTCTTGTGGGAGGAGAGGCTGGACTCTGCCCTTCTGAGCTGGGAATTTCTGGTTAAAGGCTTATAATGCATGCATATCTGAACTGCTTCTTACTGAAGTTGGTGCGCCTTGTTTGCTGTGGCACAGACTGGATTAGGGCCTGCTGGATCTAGCTTTGTTTGTGTAACTTGAGCACTAATCCAGGCATTCTTTAAAATATTCAATTATATTTATTACTGCTTGGTAGTAACTTGATTAAAGTGTAGCTATCATTCTAAGTCTTTTGGATTAAGCACTTGGGCTTCAGACCAGTTGTTTTACATTAGGAAGGTTTGTGGCATGCACTGTGGTGGCAGGACAGGTAGCTTTCATCCTTCTAAGTTGGGAACTGCTGATTGAGAGCCCAGTGTCTGTTAATCTTGAAGTGTATTAGTTCTGGTTTAAGCACTTGGGCTTCAGGCCAGTTATTTTACATTAAGAAGGTTCATGGTCTGCACTCTTGTGGGAGAAGAGGCTGGACTCTGCCCTTCTGAGCTGGGAATTTCTGGTTAAAGGTTTATAGTGCCTGAATATTTGAACTGTATCTTACTGAAATTGGTACACCTTGTTTGCTGTAGCATAGACTAGATCCAGGCCTGCTGAATCTAGCTTTGTTTGTATGCTTGTTATTTCCCTGGAACGCTAATTCCACCTAAAACGTGGCTTCTCAGCGCTTCTGTGGATCCCTAGTGATATTTGCATTGCTTACTGTACTTATTTCCTTGTTTCACTTGAAAGAAAGTTACTGTTTGTCATTTTTGCATTTAAGTTACCTGTAACACATTGCACTTAAGTTACCTGGCACTTGCTCACTAAAGCAATTAAATAAGTCAGCACTAAAAATTAAAAGCACTACACCCTCACTCCCCATTGGCCCTTGTTTTCAATTATAAAGGAATTCCCAATATTATTCTAGCATGTCCAAAGGTCAGTTGTCAATCTCCTCTCCGGTCCAGCTGGTGAATCTGGGAATCTTGAGGCAATGTTACAACTGCCTCATGTACACAGACAACCCTCTCCTCCTCCCAACAAATTCCAACACATGTGAGAGATGCAACCATATAGCCAAACTGGAGGCTAAGCCCTCTCAACTCAGTACTGGCATAACCAGTCAGGAGGAGAAGGAAAAGTACAGTTTTGTACCTACCATAAATGTAGATGTTCGAGTACACATACAGCTGCAGTCTTCACACTTGGGTTATCTGCCGTCAGGCGGTTCCTCGGTCGGCCGAATTCCAAAGTCTTGGTCCGGCATCGGTTGTCGTCGCTTCCTCCCTGACGTCAGTGCAGCAGGGGTATAAAAGAGGCAGCCGACGCCATTTTCTTCAGTCTTTCTTGCCCCAGATGTCAGGTGCCCCCAGAAAGGAAGGCAATACATAATGTTATGCAAACATACATAAGTAAAAAGTAAAAAACAGTAGTTGCAAGCAAATACACCACAAAAGGAGTACCCCAAATAGGTGGTATGTAGAGGGTGTTTGTAAAAAACCTAGTTGTAGTCTTAAGAGGGGATGGAGGGAGGGTAACCTGGACTGCAGCTGTATGTGTACTCGAACATCTACATTTATGGTAGGTACAAAACTGTACTATGTTCTTCGTACAGACAGCTGCAGTCATCACACTTGGGTAGAATCCCAAAGCTAAGAAAGGGTGGCTGGTACTAGGCTGAATTAGGAGGGGCTAGAATGCCCTGCAGGACTGCTGTGGCAAAGCCCGCTCTAGATTTTGAGTAAAGTGGAAGGTGGTAGTGTTTGGAGAAAGTGTGTACTGAACTCCAAGTAGCTGCTTCCAGAATGTCTTTGGTAGGGACCCCCCTGAGGAAGGCTGCTGAGGTAGCTGTGGCCCTGGTGGAGTGGGATCTGATGTATACAGGCACTGGTTTCCCAGTAACAAAAGTGTATGCAGTGGGCTATCCACTTTGAGATAGTTTGTTTGGAAATAGCTTTTCCTTGAGTACCTGTAGCATAGGACACAAAGAGTTGGTCAGATTTCCTGAATGACTTTGTTCTGTTCAAGTAATAGCGAAGTTGCCTGTGAATGTCCAAGGAGTGGAGAAGCCTCTCCTCTTTGTTCTGTGGATTAGGGTAAAAGGTAGGTAAATGAATAGTCTGATTCAAAGCCACACTGGATACTACCTTTGGCATGAAGGTAGGGTTGGTTCTTAAACAGACCCTGTCCTGATGGAAGATGATAAATGGTGGCACAGCCATGAGTGCCTGTAATTCCGAAACCCTGCGTGCTGAGGTAATAGCCAAAAGCAAGGCTGTTTTCCATGACAAGTATTGCAGCTGTGCTGAAGAGGCTGGCTCGAAAGGAGGCAGTGTTAGCTTCTCCAATACAAAATTGAGGTCCCAAGGTGGAGCTGGCGGTTTCCGTGGTGGTTTTATATTTTTTGCCCCTCGGAGGAACTGCCTTAAAAGAGGGTGTGAGAATAAGGGAGGATCCGTGTTGTATTGTGCTGAAATGGCTGAAGCATGGATCTTGATGGAAGAGAAGGAAAGGCCACTGTTTAATATTTCAGCTAGGTACTCTAAGATCTGGGGTATATTCATTACCCAAGGATTCTGGCCCTTTGCTTGATTCCAGGAACAAAAGCGTTTCCATTTGTCAGAGTAGGTTTTTCTAGTAGAGGGTCTCCTGGCTTCCAGGATGACTTTCTGTACCTCCTTGGAGAGGAGAGACTGTTAGCAAATGAAGGTATTTTCCATGCAGCTAGATTCAGAGTTTTGAGCTGGCTGTGAATTGTCTTGTAGTTGTGCTGTGACAGTAGAAGAGGAACCTGTGGAAGGGTCCATGGTAGTGACTGTGAGAGGTTCTTTAGGAGAGGATACCAGTGCTGTCGTGGCCAGTCTGGAGCAATGAGAATCATTTGTAGTCTCTCTGCCTTGGCTTTTAGTAGAACTTTGGTCAGTAGAAGCAGAGGCGGGAAGGCATAGACTGTCAATGCTGTCCATTTGAGAGAGAGCGTCCACTTTCCAGGCCTTGGGATGATAGGTCCTTGTGCAGAATTTTTCCAACTGGTAATTTTTGTGAGTAGCAAATAGATTTATGTCCAGCTGCCCCCATGCTTTGGTTATCGTTGAGAAGACTTGGGAATGCAGCTTCCATTCGTGAGGGTCTGTCATGTTTCTGCTTAAGCTGTCTGCCAGGGTGTTTTCCTTTCCTGGTATGAACTGTGCCTGTAGTTGAACCTGCAATTCCAATGCTGTGTTCCACAGGGTCATAGCTTGTCTGCACAGGGGGTAGGAATGTGTCCCTCCCTGCTTGTTTATGTACCACATGACTGTGGTGTTGTCTGTCCTTATTAGAAGCCGTCCTGGATGCAGAAGGTCCTTGAAAGTCATAAGAGCATTTTGCACAGCTAGCATCTCTTTTTGGTTGATGTGCAGGTGCATTTGGTTTTGGTTCCATTTTCCCTGGATGCCCTGATTTGCCATGTGTGCTCCCCAGGCGTAGTCTGAGGCGTCTGTTATGATGATTTGGTCTGCTTGTGGCATACAAAAAGGGAGACCCATGTTTGTTTGGCATGCTCGAGCCCACCCCAGGAATTCCTTTTGAATACATGGAATAAGTGGTAAAATTGTTTCCAAGCTGTGGCTGTGTTGAAACCATAAGCTTTTTAGGTACCACTGAAGTTTCCTCATATGCAGCTTTGCAAATGGTAGTAGTAGGATGCAAGATGCCATGAATCCCAGAGCCTGCAGGAATTTCCTTGCAGTTAGCCTGGTTAAAGTTGCCATTTTGTTGAAGTATTGAGACAGTTGCCCTTGTTTCTCTGGCATCTGGGTCGTTGTATTTAAGCTGGCACCCAGGAAAATTATCTCTTGAGAGGGTATTAGTTTTGATTTCTGTTTGTTCACTGTGTACCCCAAGCAATTTAGTAGTTGTATGACAAACGCCAGATGCTGCAGTAGAGTATCCTTGCTGTCCGCTTGGATCAGGCAGTCGTCCAGATATGGGTAGATTTGTATTCCTCGTTGTCTGCAGAAAGCAATTACTGATGCCAGGCATTTAGTAAATACTCTGGGCACAGTAGATAAGCCAAAGGGCAGTACAGAGAATTGATAATGGGTTGAACCTGCAAGAAATCTGAGGTATCTTCTGCAATCTTGTCTGATAGGGACATGCAGGTATGCCTCCTTGAGGTCCAACGTTACCAGCCAAGACTCCTTGCCCAGCATGGAAAGAAGCCGCTGTAGTGTGAGCATCCTGAATTTTGGTACCTCTAGATGTGTGTTTAGAATAGATAGGTCTAAGATGGGTCTCCAGTCTTTGTCCTTCCTTGGTACCAGAAATAGCCTTGAATAAAAACCTTGACCTTGTTCTTTTGCAGGTACCTCTTGAATTGCTTTCATGTCTATGAGAGCTGAGATTTGTTTTTGTGCCTCTGCCCATTGATTTTGTGGCAGGTTTGGCATGCCTCTCATTTTTGGAAGGGTGTGAAAGTGGAACCTGTAGCCTCTGTCTATAATTTCCAGAATCCATTTGTCCTTTGTAACAATGTGCCAGTTGTTTGAAAATAAGCCTAGTTTTCCGCCCAAAGGTGCTGCCATAATAGTCTTGTTTGGCAGGCGTAGGGGAAAGTCATTGCATCTGTTTTCTAAATGACTGTGGCCTATCTTCTCCACCTCTAGGGCCTGGAGCTTGCCATTGCTTACCTCTGTAAGATCCTTGTTGTTGTCCTCTACCCCTGGGGCATCTGTATCTGCCTCTTTGAGGTCTGTCCATGGCTGGAAAGGACCAATGTTTGGAAGGCCAATTTCTGCTGAAGCGTGGAGGCTGCACCTGTAAAAAATCTTTAACTGTCTGCATAGATTTTGCTTTTTCCTCCATTTTCTTTAGTACCTCTTCGGCCTTAACACCGAATAATACATCTTTCTGTAGTGGTGCGTCCAACAACTTTGCCTTGACAAGACCTGGTAGGGTTTGCTCTTCGAGCCAAGCATGTCTACGTATGACAGACCCTGTGACAGCAGCCCTGCATTAGGCTCCTAAAGCATCAAAACCACACTGTAAGGTATGCTTCCCCACTTGTTCTGCTCCATGCAACAAATCCTGCAACTCTTTCAAATCTGGTTGTTCTGCTTGTGTCATTTTGTTTTTCAGCTGAGATAGTAAAAACTGCTGGTACTTTAACATATGGAATTGACAATTTAATGCTCTCATGGTTAAAGTGGCAGATGTATACACCTTTTTCCCCCACCTTTCCAATGATCTTGAATCTCTCTCTGAAGGTAAAGGTTTTTTTGCAGTGGAGGCCTTAATCCCTTTAGGGCCCTGTGAAATAGTTTCTGGGTCAGCAGTAGGGCTTTTATAAAGAAACTGGTGTGAATCCGGAACCCGGTAATACCTGTCTGGCTTTACAGGAGCAGGGGGTAAAGAGTCTGGATTAAGACTGGCTTCTGCGTACACATCATCCAAAATGTCTAAGACTGGAGGAATAGCCAGAGGCCTACGCTGGGAAAGCAGCAGGAATTCCCTGAGCCTTTTCTTTGAATCTGAGTAATCTTGGCCTTCCCAATGGAAGTGCTCTCTCAGTGTATGCAGGGTTTCCCCAAAAGAATAATCCTCAGGGGGGAAGACAGAGGGAATGGACTCTTCAGCATCAGAATCTTCAAAAGGGGAGTAGGCATAATCCTGGTCCTCAGAAAGGTCTGAGGCAATAGAAATCTGGTCTGAGGAAGGGGAGTCTTCCTCCAGCCTGGGTCTTTTGTCTGAGGGGGGTTGAGAACCCCTGATAAGTGAGATCAAATCCTCAGCCATTTTAAGCATTTGTTTTTTAGGCATGGGGCCTTGAGGGGCGGACTGAGAACCTGTTTTTTTGGTTTTCAATGGAGTTTTAGATTTAGTGAACGATTTGATAGAAAAGGTGGAAGGCCTGAAAACACCTTCAGAAATGGCTGGCCTAGGTAAATTTTCCGTCTCACCACTAAGAGTGATGTCGGTACCTACAGTGGTAATGGAGGTTGAGGAACCTGCAGCCTCGGGTACTGTGGACGCCGGTAAAATGGTGTCACTGGTTGGCAGGGGCTGCGTAGGCACCTCGCTGAGAACCGGAGAACTGGCAGTCGGCCTAAGCGAGGCCTCAGTACTCGGAGCAGGCCTCGGGTGCCTGTCCTTATCCTTGCGTTTTTTTACTTAAAACTGGCGTCGGAATGTCCGACGACATAGTATAATTACATTTTTTACCAAAGAAATGAAGGGCGAACTCTGCCCGGCGCTTGATAGTGCGCTTGTTAAATCTAGCACAAAAACGACAGGCCGAGATGCCGTGGTCTGGCCCTAAGCAAGGTATACAGTAAGAGTGGAAATCTTTATGAGGTATTTTCTTCCCACAAGAAATACAATTATTAACTTTGTCTGACATCGGTCTGAGGCAAGAAAAGTTTCCCCAACGGGGTACTTAGCTTTATAGAAGACTTCGGCTGAAACACTTTCTCGTAAATCTCAGGAGCTGGCCGACCGACACTTGCGAACTGCTTCTGCTTCGGGCACCGCGCGGCAAAAAAGACTGAAGAAAATGGCGTTGGCTGCCTCTTTTATACCCCTGCCGCACTGACGTCAGGGAGGAAGCGATGACAACCGACGCCAGACCAAGACTTTGGAATTCGGCCGACCGAGGGACCGCCTGACGGCAGATAACCCAAGTGTGATGACTGCAGCTGTATGTACAAAGAACATCCACACTCACTACAATTCCAGTCTCACATAGATCTACCACGACAGCAAACCAAACACATAATCACACAAAAACATACTCGGAGACTCTAAATAAAGATCTGCCTAAGCAGCAGAGACCTCCAAAGCAGACACCCAAGCAAGCGCTACCCCAAAACAAAACACGTGCAACACATAGCTCACAAAGCCAGTGTGCCGAACAGTCACAGCCCTTAAGGCTAAACACACCTGATACACTTGTAATAGGTGACTCTATCGTCAGGCACACTGACGTCCCGCTCACCAGGCTGAACAAGGAGAAGGTCACGGTGAGCAGCCTGTTGGGCGCTAGGATCCACCACATAACACAAGCACTCAGGTCACTCCAAGGCAAGTACAAATATGACTGAGTCATTGTCCATGCTGGTGTGAATGACCTGAGACATACCTCCCTGGACTACATGAAAAGAGACATAGAGGAGCTCTCTGAGCATGTAGCCCAGGCCAGTATGACCCTGACCTTGAGTAGCATCTTACCTTCACCAAGAATGATGCCACAATATGAAGACAAGATGATCAATTTCAACAATTGGCTCAAGTATTGGTGTCATTCAAAGGGGATCCAATGCCTGTTAGCCTGGGATTATATGCTTGACAAGCCATGATGCTTCACTAGGGACGGCTTGCGCCTGTCACCCCTGGGCTTTCGGATATTGGCAAAGGCTCTTGCTACCCCCATAGTGCCTTTTTTAGGCAAGGCTCAAAAGACAAACCCACCTCCATAGGTATCACAAGGGATAAGAAACTAAGAGTAATGCTACTCAACGCCAGAAGTCTAAACCTCAAGATGCATGCACTCGAAACCCTCCTTAGCATGGAGAAAGTACAGTTTTGTACCTACCATAAATGTAGATGTCCGATAGGTATGCATCTGCAGTCCTCACATATGGGTTGTCCTGCCTCAGGCAGCCCTTCAGTCGGCCGGATTCCAAAGTCTGGGTCCGGCGTCGGCTGATGTCGCCTTTCCCGGCGTCAGGCGCCTGGGGTATAAAAGCGTCAGCCGACGCCATCTTCCTCAGTTTTTCTTGCCCCAGATGCCAGGTGCCCTCTAAGGAAGGCTAAATTTGGAGAAATTCAATCAATTCCAAACATGCACAGAAATATATATATATATATATATATATATATATATATATATATATATATATATATATATATATACATAAAACAAATACACCATAATAGATAACCCCAGCTAGCTATGAGAGGGATAAGTACCCAAGAAATACCACAGAGGGGAAGGAGGGAGGGTAAACCTGACTGCAGATGCATACCTATCGGACATCTACATTTATGGTAGATACAAAACTGTACTATGTCCTTCAAGGATGCATTTGCAGTCCTCACATATGGGTAGAATACCATAGCCAATCTGGGGATGGTAGGATCTATGTAAAGGATGGTGTAGCTAAAATGCCCTGCAGGACTGCCGTAGCAAAGCCTGCTCTGGATCTGGAATATAAAGGTAAATTGTAATGCTTGGAAAATGTATGCACGGAGCTCCATGTAGCAGCTTCTAAAATGTCCTTGGTAGCCACCCCTCTTAAGAAGGCTGTGGAGGTGGCTGTGGCTCTGGTGGAATGAGGTCTAATGTTAGCTGGCACCGTTTTGCCATGAAAGGAGTAACAAAAACGAATGCAATTTCCTATCCATTTTGAAATTGTCTGTTTGGAAATTGCTTTTCCTTGTGCACCAGCACCATATGCTACAAACAGCTGGTCAGTTTTTCTGTAACTTTTAGTTCTGTCCAAGTAGTAGCGCAACTGTCTGTGAATGTCCAGGGTATGCAGAAGTTTCTCCCCTTTGTTTTGTGGATTTGGAAAGAAGGTAGGCAGGTGAATAGCTTGGTTCAATGAGACCCTGCATACCACCTTTGGCATAAATGAAGGATTGGTTCTCAATGAGACTCTGTCCTGATGAAAAATAAGAAATGGTTGTACTGCCATGAGGGCCTGTAACTCAGATACTCTTCTTGCTGAGGTTATGGCCAGAAGGAAGGCAGTCTTCCAAGACAGGAACTGTAGTTCCGAAGATGCTGCTGGTTCAAAGGGAGGCAATGTTAGTTTTTCCAACACGAAGTTAAGGTTCCATGTAGGCACTGGTGGTTTCCTTGGAGGATTGATGTTTTTAATTCCTCTTAGAAACTGTCTTAGGAGAGGATGAGAGAAGACAGGTGGATCAGTATTGTATTCTGCTGAAATTGCTGAAGCATGAATTTTAATGGAAGAGTAAGACAGGCCATTGTGGAACATTTCTGCCAAGTATTCCAGGATATGTGCCATGTTCATCACTGTCGCATCTAGGCCCTTTGTGGTGCTCCAAGTGCGAAATCTTTTCCATTTTGCTGAGTAAGCCTTTCTTGTGGAAGGCCTGCGAGCTTCCATGATGATATCCTTCACTCTCTTGGATAGCTTATCCTGGGAAAGAGTCAAGGTATTCTCCAGGCTGTTAGTTGCAAGGTTTTCAGGTTGGAATGCAGAGTTTTGTAATTGTGCTGTGTCAGGAGAAGTGGCCACTGAGGAAGAGGCCACGGTTTTGTGCGTGACATGCTCTTTAGCAGTGGGTACCAGTGCTGTCTTGGCCAGTCCGGAGCTATCAGAATCACTTTTGGCTGCTCTGTCCTGATTTTCAGTAAGACCTTGGTCATTAATGGAAGAGGTGGAAATGCATACACTGTTAGAGTTCTCCAGCTGAAAGAGAGGGCGTCCACTTTCCATGCTTGTGGGTGGTATGTCCTTGAGCAGAATTTCTTCAGCTGATGGTTGTGGTGGGAGGCAAAAAGATCTATGTCCGGCCTCCCCCATGATTGTGTTATCTGAAGGAAGATGTCTGGGTGCAGCATCCATTCGTGTGCATCCATGATATTTCTGCTTAGGCTGTCCGCCAGTATATTGTCTTTTCCTGGCACAAACTGTGATTGCAGCTGTATATTGAGTTTTAGGGAAAGTTCCCATAGATTCATTGCCAGTCTGCAAAGAGGGTAGGAATGGGTACCTTCTTGCTTGTTTATGTACCACATAACTGTGGTGTTGTCTGTCCTTATTAGCAGGTGGCCTTGATGCAGAAAGAGTTTGAAGGCCTCGATTGCATGTATCACTGCCAGCATTTCCTTTTGGTTTATGTGCATGCATAGCTCCTTTTGTGACCATAGTCCTTGAATACATCTGCCCTCCATGTGTGCTCCCCAACCGTGGTCTGAAGCATCCGTTGTGATGGTTTGGCTGGCTATTGGTTTGCTGAAGGGCAGACCCCTGTTTGACTGGCTTGCTTGAGCCCACCACAGAAATTCCTTTTGGAGGCATGGAATGAGTGGGATCAAAGTTTCTAAGCTGTGACTGTGCTGAGTCCATAAACTGCTTACATACCATTGTAGTTTCCTCATATGCAGCCTTGCTTGTGGAATCAGAAGAATGCAAGATGCCATGTAACCCAGGGCCTGCAGGATTTTCCCTGCAGTCAGCTGAGTTTGTCTTGTCAGATTCTTGAAGTAATCCGGTAGTTGTCTTTGTTTTTCTTCTGTGAGAAAAGCCATTTGGGTGGTTGTGTCTAGATCCGCACCCAGAAAAGTTATTCTTTGGGATGGAACAAGTCTTGATTTGTGAATGTTGACTGTATACCCTAAGGCCTGAAGTAGGTGGATGGCATAATTCAAGTGTTTTACCAAAGTTTGTTGGCTGTCCGCTTGTATAAGGCAGTCATCCAGATATAGGTATATTTGAATCCCCTGAAGTCTGCAGTGTGCAATTACTGATGCCAGGCATTTCGTGAATACTCTGGGCACAGTAGATAAGCCAAAGGGCAATGCTGAGAATTGATAATGCTCTAAACCTGCAAGAAATCTGAGGTGTCTTCTGCAACTTTGTCTGATAGGGACATGCAGGTATGCCTCCTTGAGGTCTAGGGTTACCAGCCAAGACCCCTTGCCCAGCATGGGAAGGAGTTGCTGTAGAGTCAGCATTTTGAATTTTGGCACAATGAGATAAGTATTCAGTGCGGACAAGTCGAGAATAGGCCTCCATTGTTTTTCTTTTCTTGGAACAAGGAATAGTCTGGAATAAAATCCTTGGCCTTGTTCTGAAAGAGGAACCTTTTCTATAGCTTTCATTTGCATTAAGTTGGAGATTTGTTTCAAAGCCTCTGCCCTTTGGTTTGGTGGCAGGTCTGGCATGCCTTTTCTTTTTGGCAATGTGTGAAAATGGAACCTGTATCCTTTGTCTATTATTTGCAGTGTCCATTTGTCCCTTATAATACTGTGCCAATTTTCTGAGAATAAAGAGAGCTTTCTGCCCAAAGGTGCTTCTAATTGAGCCCTGGTTGGCGGAGTCAAAGTAAAGTCATTGAGTCTGTCCTTGTGCAGCAGTTGTAGGTCCTGCACTACCCCTCTGGTTGGGAGGCTGCCATTGACGTCCTCTGTAGGAGCCTCTAGCTTGCCCTCTACCTCTGGCATGCCTGTTCTTGCCTGTCTGAAATCTCTGTGTCTGGAAAGGACCAATTCTTGGTAGGCCAATTTCTGCTGAATCTTGGTGGTTGGACTTGGAGAAAATCTTTGACTGTTTGTACAGATTTTGCCTTTTCCTCAAATTTCTTTAAGACCTCCTGAGCAGTGGAGCCAAATAACTTTTGCTTTTCCAGTGGAGCATCCAGAAGCTTTGCTTTAACATGGTCTGGCAGAGATTGTTCCTTCAGCCAAGCATGCCTACGTATGACTGCACCTGTCATAGCTGACCTACATGAAGCTTCCAATGCATCATAACCACACTGAAAGAAATGGTTGCTAACCTGCTGGGAGTTATGTACCAGATCCTGAAGTGATATGCGATCTAGGGGTTCAGGTGAAGACAGTTTCTTATGCAATTCATCTAACAAATACTCTTGGTACTGTATCATATGAAATTGACAATTTAATGCCCTCATAGAAAGAGTAGCAGAAATATACACTTTTTTACCCCATCTCTCTAAAGCCCTGGACTCCCTTTCAGAGGGAAGTGGATTTTTAGTAGTGGCAGCTGCAACCCCTTTAGGTCCCTGGGAAATAGTTTCTGGATCAGCAGAGTGGGCCTTGTAAAGAAAATGATGAGAGTCCGGGACCCTGTAGTACCTATCGGGTTTGACAGGGGCCGGAGGAAGTGTGTCAGGGGTTATGCTAGACTCTGTGTACACATCATCAATGACATTCAAAACAGGAGGAATAGCCAAAGGTCTATGCTGAGGTAAATGCAGAAAAGTCCTTAATCTCTTCCTGGAATCAGAGAATTCCTGGCCCTGCCATTTGAAATGCTCTCTCATAGTGTGTAGGGTCTCCCCGAAGGATAGTTCTTCAGGAGGGGAGGCCGAGGGGATAGATTCCTCTGCATCAGAATCCTCGTAGGCCGAAAAGGCCTCCTCCTGGTAGTCAGAGAGAGCAGAGCCATCAGAGGCCTCATCTGAGGAGTAGGGATCAGAGGGCTCAACCCTGGGCCTTTTGTCTAGAGGAGGTTGAGAGCCCCTGTCCGGATAGGGTTGAGAGCCCCTAATTAAGGAAATGAGGTCCTCTGCTAAACTTAGAATCTGTGAACCTGTAGTGGGTCCCTGAGGAATAACCCTGGGAAGCACAGCTTTTGTGTGTTTAGCAGCTTTAGCCCTGGTGAATGCCTTTATGAACATGGATGCAGGAGGCCTGGCTGCACCACGTGCTGGTGTAGTTTTGTCTAGAGGAATGGTGTCGGAAGTTTCCAAGACACCAGTTTCTGAAGGAAATTCAATAACCGACTCAGAATGGGCCTCCGGGGCCGAGGTTGTCGGTTGAGCGGTTTCAGTGGACGGAAGTACCAAGGACTCGGTTTCAGCCGAGACCGAGACACTCGCGGTAGGCCTAGCCGTGGTTTCAGCTGAAACCGGTCGCGTGTCGGTCCTTGTCCTTCCGTTTCTTGGTTAAATGAGGAGTCGGAGTCTCCGACGGCATGTTGTAGGAGAAACTAGCCCCAAAAAATTCCTCTGCAAACTCCGCCCGATGCCTAAGAGTGCGTCAATTGAAGGAAGCACAGGCTGAACAGGCCGAGACGTCGTTATCTAGGCCTAGGCAGGGGAGGCAGTAAGAGTGGAAATCCTTATGAGGTATTTGTTTCCCACAAGTTAAGCAATTATTAACTTTATCTGACATCGGCTGAGGCAAGAAAGAGTCCCCAATGGGATACTTAGCTTTTGAAGTCTTCGGTTAGCTGAATTACAGGAGCTGGCCGACCTGCACTTGCGAACTGCTTCTGCTTCGGGCACCATGCGGCAAGAAAGACTGGGGAAGATGGCGTCAGCTGACGCTTTTATACCCCAGGCGCTCTGACGTCGGGGAAAGGGTGACATCAGCCGACGCTGGACCCAGACTTTGGAATCCGGCTGACTGAAGGGCCGCCTGAGGCAGGACAACCCATATGTGAGGACTGCAGATGCATCCTTGAAGGACATCATTGATATCTGTGCAGTAACAGAAACCTGGTTCAGGGCTCCCGAGAGCACCCCAGCACTACCAGGTTATACCTCATACCATGATTTTCGGCCCCAAAACTTGGACCGAACCATAAAAGGAGGGGGGGTATCGATATTCATCAAAGATACCCACACCTCCAGGTTGGTGGCAAAGCACGAAGCATCAGAGACTATCCATGTGCAACTAACAGTGGATAAAACTGCTTTTCAGTTTATAGCCTGCTACAGATCACCCTCCCAAACCCAGGAACCCCACTTGGCCTTCCTGAGAACACTGGAAAATATGAAGGTCTCTCCAAACACCATTGTATTGGGTGACTTCAACTACCCAAACACAGACTGGGAGCATTACTCTAGCTCCAACACCCTAGCCCAAAGGTTCCTAGAATTCATAAACTCAAATGCTATGGAACAACTTGTTACCACTCCCACAAAAGGGGAAATCATACTGGACCTGATCATCTCCAACATGGGGACTCTATGCTCCAGACCAGAAGTGTATCCCTCACTGGTAAGATCAGATCATAAACTGATCTCAGTGGATATTCACATCCCGACCCCACCCCCTGCCCAGAAAACCACAGTGAAAAACTTCTCTAAAGCAAATTTCACACTCCTCAAAACCGAGGCGGAATCCTTCAAAGCCCCCGGGCCTGTGGAAAATACAGCCCAGACCGCAGAATCCTTTATAAATGCATTCTATGAACACCTTCAGGAATGCATGGATCATGCAATCCCAAATAAAACCAAGACCCAATCCTCCAAAGGCAGACGTCCTGTCTGGTGGACCCCAGCTATAAACAAACTATACAATAGAAGGGGGAAGCTACTACATGACAGAGCAAAATCCCAAAAAGGGAAGGCATCTCTGATCAGTATTATCAAAAAACTAAGGGCACTCATAAAATCGTCTAAGGCCAGCTTTGAGAGAAAAAGTTGCACAGGACACTAAGGATAATCACAAGGCTTTCTTTAGTTATGTTAGGAACCTGGGTGGGAATTCCCAGATATGCTCAGAATTAGTCCAAAATGACAAAAAATACACCAAACCCACAGACATTGCCAACATCCTAGCTGACAGGTTCAGCGCAACCCCCCCCCCCCCACCAAAAGGGCAAATATCTATCCCAGCAGAGTTTGCCCCCCTGACATCTCAGATGCTCAGGTAAGAGCCGCCCTCTTTAAAGCAAAAAAACACAGCATCAATGGGACCAGACGGTGTCCCAGGCTGTATCCTACATGAACTCAAAGAAGAGCTAAACCCAAACATAAAACTACTGTTCAATCTCAGCCTTACTACAGGATATGTACCCAAAGAGTGGCGTACAGCAACAGTGGTCCCTCTCCACAAACATGGTACCTCAACGGACCCTGGAAAATATCGCCCCATAAGCCTGACTAGCTTCGTCTGCAAAGCTATGGAAAGGATCATCATGGACCTCATAAATAAAGATATTGGGGACCTACAGACACTGGATCCTACCCAGTTCGGCTTTGTTAAGGGCAGATCCTGCCTCTTAAACCTGGTCGACTTCTTTTAAACAGTCACCAAGGCCATTGACGAAGGGAAGGTGGTCCACACAGCCTACCTGGACCTCGCAAAAGCCTTCAAAACAATACCCCACTCGGGCATTATAGATAAGCTCACTAGCTTAAATATAAACCCCTATGTCACTAGATGGGTTGCAAACTGACTAAAGGACAGAACCCACATGGTTAGAATTGCTGGAGCCATGTCAGACTCCAAACCAGTTACAAGTGGAGTCCCACAAGGCTCAGTCCTGGGACCTCTCTTGTTCGGTATATATTTCTCGGAGGTACAGGCCAACACGGAAGGACTGTGGCTGACCAAGTTCGCAGATGACTGCAAACTGGGTGCCATAATCGACTCTCCAGCCAACACAAGCATCCTCCAAAAGGGCCTCATAGAAACAGACAACTGGTGCCAGAGCCATGGCCTCAAGCTAAACGCCAAAAGTGTACAGTCATCCCCTTTGGCAAAAACAAAGTGCCCACAAATTACCACATAGGTGGTAATCCATTAAGTACAGAAGAAGTAATTAGGGACCTGGGGACCCAAGTTGACAGCAATCTCTCATTTGACAACCACGTGGCCAAAGTGGTTAGAAAAACATTTTATATAGCCCACCTAATCATGAAAGGATTCACATCTAGATTAGGGGAGGTCATCGTGCCTCTTTACTCATCCCTCATCAGGCCCATAATAGACTACAATGCCCCTTTTGGGATGTACCTTACCAAACACCTGCAGCAACTGGAAAGACCCCAAAGGTACCTCACCAAGAGGATCAAAGGGCTCAAACAGATGCCATATGCTGCCCGGTTAAAGAAACTCCAGCTCTACTCAGTGGCATACCGCCTGCTCAGAGGCGACCTGTGCCTGATGTATAAGGCCATGTCCAACCCGGAATTAAGAGACATGCTGCACCTCAAAAAATCCAAATCCCATCGAGCTACACGCAAGAGAGACTTTAACCTGAGCACTGAAATAAACAGGACATGCTTGAGGGACAGATTCATAACCCGGAGGCTCCCTTCACTCTGGAATAAAATCCCAGTCCAGGTTAGGCAGAGTCCCTCATTGACTCTCTTCAAGAGGAATCTTGATGAGTGGATGGGAGATCGTAGGTTTACCCCAGGTATCACTTCTGTGTCACTGTTAAACAGAGGCACAGTATACTAACCTCGAAAAAGGGCACAGCAAAATTAATTTAAAATGGGTGGCGAAAGCCAAACATACTCTGGCTAGGCTTATAAATGCCCTAGGGCAGATAGCCTAGTATGAACCTATGAACCTATGCCTTGGAAAAGGAAGGTTCAAATGATGCAGGACCGAGTGGCATACGGCCTGCTCTCATTCCCGAGGAAGTGTGTGGGACTGAGATGCAAGTAAATTCCTCACAACCGTAATGAGGGGTTGCTGTCCCTTCTTCCATGACGTCAGGTCATCAGGAGTATAAAACATGCAGCCGACGCCATTACATCAGTTTTTCTTGTCCCAGATGTCAGGTGCCCCTCAAATGGGGAGGAAATAAAAATAAAAACACAAAAATATTCCTCCAACCAAAAGCAAACACACCGAAAGGGCTTTTAAGCATAGTAAAAGAAGGTAGAGGTACAGCCAGAGAAAAATAGGGGGCTGGAGGGAAGGTAACCAGGACTGCAACAGTGACTACACTCGAACATCTACATTTATGGTAAGTGTACACAACTGTACTATGTTCTTCGTGTTTCACTGTTGCAGTCATTACATTTGGGTAGATTCTCAAAGCTATGGTTGGGAGGAGGAAATTATACAGCATTAGGGCCAGCTATAAGGCCCTGGAAGACAGCAGTGGCAAAGCCAGCTCTGGATATAGAGAAAAGTGGTAAATGGTAATGTTTGGTGAAAGTATGAACTGAGCTCCAGGTAGCAGCTTCTAGAATATCCCTGGTAGGAGCACCTCGGAGAAAGGCTGTTGAAGTAGATGCAGCCCTGGTGGAATGGGATCTGATCTCCTGGGGGATAGTTTTTCCATGGTGCTTATAGCAGAAATGAATACAGTGGCTTATCCATTTTGGAAATGGTTTGTTTTGAAATAGCCTTTCCCTCTGCCCCTGCAGAAAATGCTATCAGCAGTTGTTCAGATTTTCTTTGAGATTTAGTCCTGTTTAAGTAAAATCTAAGTTGTCTGTGTGCATCCAATGAATGCAAAATCCGCTCCCCCTTGTTTTGTGAATTGGGAAAGAAAGTTGGCAAATGAATGGTCTGATTAAGAGTCACACTGGATACCACCTTGGGGATGAAGGATGGGTTGGCCCTGAGAGATACCCTATCCGCATGAAAAATGATGAAAGGCTCCACTGCCATCAGAGCCTGTAATTCGGAAATCCTTGCTAAAAGGAAAGCTGTTTTCCAAGAGAGAAATTTAAAGTCTGCAGTAGCAGCTGGCTCGAAAAGAGGGAGAGTGAGTTTCTCCAATACAAAATTAAGGTCCCAGGCAGGCATTGGAGCTCTCCTGGGTGGTCTTAAGTTTTTGGCCCCTCTGAGATACTGCTTTAGCAGAGGATGAGAGAAGAGGGGAGGTTCTGTGTTGTAATGAGCTGAAATGGCTGAGACATGGATTTTTATGGAAGAAAAGGACAGGCCCTTGTGAAGCATCTCAGTTGAGTATTGCAAAATCTGAGGAATGTTGGGCACTGCTGTGCTTATCCTTTGAGATTGATTCCAGGCACAGAATCTTTTCCATTTGTCGGCATAAGATTTTCTAGTACTAGGTCTTCTCGCCTCCAAAATGCCATCCATCACAGGTTTGCTGAGGGATGCTAAGGGTGAATTTAGGTGATTAGCCACGCTGTAAGATTCAAAGTTTGGAGCTGAGGGTGCAGAGTTTAGTTGTTCTGCTGAGACAGTAAAGTGTCTGAGGCAGGTGCCATGGTGAAATGTGTGAAACACTGCGCAGGAGTGGGTACCAGTGTTGGCGAGGCCAGTCTGGAGCAATCAAAATCATTTTTGGTTTGTCTTGTTTGACTTTTAGTAGAACTTTGGAGAGCAGAGGCAGTCGGGGAAAGGCATAGAGTTTTTCCAGTTGAAAGACAGAGCATCCACTTTCCAGGCTTTTTTGTAATGAGTTATTGTGCAAAATTTGTCCAACTGATAGTTCTGGGGTGAGGCAAAAAGATCTAGGTCTGGACTCCCCCATCTGCGTGTCAACATGTTGAAAATCCATGGTTCTAGCTTCCATTCATGTGGGTCCATGAGATTTCTGCTTAGTTCGTCTGCCAGAGTATTCAGCTTTCCTGGCAGGAATTGAGCTTGTAGTTGTACTTGACAGCTCAAGGCAGTGTTCCACAATGCCATGGCTAGTCTGCAGAGGGGGTAGGAGTGTGTACCCCCCTGCTTGTTTATGTACCATATAACCGTGGTGCTCCACAAAATGAAGCAGCTTTTCAGGCAAAACAATAAAGCCTTAAGCAGGGCTAGCTTAGAAAATTGTGAGGAAAAACCCACAGATGGCTCAGCACACTTTAGTTCACTTTATTCCACAGAAACACAGCACATGTACTGGGCCTACCATGTCAAATACTGGTAATCCTAATATTGGCTTAAAGTCATTTGGTCTCCTTTCTGTCACTTCTGTCTCAATTTTGTCTATCATGTCATCTGGGTATTTCCTCATCCTAAACATTTTCCTTAGTAACCTTTTTTTCCATTTCAAAGTCTTTGTCTCTGGACGTCATCCTGCAGGCCCTAATATATTGTCCTTTAACTATATTTTTCTTAGCGTACAAAGGGTGAGCACTTTCAAAGTGCAAATAAGAGTTAGAATTGGTACTCTTTCTATACACCCTGGAATTAAAATGTAAGTTTTCCTTGTATATTTCTATATCCAAGTACTCCAACTTCTCAATTTATTCTGTAAGAAAATTCAAGAAAATTAGTACTGTTGTTCATATATTCAATACATTTTTCTATCTCTTTTTTTGGCCCTTCCCATAGGATACATATATCACCCAGGAATCTTCTATAAAGTGACCAGTTGTTACTGTATATTGATTTGGTTACCATCTTCTCTTCCCATTTGGCTAAGACCAAATTGGCATAGGTGGGTGCACAAGCGGCAGCCATCGCTACTCCTTTCTTCTGGTGAAAAAATTCACCTTTGAAGTAAATGAAGTTGAACTTTAGAAACAAATCTATAAGCTCCATCACCACAGTACACTCGTCGTGGGTTAAAGTCTCATCCTCAAAAATTAGTTCTTTCAGGTATCTTAGTCCATCACTGTGCGGAATGCTTGAGAACAAATCTACAACGTCAATTGTTAGGAAACATAAATTCTCATTGTATAGATCATGATTCAATGTCCTTAGAAGATCCCAAGAATCTCTCAAAATGTTGGTTTTATTAAGCCACAGTTTCTTAAGCTTAACATCCACGAATTTGGCTAGCGGTAAAATTTTGGAACCCTCAGCCGAAACTATTGGCCTCAAAGGGGGATCCATTTCATTCTTATGTATTTTGGGGATTCCAAAAAATAGTAGGGATTTTAGGTTTGTCCACTTTTAAATATTCATATGTCTTCCTATCTAACAATCCATCTAAAAATAAACTTTCTAAGGCCATATCTATCCTTCTGTAACTAATATTTATTTCATTTTTTGAAACTGTGGAGTATTTGTTAGGGTCTCCTAAGATTTCATTCATTTTCCCCACATAGTCAAAGCTGTTCATCAATATTATTCCCCCACCTTTGTCCGGTTTCATAATTCTTAAGCCTGAATCCCCTCTTAATTCATCAAGGACGCTGCTTTCAGCCTGGCTTAAGTTCCTTGTACAGTGTACTTTCCCATACTTCTTTCTTATTTCATTCTCGAGTATATTCTCTAGATTTTTTATCTGGGGGTGTAGTGGGGGATTGTATGTATTTCTTTTTACCAGATCTCCTGGTTCATAATTTTTATTCTGATCAAATATAACCCAGAAGTCAATTTTCCTAGTAAAGGTTTTAACATCCATAATTGTTTTGGTTAAATCTCCTCTTCTACTAGGAATGAACTTGGTTCCCTTTGATAAGAGACTAAAATGTTATTTGGTTAAGGAAATATGACTGAAATTGTATATACTAAAATCTTCTAAAGTATATCTATAGGGGTTCATTTCGTCTTGCAGAATGGAATTGTTTTCCAAGTCGGGGAGGTTGGTACTGAGTTGTACTAGTACCTCCCCCTTCCCCTTCTTGCTCCCCCCCGAAAATTTGTGTACCTATATTGTTGTTCATAACCCTCCCTATTCCTTAGTCTGTCGGACCTACGCAAGGTGGGGTATTCGGAGACATCATCTAAGTCTGTAACCCGCTCACTAACTACTGCATTATCCTGGTTATAATCATCTGTTCTTCCTTCCATATTGTTGTTACCCCATGTCCTTCCCTTCTTCTTTGGGTTCGGGTAACTTACCTTATTTTTATACTCATTAAGGTCCCTTTCTAGCTTTTTTATTTTTCTCTTAACTAAGTTATCACAATCATTACTTGTGCCAATAAAAATATTGTCATATTTTATTCTTTCTTCAGGAATTGTAAAAATTAAGTCATTTTTAATGCATTCATTTAAAATATTAATCTCTTTAAACAGTTCAGCTTTAATCCTAACATTTTCTTCAATCTTACATCTTATTATATCTAGCCCACATCTGTTAAAAACTTCTAAAAGGTCTTTGTGAAATATACTTCCCTCAATCACATTGTTAGGGTATTTAAATACCCTTAGCCTCTTTGGGACTATTCCTTCACTTATACATTAATTTAAATAACGATTTTCCATATCCAAACTTTTGTATTTGTATAACAATTTTTGCAGTCTATAAAGTTTGGTTTTGTAAGAATCAGTAACTGGTGCAGGTTTAACTACTTTTTCAGAAAAATTCATTGAAAAACTGACCTGTAACCATTCCTTTAGGTCTGTCAGTTTAGATGGATTTCCCTGAACAGCCCCTGAACCTTGTCCTGGCATTATACCAGTTGAATTGTTGTTATTGGACTCACAAGCCTGGTTAGAGTTCCTTAACAGCCTCAGTGTGCTTGAAAAGCTTGCATCTGGGCTTTTATTTCCATTTATATTGCACGTACCATGTCCGTTCTGTATCACATTGACATTGTTTTCTTTCTGCCGCCCTCTCGCTCCATTGCAAGCAGCAGCTTCCTGGTTCAGCTGCCCTTGCATCTGTGATGCTACTGTCATCATCGATTCACTGAGGGGCACTAACATATCTATCAGTTGTGTAAGTTGACCAATCATCTTCCTGGTCTGTCCCATTTCCTCCTTTTCATGCCGCCCTTCACTGCTCAAGCTCGTTTCACCATCCATGAATATCAGAAACAAGGAAAAACAAATCAAAATTCACAGCAGCTTCCAAATAAAACTTGTAATCCACAAAATGAAGCAGCTTTTCAGGCAAAACAATAAAGCCCTGAGCAGGGCAAGCATAGAAAATTGTGAAAAAACCCACAGATGGCTCAGCACACTTCAGTTCACTTTATTCCACAGAAACACAGCACATTTACTGGGCCTACCGTGTCAAATACTGGTAATCCTAATATTGGCTTAAAGTCATTTGGTCTCCTTTCTGTCACTTCTGTTTCAATTTTGTCTATCATGTCATCTGGGTATTTCCTCATCCTAAACATTTTCCTTAGTAACCTTTTTTCCATTTCAAAGTCTTCATCTCTGGACGTCATCCTGCAGGCCCTAATATATTGTCCTTTAACTATAACCTATAACCGTGGTGTTGTCCGTCTTTATCAGTAATTGTCCTGGATGAAGGTAGTCCTTGAAGGCTGTCAGTGCATTCTGTACAGCTAGCATTTCTTTTTGATTTATATGAAGGTGCATTTGATTTGGGCTCCATTTTCCCTGAATGCACTTCCCTGCCAGATGAGCACCACATGCATAGTCTAATGCATCTGTAGTTAGGGTTTGGGCGGCAGGGGGTGGTGTGAATGGCAGTCCCTTGTTCTGGTGGCAGGCCTCTGCCCACCATAGGAACTCTAGGTGCAGGCAAGGTATGATAGGAATCATTGTTTCCAGGCTGTGACAATGTTGACTCCATAGACTTTTTAAATACCACTGAAGTTTCCTCATATGCAGTCTTGCATACGGAATTAGAAGAATGCAGGAGGCCATGAACCCCAAGGCTTGCAGTATTTGCCTTGCAGAAAGCAGGGATTTTGTGGCCACCTGTTTGAAGTAAGTCACCAAATGAATTTGCTTTTCTGGCGTAAGGAAAGCCATCTGGGTAGTTGTATTCAAGCTTGCACCCAGGAATGTAATTTTCTGAGAGGGTACCAGTTGTGATTTCTTTTTGTTTATAGTGTACCCTAGACAAGTTAGAACCCTTTTTACAAATGCCAGATGTTTTAGAAGAATGTCCTTGTCTTCTGCCTTAATTAAACCAATCGCCCAGGTATGGATATATCTGAATATTTCTTTGCCTGCAAAATGCAATTACTGGAGCCAGGCACTTTGTAAAGACCCAGGGTGCAGCAGATAAGCCAAAGGGCAGTGCAGAGAACTGGTAATGCAAGTAGCCTGCTTTGAAGCGGAGGTATCTTCTGCAAGATTCCCTGATTGGGATATGCAGGTAAGTCTCTTTTAAATCTAGAGTTGCCAACCAGGCATCTTTGCTTAGCATAGGAAGTAACTGGTGAAGAGTCAGCATCTTGAATTTTGGAATGTCCAGAAAGGGGTTTAGAGTGGATAAGTCCAGAATTGGACACCATGATTTTTCTTTTCTGGGTACCAGGAAAAGTCTTGAATAGAAACCTTGTCCCTTTTCCTCTACTGGTACTAGTTGAATAGCCCCCATGCTCATGAGGGAAAGTACTTGTTTCTGGGCTTCTGCCCACTGATTTGGGGGCAGGTCTGGCCATCCGTTTGGAGTTGGCAACGTGTGGAAATGAAATCTGTATCCCTGGGATACTATATTTAAAACACATTTGTCCTGGGTTATAAGTTGCCAGTTTTTTGCATGAAGAGCCAGTTTCCCCCCCAAAGGGGTGGCTAAAAGGTAAGTGCTTGGTAAGTGTAGAGGGAAGTCATTGAGACTGCTTACTATAGGGAGATGTCTTGTTTCCAGATTTGGAAGAGGAGGCACCCCATTGCTTTGTTCTGAAAGTCCCTTGGGACTGAAACCTGGTGCCTTTGGAATGTCTGGGTTTGACTTGAGTGGCTCTGGAAGGAAAGTACAGTTTTGTACCTACCATAAATGTAGATGTTCGAGTGCTAATACAGCTGCAGTCATAACAGATGGGTTCTCCTGCCGTCAGGCAGGTCCTCGGTCGGCCGAATTCCAAAGTGTAGGTCTGGCGTCGGTTGTCGCCGCCTCCTCCCTGATGTCAGTGCGACAGGGGTATAAAAGAACCAGCCGATGCCATTTTCTTCAGTTTTACTTGCCCCAGATGTCAGGTGCCCCCAGAAGGAAGGCAATACATAAATTTGTGTAATAAAGCAATGCCAAAAACTCAAAATACACAAGAAAATACACCATAAAAGAATACCCCAATCAGGTTGTATGAGGAGGTGATAGCCAAAAGGCTGGTTCCAAGAGTGGAAGGTGGGAGGGAAACCTGGACTGCAGCTGTATTAGCACTCGAACATCTACATTTATGGTAGGTACAAAACTGTACTATGTTCATCGTGCATACAACTGCAGTCATAACAGATGGGTAGAATCCCAAAGCTAAGAAAGGGGTGGTAGGCACTAGGTGGAACTAGGCGGAGCCAGGATGCCTTGCAAGACTGCAGTGGCAAAGCCTGCTTTAGTTTTGGAGTATAATGGTAGGTGATAGTGCTTGGAGAAGGTATGCACAGAACTCCAAGTGGCTGCTTCCAAAATATCTTTGGTAGGAACTCCTCTGAGGAAGGCTGCAGAGGTGGCTGTGGCCCTTGTGGAGTGAGATCTGATGCCTGTAGGTACAGTTTTACCATGAAAAGAGTAACAAAAGCGTATGTAGTGGGCTATCCATTTGGAAATTGTCTGTTTTGAAATTGGCTTCCCTTGAGCTCCTATAGCATAGGACATAAAGAGCTGATCTGATTTTCTGAAAGGCTTTGTTCTGTCCAAATAATATCGCAGCTGTCTATGGATGTTCAAGGAATATAGAAGTCTCTCCCCTTTGTTTTGAGGATTAGGGTAAAAGATAGGTAAGTGTATAGCCTGATTCAAAGCTACCCTGGATACCACCTTTGGCATAAAGGACGGGTTGGTTCATAAGGAAACTCTGTCCTGATGGAAGATGATAAAAGGCTGCACCGCCATGAGGGCTTGTAGTTCCGATACCCTACGAGCTGAGGTGATAGCCAGAAGGAAAGCTGTTTTCCAGGACAAATATTGCAAATCTGTTGAGGCAGCTGGCTCAAAAGGAGGCAAGGTCAGCTTTTCTAGAATGAAATTGAGGTCCCAAGCAGGTATTGGTTGTTTCCTTGGAGGTTTTATATTCTTAGCCCCTCTGAGGAACTGTCTTAAGAGGGGGTGAGAGAATAAAGGTGGATCAGTGTTGTATTCTGCAGAAATGGCTGAGGCATGGATTTTGATGGAGGAGAATGAAAGTCCACTGCTTAGCAGCTCAGCTAGATACTGTAATATTTGAGGTAAATTCAGTTTTCCAGGGTCCTGGCCCTTTTTCTCATTCCAGGCACAAAACCGTTTCCATTTTGCGGAGTAAGCTTTTCTAGTAGACGGTCTTCTGGCCTCCAAAATGACATCCTGCACCTCCTTGGAGAGTAGGGTCTGTTGTGATGTTAAGGAATCTTCCATGCGGCCAGATTGAGTGTTTTCAGCTGACTGTGAAGAGTTTTGTAACTGTGCTGAGTCAGAAGAAGAGGCATTAGAGGTAGGGTCCAGGGGGGGAATGCATCAGGCTCCTCAGGAGTGGGTACAAGTGCTGTCTTGGCCAATCTGGAGCAATGAGAATCATCGTTGGTCTGTCTGCTCTGGTTTTTAATAGAACTTTGGGCAGCAGAGGAAGAGGTGGAAAGGCATAAACTGTCATTGTTGTCCAACTGAAAGAGAGAGCGTCCACTCTCCAGGCCTTTGGATGAAAAGTCCTTGAGCAGAATTTTGTCAATTGGTGATTTTTGTGGGAGGCAAAGAGATCTATGTCTGGCCTTCCCCATGCTTGAATTATCTCTGTAAAAACTTGAGGATGCAACTTCCATTCGTGTGGATCTGTCATATTTCTGCTTAGGTTGTCCGCCAGCGTGTTTTCCTTGCCTGGCAAGAATTGTGCTTGAAGTTCGATTTGTAATTCCAGAGCCATGTTCCAAAGTGACATGGCCAGCCTGCATAGGGGGTATGAATGTGTTCCTCCCTGTTTGTTTATGTACCACATTACTGTAGTGTTGTCTGTCCTTATCAATAGTTGACCTGGGTGCAGAAGGTCCTTGAAAGCTAGAATAGCATTTATTACTGCTAGCATTTCTTTTTGATTGATGTGAAGGTGCTTTTCTTTTTGGGACCATTTGCCCTGAATGCACCGTCATGTCTGTCATGCCTCTGTCATGTGCGCCCCCCAGGCGTAGTCCGAGGTGTCTGTTGTGATGACTTGATTTGCTTGAGGCTTGCAGAATGGAAGATCTGTGTTTTTTGGCATGCTTGAGCCCACCACAAAAATTCCTTTTGAAGGCATGGAATTAGTGGTATTGTTTCCAAACTATGGCTGTGTTGAGACCATAGGTTTTTCAGGTACCATTGAAGTTTCCTCATATGCAGCTTTGCACATGGGATTAGTAGGATGCAAGATGCCATGAATCCCAGAGCCTGCAGGATTTTCCTTGCAGTCAGCCTGGTGACTTTTGCTAGTGTTCTGAAATATTGAGTTAGTTGCCCCTGCTTCTCTGGCGTGAGGTAGGCCATCTGGGTGTTTGTGTCCAAGCTGGCACCCAGGAAAATTATTTTCTGAGAGGGTATTAGCCTTGATTTCTATTTGTTGACTGTGTATCCCAGAGAATTCAACAACATTATTACAAAAGCCAGATGCTTCAGAAGTATGTGCTTGCTGTCCGCTTGGATCAGGCAGTCGTCCAAATATGGGTATATTTGTATCCCTTGAAGTCTGCAGTAGACGATTACTGATGCCAGGCATTTCGGGAATACTCTGGTCGCAGTAGATAAGCCAAAGGGCAATGCAGAGAATTGATAATGGTTTGAACCTGCAAGAAATCTGAGGTATCTTCTGCAATTTTGTCTGATTGGGACGTGCAGGTATGCCTCCTTGAGGTCCAATGTTACCAGCCAAGACTCCTTGCCCAGCACGGGAAGAAGCTGCTATAATGTGAGCATCTTGAATTTTGGTACGAGTAAAAATGTGTTTAGGATGGATAGGTCCAAAATAGGTCTCCAATCTTTTCCCTTCCTTGGTACCAGGAATAGTCTGGAATAAAAACCTTGACCTTGTTCGTGAGTTGGCACCTCTTGAATAGCTTTCATGTCCATGAGATCTGAAATTTGTCTTTGTGCCTCTGCCCTTTGATTGTGTGGCAGGTTTGGCATGCCTCTCATTTTTGGAAGGGTGTGAAAATGGAATCTGTAGCCTCTGTTTATAATGTCCAGGATCCATTTGTCTTTTGTGACAATATGCCAGTTTTTTGAAAATAATGCCAGCTTTCCACCTAAAGGTGCTGCCATTTGAGCCTTGCTTGGCATGCAAAGGGGAAAGTCATTGGGCTTGCTTTCTGAATGGCTGCGAACTATCCTCACCACCTCTTTGTGTAGGAGCTTGCCATTGTCTGCATCTAAAAGATCCTTGAGATTGTCCTCTGCACCTCAGGCATCTGTATCTACCTCTTTGGGGTCTGTCTGTGGCTGGAAAGGACCAATTTTTGGAAGGCCAATTTCTACTGAAATGTGGTGGTTGTACCTGTAGAAAATCTTTCACTGTTTGCATTGATTTAGCCTTTTCCTCCATTTTCTTTAATACCTCCTCAGCTTTAACACCAAATAATACATCCTTTTGTAGTGGGGCATCTAGTAATTTAGCTTTGACATGATCTGGTAAAGATTGCTCCTTGAGCCAGGCATGTCTCCGTATGACTGATCCTGTAACAGCAGCTCTACATGAGGCCTCTAGAGCATCAAAACCACATTGCAAGGTATGTTTACCCACTTGTTCTGCACTATGCATCAAATCCTGCAACTCCTTTAAGTCTGGTTGTTCAGGTTGTGACATTTTACTTTTCAATTGTGATAACAAAAACTGTTGGTACTTTAGCATATGGAACTGGCAGTTTAATGCCCTCATGGTTAAGGTGGCCGAGGTGTATACCTTTTTTCCCCACCTTTCTAAGGATCTGGAATCTCTCTCGGAAGGTAATGGATTTTTAGCAGTGGAGGCCTTAATTCCCTTGGGGCCCTGTGAGATAGTTTCTGGGTCAGCCGCATGGCTTTTGTATAAAAATTGGTGTGAGTCAGGAACCCGGTAGTACCTGTCAGGCTTGACTGGGGCTGGAGGTAAGGAATCCAGGTTTAGGCAGGCCTCCGAGTACACATCATCTAGTATGTCTAAGACAGGAGGTATAGCCAGAGGTATAGCCAGAGGCCTGTGCTGAGGTAGCAATAGAAACTCCCTAAGCCTTTTCTTGGAATCTGAGTACTCTTGGCCTTCCCAGTGGAAGTGCTCCCTTAAGGTATGCAAGGTTTCCCCAAATGAGTAATCCTCTTGGGGGGAGACAGAGGGAATGGACTCCTCTGCATCAGACTCCTCTGCATTCAAAAGGGGAGTAGGAATGTTCCTGTTCATCAGAGTGCTCTGAAATAATGGAGGCCTGGTCAGAGGAAGGGGATTCTTCCTCCACTCTGGGCCTTTTATCTGGGGGGGGGGGTTGAGAACCCCTGATAAGAGTAATTAAATCCTCAGCCATTTTAAGCATCTGTTTTTTAGGCATGGGGTCTGGAGAAGGGCCCTGAGTAGCTTGTCTCTTAGAATGCACGGCTGCTTTAGACTTAGTGAAAGCCTTGATGGAAAAAGAAGAGGAAGGTCTGAGGACACCTTGAGAGGAGGCAGACCTGTCTGCATTTTGAAATTCACCGCCAAGAGTGGCTTCGGTATCTGTAGTCGGGGTGTGGGCAAAGGAGCCTGCGACCTCTGGTACAGAAGACACCGCCAATGAAGTGTCGTCGGTAGGCAGGGGCTGCGTAGGCGCCTCACTGAGAACCAGACCACCTGTAGTCGGCTTTGGCGTGGTGTCGGTAGAGGCCGCGGACCTCATGTGTCGGTCCTTGTCTTTGCGTTTTTTAGATAAAACTGGAGTCGCAGTATCCGACGACATAATATAGTTAAATTTTTTGCCAAAATAGTGTTGGGCGAACTCCACCCGACACTTAATGGTGCGTTTGTTGAATGTAGCACAAAAACGACAAGCCGAGACGACGTGGCCTGGGCCTAAGCAAGGAATGCAGAGGGAATTAAAATCCTTATGTGGTATTTGCTTCCCACATGAAATACAATTATTAACTTTGTCTGACATCGGTCTGAGGCAAGAAAAGTTTCCCCAACGGGGTACTTAGCTTTAAAGAAGACTTCGGTTGCAAAATTTTCGTAATTTCAGGAGCTGGCCGACCGGCACTTGCGAACTGCTTCTGCTTCTGGCACCGCGCGGCAAGAAAGACTGGGGAAAATGGCGTCGGCTGGTTCTTTTATACCCCTGTCGCACTGACGTCAGGGAGGAGGCGACGACAACCGACACCGGACCTACACTTTGGAATTCGGCCGACCGAGGACCCGCCTGACGGCAGGAGAACCCATCTGTTATGACTGCAGCTGTATGCACGATGAACATCTGGAAAGGACCAGTTCTTAGTAGGACAGTGCCTACTAAATCTTGGAGGTTGCACTTGTAAGAAATATTTCACAGTTTGCATAGATTTAGCTTTATCTTCTATCTTTTTTAGAACTTCTTCAGCCTTATTACCAAAGAGACGGTCCTGTTGTAAAGGAGCATCCAACAATTTTGCTTTAACATGATCAGGCAGAGATTGCTCTTTGAGCCAAGCATGCCTTCTTAGCACAGACCCAGTTACAGCCGCCCTGCAAAAGGCCTCCAAGGAATCAAAACCACATTGCAAAGTATGTTTTGCAACTTGTTCAGCTAAATGCAATAGATCCTGTAAATCTTTATTTTCCACACAGTCAGAAATCAACATAATTTTCTGTTTAAGCAGTCCCACGATATGCTGCTATTTTAGCATATGGAATTAACAGTTTAAAGCCCCGATTGCCAAGATTGCCCAAGTGCAGACCTTCTTACCCCATCTATCCTGCGTCCTGGAATCTCTATCAGAAGGGGTAGGATTTTTAGCAGTAGAAGCCTTTAATGCCCTTGGGGCCCTGACAAATGGTTTCAGGATCCGCAACAGGATTTTTGAAAAGGAATTTGTGGGAGTCAGGAACCCTGTAGTATTTGTCTGGCTTACAAGGAGCCCGAGGCAGAGAATCAGGAGCCATACTAGATTCTGAAAACACATCATCAACAATGTCTAGAACAGG
Organism: Protopterus annectens; assembly: GCF_019279795.1. NCBI lineage: Eukaryota > Metazoa > Chordata > Ceratodontiformes > Protopteridae > Protopterus > Protopterus annectens. The sequence goes on from NC_056750.1 coordinate 245,860,222, forward strand.
AGGTATAGCCAAAGGCCTATGCTGATTAGGAAGATTCAGAAAAATCCTGACTTTCCCAGTGGAAATGTTCCCTTAAGGTACGTAAAGTTTCCCCAAAAGAAAAATCCTCAGGTGGAGAAGCAGAAGGAACGGAATCCTCTGCATCAGAGTCCTCATAAGTAGGTATAGACAATTCCTGTTCATTAGAAGAGTCAGAAGAAATAGAATCCTGTTCAGAAGATTCATAGTCAATTTCTTGCCTAGGCCTCTTAGAGGGGGGGTTGGCTACCCCTGATTAGAGTAATTAAATCTTCAACCATTTTGATCATTTGTTTTTTAGGCATAGGGGCCTGCACATGTGGCCTAGGCATTGGTTTTTTAGACATAGTTCGAGATTTTGGCCTTAATATTGAAGATGGCGTTGATTTAATATACAAATCTGTAGGTCTGAATACACCCTCAGAAGCCAGTGCCTGCACAGCGGCTCTGGACCCATCCAAGGTAGAGAAATCCGCGGGTTCCATAACTGAAGCATCTCACAGCATACCGGACTCCGAATGGGTCTCAGTAGAGGCCTGCGAATCAGAAGTAGCAGGTATCAGGGGCTGTGAAAGTGCCTCACTGAGTACCAGCGAACTGGAAACTGGCTTAGGAGAAGCATAGTCAGCAGTTTTGGACCTCAACGGCCTGTCTCAGTCTTTTTCTTTGCGTTTTTTAGGTATTCCGATAGTCGGATTGCTAACCGATGTCTTGTCTGGATAATTAAAGCGTGAGCCAAAATATTTAGAAGCAAAAATGTACAGACGACAGATAAGTGCATTGATTAAATAAAGCACAGAACCGACAGCAAGGTACATCGTGGTCAGGGCCTAGGCAAGGAATACAGTACAAATGAAAATCCTTATGAGGTATTTGCTTCCCACAAGTAATACAATTACTAACTTTTATTGACATTGGTAAGGAGCAAGAAAAAGTTTCCCCAACGGGGTACTTAGCTTTTTAGTTGAAGACTTCAGATCTGAAACTTGTAAATGAAAATTTCAGGAGTCAGACGACCGGCACTTGCGAACTGCTTCTGCTTCAGGCAGCGCACAGCAAGAAAGACTGATGTAATGGCATCGACTGCGTGTTTTATACCCCCTGACGACCTGACGTCATGGAAGAAAGGACAGCAACCGACGCAGGACCCAAGACTTTGTTAATTAGGCCGACTGAGGGCAACCTGCCAGTAGATTACCCAAATGTAATGACTGCAACAGTGAAACACGAAGAACATCAGACTTGTCAAAACAGAATAGAAGGAATGGTGATTGTGATGAGCACAAAGGAGTTTCTAAATGCCAGCAGGTAATTTCTTTATGAGAGATGAATGTCTGCTGATTCTAGACAGCCTGGTAGGGCTAGGCTAATACAGCATGGGCAAAACTGAAAGAGAAGCTACAATCATTAGATTACTCACTCTCAGCAAACCTGCTCTTCCACTGCAAAATGACCTCATTCCACAAATGGAATAAACTGACTACAATAAACTGTCTATAGTCACAAATACTGGGTAATGATTACCTAAAGTGCACAAGCCAACAGTTCACTTCAGTGATCACAGCAGGTTGACAGCAGAGATATAATATGCCAAAAATGTCAACCCCCCAACCACACACACAAAAAACAGCAGCAGAGAGTAAACATGACAAGTTTCTCATGGCAGGGAAAGAAGCTGCTCCCCAACCTCTTACTAAATATACTAACCAAGGTCACCAAACATAAGCAGCATTTGGTTTCCAGTGTTAAAAAAATATACAAATGATAGGCTAACCAAACATTCTTGCTTACACTTTTGACTGTTGGAGGAACAGTATACAAGTACTGCATTTACCACACCTCAGTGGTCTGGGTCTGGGTCATGACTGTAAGGGTCCTTCAACGGATCAGTTAATTTTCCTGGTTAAGAATTAAATTCAGATCAGTTTTCCTAGTTACAAGTCATTAAAGACCATACTTACACACATACAGTCCTTAGTACTGCTGTACCATATAGTCATTGTATTGCGATACTACTAAACCAGCATTTCACCTACCTCCTCACTCAGTTTACAAATGTATGAATAAACAAATACAGTATTTGGGACTGTACTTCACTTCTACGCTGCCTTGACAAGGCAGACCCCAAATCTCTTCCAAGTTACAACGGCATAAGAAAGTTAAGGCACAGTGCAGGAGCACTGCTTCTGTAGGCAGGAGGAATATGACATCTGAGACCATACAAGGTTCAGATCATCATCATCATTTATTTTATTAAAGCAGCCACACAGCTGTATGACTGGCCACAATGGGGAAAAAGCCCAAATGGCAACCTCAGAGCACTTTTTTCAAACTGCTTTCTAAACTCCAGGTACAGAAAACAGAAAAAAATCATAATTGGCTACATTATAGCGAGAATTTATGTATAACTTGTGAAGACTTCCTGAAGATTTCCATTCCATTAATTTAGCTTGAGAAATCAGCAGATCACACCCAACTGACATGATGAAGCAGAACGTAAATCAATCCCATAAGGAATACTAGACTTTTAAGGGCAGCTCTGAGAGTCCCTTCAACAAGCAACCGTATACTGTTGGTCAGCCAAAGGAGAATTGGCAGAAAAGCATTGCAGCAGTCACACTTCAGCACAACCAAATAGTTAAATCTGGTTTCTAGTTACAAAATAAAAATATAAAACTCATTGAATGGTTTCTCGTTTTCGTTAAACACTGTTTAACACCATCACATACTTGTTATTATGATCCTACTTTTCTAGCCAGTATCAATCCAGATTCTGCATTGCTTTCATTTTTTCCAAAAAATGAACCTCAGCGGGGAGGAGGTTGTGCAGATGGCTAAATCTACAGGCAGGTTCAAGGTTATTAGTTAAAAGTAATGCTGCCTGAACTCTGTATTCTGCAGCTCTGTCTGTTTGGGTCCTGTGCTGTGCTGGCCTGGCTGTTTCTGAACTGTACTGAGTTTGTCCTCACACTGATTCCCTATACTATGTTTGGGCTGGAGATCTCCACTGTGCATTGATGTGGATGCATGGGACCTAAACTATGTTTGGTTTGGCTATCCTTGTCCTGTGCTATTTATGACCTAGTTTCTTGGGCCTGGTTTGGCCTAGTTTCTCATTTCCTCATTTGTGCTGTCTCAGCTTTTACTCCGTGTAGCAGTTTTTTGACTTTCACTGTCAGACAGCAATCTTGTATACCAGCCCTAAAAGCATTGTGCCACATACCAAAAACTGCCTTCTCTCAGTTTCATTAGTCCAAAAAAAAAGAGTTGTGTACTTACAACAACTTGGAATCTGTGCTACCCAGTGTAATTATTCATCACGGATGGGTGTAGGATCCGAGCTGGCAACTAGGAAGACCGCTCCTGAACTCAAGCTCCTCTCCTTCCCAAGATCCCTTGCTACCCACAATCCTCAGATCCTTCAGAACTTGTTTGCTGTGATTTCCTTCAATACGTGCTTCCTACAGCTCAAGCAAATAGGTTCAGATAAGTAGCTTTTTTCCTCTATCTCTCATTTTCTGCCTTACCTTCTTTCTCCCTTGGGTAGTTTCCTCTCCTCTCTGTAATTTTTAAAGTACTTGTTAACCACCGTTCCCGGGTTCACACCCTTGCTCTTCTCCAGGTCTTCATTAGCCTTTTTTTCTATTCCTTTCCCCTTCTACTCCCCCACCCCCCCTTTACTGTTGTGCAGTGTGTGTGTGTGTGTGTGTGTGTGTGTGTGTGTGTGTGTGTGTGTGTGTGTGTGTGTGTGTGTGAGAGAGAGAGAGACAGTGTGGGATGTCTGAATAGCCCACTGGTTTTAAAAGGTGCTCCTCATGTGGTTGGAAAATGCCGCATTCCGACTCACACAAGGAGTGTGTTTACTGTCTGGGACAGCCAAATCTGGAGGTTGAATGTGACATTTGTGCTGGATTCAACCCTAGGGCTCTCTTGCACTCCTGCTGAAAGGGTTGGCCAAAGGCTGTCTTCCTTGGTTTCAGTTCCACTTCTAAACCTCCCTCAGATCCCAAGAGGAAGTCATCGTCCTCGAGGGATTCTCCCACCAAAAAGCAGAGCTTCCTCTGTCAGCTACCAGACCTCGGAGCCTCAGAGATCCTCAGATCCAAGCTGATTAAGATTTCCCACAGATCTGGCCTACCCGCTGGATCCAATCGCAATACCTTCTACATCCTCAGATCCAAGCAGACCCTCGGACCCAACAATTTTTTCAGATCCGATCATTATTGAAGGCTCCCCCTTCAGACCCAGTAGATTGGATCCGGGGCTTTCAAGCAGGTCTCCTTCTTGAGACTGCAGGCCCTCAGCTAGGTCGGGCCATTCCTCACCATCTTCCCATTCCACCAGGTGTCTGCTCCCCTCAGATATGGATAGGATGATGAGTAGCTTTCTCAAGGTCCAAACTGAGTTGGGCTTGTTGTCATCCCATGACCACTTACCCAGGGGATCTTTGCCATCCACGGAACTCCTTTCTCCTCGACCAACCCATCTAGGTTTGATCCCCCAGGATCAGAGCATCCCTAGGGAGAGGCCAATGATGTCGGGCACTGCTTCCCTTCCTACACCACCTAGGTCCCTGGCGGGTTCAGCTCCATTGCCTCGGAGCTGGTGGCACCTCGACTCTGTGATGTTGGTGGGGTTTACTGGGGAGTGGGGTCAGGACCAGAACTTTCGGATCATTCCCTCCCTCTGGGGACCTCCTCTCTGGACAGCTGAGGCCCGATATCCTCTAGGGACATTGGTGCTATGATTGGGTCACCCCTACTGTCCCGGTTAGCTGCGGCTGATGGGGAGGATAGGGGGCTTCCTCCAGCCCATTGGCTTTCCGGGTGATAAAGAGGACAGTCTCTGGCTGGGCAGCTGCCTCTACCTTGGCTCTGGATCCTCCCCAGCCTCATCTGATGTTGGGTGGTGAGACCTCATCATCCTACAGGGTTCAGCCTCCTGTGAGCGTGTTCAGACAGGCACTGCCCCATTGGGGTCCCTACCTCTTCAGAGTCCTCCCCAGAGCCAATCATGGAGGAGCCTCCTCGGAAGAGGATGTGCAAGAGGAGGCAAGTGGGACTCCCCTCGAGAGTCCCTCACTGAAAAGACAGATTTTGAGGAAGGAGACAGGTCCCCCAGACTTCAGTCTGAGGAGGTGTCCTTATGGGACATCCTCGAGATTTTAAACAGCAAGGCGGTTGGTCTTCCCCCGCCCCATCTTAAGAGGAATCCATGTTCCTGAAGGCATTTGGGACAGGCCCATCTTCTACCTGGGTTGTCTCCCCCTGCCGATGAGCTCATCCAGCTCATATCCAACAGGGCGTGGAAGGAGCTGGACACAGTGGAACCAGTTCCCAAGAAAGCTGATAAGTTCCAAGTCCCCCCAAAGACAAGGCTTTTTGGAGCAAGGGCATTCCCTTTGATGCTACTGTGGTGGCTGCAGCTACAAAAATAAAAAAGCACACCGAACAGAGCTGCACAGTCTATCCCTCGAACAGGGAGTCTCAGGCGACAGACCTTTTTGGGAAGCACGTGTTTGTCTCAGCTACATTCGGACTAAGAGCAACCAACTATGTGGCACTCTTTACCCGGCTGCAAAGGCACTTGGCATCAGAGATATCTACTTCCATTTCTCAGTTACTACCTCCTGAGAGTCTCATATTGGTCTCTCCGAAGCTGCCTACTCTAACTTTCCTGGCAATGCCTCAATGAGGTTGATCTCCAATGAGGTGAAGGTCACCACTCGAGCGGCAGGCACTGGCAATTCCATTAGGTGCCATGCCTGGCTTTACATTTGCGGGTCTGTGGAACTTTTCAAGGCATCATTCACCACTGTCTCTTTTGACAGGTCAACTCTGTTTGGCCCTTCGGTTAAAGAAACTTTAACCCATAGCGAGCAGGAGGGAAAGGCTCTGTCCTCATTTGAGATCAAGTTCTCTACTCCCCAACAATCTTTTTCCAAATATCAGAAACTGTGGTTCCGCAGGTCTCAGTCTTGCTTCCAGGATGCTCCGCAGGAATCCACTTCCTCCGGCAGAGGAAGGGGGGTTTGACAACAGACGCCACCCCAGAGGCAAAGGAGGTTTGCAGAACCAAGGCTCCCGAGAACCCTTCTTGGAGAAGTCCCCTCAGCACTCCTGAAGTGCTGCCCAGCTGTCCTGGCCTGAAGGCAGTTGGGGGTTGTCTCTCCCTCCACCCGCTAGCCTGGACAAGTATTACCTCAGATCAGTAGCAGTTAAACATTGTGTCCAGGGGTAACCTCATATCCTTTTCAGCCCCCTCCAGCTCAAAAATCTCTCCCAAATGTTCCACTTTGCCAAAGGGAGTTGGCCCTTCTAGAGGTTTGAGACCTCCTTCAAGAAGGAGCCATCCAAGAGGTCCCAACAGGGTAACAAGGGTCCGGAACTTACTCTCTTGCTTCTTTTTGGCGCCCAAAAAAAACAGGACCGTCATCTCATTCTGGACCTCAGTGTTTTAAATTTGTCGGTCAAGAAGTCGAAGTTCTGGGTGGTAATTGTTCAGTCCATTCTGCCTCTTCTGCACAAGGACAACTGGATGTGATCAGTGGATCTCAAGGATGCATACTATCACATCAAAATCGACAGAAGCTCCAGGAGATATCTTCGCTTCCAGATGGGGTCCAATCATTATCAATTCATAACCCTATCCTTTGGCTCACCTCAGCTCCCCCCGGGTGTTTACCAAATGTATGGCAGTGGTAGTGGCCCATCTCCGGCTGCAAGGTTTCCAGGTCTTTCCATACCTGGACGATTGGCTCTTCACAGCACCCACAAAGCATCAACTCACACTGCCATTGATTACACGCTCAGTCTCTTTCAGGACCTAGGCATCACAGTCAACCTGCCCAGATCTCATCTTGCCACATGACAGAGCCTGGAATTTATCAGGGTCCCTCTGGACAGAGTGTCAGCAACTGTAGCACTTCCCCCATGCAGAGTCAAGATGATTCAGGAACAGGTCCGTCTTCACTGGATCTGGAACGTCTAGCAGTCCATTTAATCTTGCAGGCAGTAGGTTTAATGGCGGCAGCGATTCAGTTAGTCCCACTCACCAGATATCACATGTGAGTTCTACAATGAACCCTAGCGGTGCAATGGTCAGCTCATTTTCATCCCATGTCCATGACCGTCAGGATTTCTCAAGTCTGCAGACTTCAACTTGCTTGGTGGCTGCAAGCTCAGGACCTTCTTCTAGGCAGACCCTTCTGTCTTCCCCACTCAAGCCACAGTGATCACGGAAGCCTCCCTGTTGGGGGGGTATTATCGCGGAAGGACTGTTCAAGGTACATGGCCCCCCTTAGAGACCAAATTGCACATCAATGTCCTGGAGATGAGAGCAGTCATTCTAACATTGCAAGCCTTCCAAGACTGTCTCCCTCTCAGGACCACTGCAATTCAGTCAGACAACATGGTGGTGGTGTGGTACATAAACAGGCGGGGGCACACACGATCTTAACCCCTATGCAGACAGGCCACGAGAATGTGGGAATGGGCAATGTCTTCCAGGCGCTTTCTTCTTGCAATGTATATTCTCAGCAGTTCCAACATATTAGCCGACAAACTCAGTAGATCTGTCCTGAGTCCTCAAGAGTGGTACCTGAATCAGTCAGTAGCACGTCGGATATTCGACCGCTCAGGTCTCCCTTGCTGCAATCTTTTTGCCTCTCTGGTCAATCACAAATGCAGCAAATACTTTGCCCTGATCCCCCCACCCAGGGATGCTCTTGTTCACGACTGGCTGTTGGGACTTTTGTATGCCTATGTCCCAACTCCCCTCATTCCCAAAGTCTTACAGAACGCTCACCACCTGAAGACTGCTCTCAACCTCATTGCCACTTTCTGGCCTCATCAGGCATGGTTTTCCCTCCTTTGATTTCATCTGAAATATCCACTTTGGATACTGGATCCCATTCCAGTTCTCATTTCCCATCCTTGGGGGCTTCCTCTTCCCAACCTTCAGTCTCGCTGTCTAACTGCTTGGTACATCCAGTTCCTATTATTCTTTCCCAGTCCAGGCTTCCTTCCACAGTTAAGACCATTATTTTGGCTTCTCAAAAGCCATCTACCAAGGAGGTGTATTCCAGCAAATGGAAGATATTCTCTGTCTGGGCAAAACAATGCAATCAATCTAGATCCTTTTTCAGCTTCTGTCCCTGACATCTTGTTGTTCCTGGCCTCTCTTTTTCAACAGGGGGCTAATTTCTCTACGACTGAACTCCAACTGGCTGTTATCTCCAACTTCCATTTCAGCAAAAGTCCCACATTTTCTTCTGGGATGTGCAAGGCCTTCCTTAAAGGGATCTTTCTACTCAAACCTTCTGTAAAGGATCCCTCCCTCGTTGGGATCTCACTCTGGTGCTGCAGCCTTTGACGCAGAAACCTTTTGAGCCTGTGGCGACCTGTGACCTCAAATTCCTGTCCTAGATTTTTGGTGGTTACTTTAGTCAGGAGGGTCTCCAAATTTCAGGCTCTGTGCATAAAGCCTCCTGTTCGGGTAATCCATAAGGACAGGGTGTCTTTCAGGACCGATCTCTGTCCCTGAGTTAGCTTCAGAGGCGAATCTTAATCAGTCAATTCAACTTCCTGTGTTCTTTCCAAATTTTTCCAATACAGGAGAATATCAGTTGCATTGTGTGGTTGTTCACAGGCAGTTATGTTTTTACCTCAAGCAGACTGAAAAGTTTTGAAAGTCTGATCAGCTCTTTGTTGCCTTTTTTCAGGCCAGGAGAGGTCAAGCAGTTTCCAAGGGGTGTATTTCTTGTTGGATTGTCAGCTGTATGTCTTATATTTATGAAAGCATACACTGGAACTCACCGGACCAGTTAAAGCTCACTCTATTAGGCTGGTAGCCATATCTTCTGCCTTCTTGGCTAAACTTTCTTTAGATGAGACATGCTGCTGTCACTTGGTCTAATCCCCATACCTTTGTTGCTCATTACAAGTTAGACTTGGTGCCCAGGAGCAGGGCTTCCTTTGGTTGTTTTGTGCACTGGCATATCCTTCCATGAGGCTTCCCAGGGTTATTAGTAGCTGGAGACCCTGACCCATCCGTAATCAATGATGATAAGGATAGCATGAGATAAAGAGTTATGTACTTGCCATAACTTGGAATCTGTGCTATCCAGTCTCATTATTCATCGTGTTCCCACCCTCATACTGGTGACTGGGGAGTTAGGGAGGGATGTACCCTTTACTATCCTTTCCTCTTTTTAGGCAGTATTCACTGCCTCCTTTTATTATCCAGCATACATAAGTACAAGGAAGACAACATGGAAGAAGTTTGAACTGCCCATACATGAATACAGTAAGAAAGCTATGCAATTTCTTTCTTAAATAAGGTAATTGTATAATAGCAATTACACAATGACCACTCATTGCAATTAAAAAATGAGCAAGTTGATTGGACAAGTCTGTTTTACAACATTTACCCCCCAGTCCAGAGCATACTACATTTAACTCCCACATACCAGAGCTGTAGAACATTATTAAAGTCAGCCCTTATCAATGTGCCTTGAAACATCAGCCACCCCATACCAAACCTGTGTTACAACATTAAACACTATACCCCTTATATTAGGGCATTTTTACACAGCCGACTACCCCTAATACTGGACATCTTAAGATTTGTAGTTCAGCCTCTAGACCCAACCCAGTTTGGCTTTGATAAGGGTAGATCATGCTTATTAAACCTATCAAACTTCTTCGAGAAAGTCACCAAAGCCCCGGATAAAGGTAAGACAATGCCTACTGCCTATCTTGACCTAGCCAAGTCTTTTACACAATCCCCCACTCAGCTATCATTGCGAAACTCTCCCAGCTGGGGATTAAACTTATATCACTAGATGGGTAGCCAATTGGCTCACCGACAGAACACATACTATCAAAGTTGGTGACTCCACCTCTACCAGTAGACCCGTCATCAGTGGTGTACCACAAGGATCTGTGCTGGGCCCTTTACTGTCTATTTCTCATAAGTCCAGGCTAAAGTAGATAGCCTTTGGCTTACCAAATTTGCTGATAATTGCAAACTGGGTGCAATCACTGAGCCCCCAACAATGTTAACATATTACAGGAGGGGCTAACACAGACAAATGACTACTGCCAAAGTCATGGCCTGAAACTAAACACAAAAAAGTGCATTAGTATCCCCTGTGGCAAAGTGGAATTCCCTGCTAATTACAATATTGACAGCACCCCCACCCCAATTCAACACAGGTAGATGCCAATCTGAACTTCGACTACCAGGTTTCCATAGTGATAAAGAAAGCCTTCTACATTGCGCATCTCATAAGTAAGGACATCGCATCCAGATCTAAGAATGTTATAACTCCACTGTACTTGGCCCTCATCATACCATTAATACAGTACAATGCCCCTTTCTATATGTACCTCACCAGACATCTGGAGCAGATGGACAGACCACAGAGGGTTCTTACCAAGAAAATACAAGGCCTCCAAACCATGATTTACGAGGATAAGCTGAAAACCCTGTCACTGTACTCTGTATCTTATAGGCTGCTGAGAGGTGATTTGTGCCTGCCTACAGGGCAGTCTCTGACCCTGCCCTGATGGATATGCTACACATTTGCAAGTCAAATGGCACAAGAGTCACTCGCTACAGGGATCTTAATTTAGCTTGTTTTACTTAAATTAAGTAATTGATTAGGTTAATCAAGCTACCATTTGCCGATAGTCCTCAACATAGGTATGTAGATGTCTGCATTCACATTGCAAAGGCACTGAGGGGCCCACCTCAGTGATACATAAATGCACATCCCCCATCCCCAGGAGTGAGGTATAGGCTATTAAAATACTACAATTTCCAGAATACTTGCAGGGGCTTTATAGCACCCTCGTGTATGACTGAATGACAACACACACACACTCACACACACACACACACACACACACACAGACACACACACACAGACACATACGAACAGACACACACACACAGACACACACACACAAAATTATCACCCTAAGCTTAGGTAAAATTCAAACTAATGAGCTAATGGGCCATGTCAAACTGGGGAGAGGCTTGATGGTCAGCAGAAACGGGGGCAACATTCACATAAAGAATAGAGATTCTTTACTGTGTTCAAAGAATAAACAATACACAAATACATAAGAAACAGGAAACCTGCATTCTGGCTTTCTTAACATTTCTTGGTTACTTTGCTAGTCTCCGTTACTGTTTATCTGTTTAATAAATGTTGCAATGCTTGCCAATACATTTGTTCAATTCTTAGAATTAGAAATTAGAATTCTTAGAACTACTGTAATCCATTCCTTCGTACTGTTCAGCGAATATGAGGAGCAAATATCCAGAGTGTCAGTTTGGGACATGGGGATTATTTATATGGAAAACAAACAGTGTGACAAGACAGTGTCCCAAACCACATACATGGAGTTTAAAATCTAAACGTTGACTCATCTACACGTGAATTAAAGGAAGCTTTCGCCCTGATGCAAATTGCAGATACATTTTTTCAGTCACAGGCAACAACTACTGATCTCAACTTACTTGATAAGAAGATCTGAAAAACCTATACAAAGAATATCAATCGTGGAGACAATATGCTGGCTGCTAGAAAAGAAGTAGACTGCAGAAAAAAATCCACTAGGAACTGTTTTGATCACTACATTTCTTGTCTTAAACTTGTTCAAATCCAAGATCTTTTTTTTTTGGTTTAACACATCACACCTTGCATGACATTTAATCAACTGATTTACCTACAGAGAGCTATACAGAAATGTTTAATAATCATCAATATATTCTACATGTTTCAAAGACAACAAAGTTGGCCTTATTTGGAATGGATGTAAAATTCAGTTTTGATAAAATTCCAGGAGAATATCAACCACAACCTTAAACCATCAACTTTCTGTCCACTTTTAATCAAAAAAGGCATATGCTTTTTAGATAATCTTTTTAAATAATCTTTCAGCAAAACTACCGTTTTTGTTGTGGAAATGGCAGAAATACAAGGCAAATCACCTGTGCATATTTCTTGCATTAGAGATGTTTCCCCAAAATTCAGATTGACATAATTATGCATTATCAGCTGTTTATTCATTTGCCTGTTAATGATGCGTTTTTTTGAACAGGTCATGGAATTGGTTAGCCAAATCACTTCACAATGCTTGCTCATAGGCTGCTAGTAAAGCTATTGAGTTGGCAATGGGTGATAACCAGAATGGAGCATGTTTTGACTCAAATCTGTCCAAGCCATTCCCTTTAAAGTTGCTTAGGAAGATGACACCATGCAGCCAGCACATGGAGGTGTGTTTGCTGGTTGCAGAAGGTGAACTTCTCAGATGTAGAGGGTAATTCTTTGCCACTGCTATTAATGTTCAGGGATTCTGTTTATTCCACTGGAGTGGAGGCTTTTGCATGTGGCTGTGTAAGGCCAATGAATGTTCACTGCTCTGCTCAGTGCAGAAGATTTGCAGAGGGCATGGTGAAGACCTGGACTTACTGTGAAACACAATTATTTTCATCTTTAGATTTTGCTGCTCATTTTTGAATTATGTGACACTAATGAGAGGCATTATTTGCCAGTTATGGCTTACAAAAAGTGTTGGAACATTTTATTTCCGAGAAGGTTTGTTTTACTGGATGAAGAACAGCACAGTCATGCATCAATCATAACCCAATTCTAAACAAATACCGTATACTAAGAGTACAAGAGTGAATAAAAGTCACAGTCACAGCACTTATAATATTAACGATAGCTGCATCCAGATAATATCTAACAATGTGGTAACTTAGCATATGAAAACATTCCCAATTATGCTCTATAAAAACTACAAGAAGGCAATATTTGAATGAGCTATGTAATAACTGACTGACAATGACGGAACAGATTATAAGTGATGCATACTGCTTGCAACTAAAAATATGTCAATATGGTTTGTTTTCATTTATATAAGTGTATGATTGTCTATGTCATAAGTGCTAATTTTAATAAAGGTGTTTCTGTTAAAAAAAAAAAAAAAAACAGTTGAAAGGAAAACAAACTTCATACCCCCTAACATCTACCCACTAGTGTTGAAATACTAGATCTGAACAAAATTTAAATGTGTACAAGATGAGGATCAACAGACTAACACACAGAAAGGAAACTGAGCAAACACATCCGTGGTAGTCCTCCGCATGCAACATCAAGTTGTATGACCAACACTATGAACCCCAGGCCACTAGCTTGTAACAAAGGGTGACGCATGGTGAATAGAAAGCCTTAAAAAGAGGAAACTGAACTCTAAACCAGCCCTACAGCCTTTTTACCAAACAGCTCTACAGTTTCAAAACTGGAGCACACTATGAAAATGTGTGGTCTTTGATAACATAATTTGCCCCACAGCCAGTGCAAACCACCTTATCATAGAAGCCTTTTTCAATACTTTGTCCTGCAGTCCAGTACTACCCACAGAAAAACAATACCATCTTCTCATCAATATAATGTGCCAAGTTCTGGTTTTAAGCCAAAACCCTTAACTACTCATAACTTATGTCATTCACAACCAAGGAAATCTCAAACACTGTGTGCAGTGAAACACTGTTCTAGCTAGTGTTTGATCTCTTTAGCATCTATATGCCTGGTCTAAAAAGGCCCATGTAGATCAGTGCTCTACCCTACTTAACAGACACAAAACAAACAAACAAACCAAACAAAAAAATTCTACAGAACTCTGGACGAGTCCTTGTAAATATGCATCCCCTTTAAGTTCAGAGTCGGGGATGCATATGCTGCAGGCAGAGAGTTAAGTTTAGGAGTAGAAAAAAAGAGCTAATTTTGGGTCTGTAAGCTGACCTTCCCTCCCACAATGCAGTCTTAACCCCCATCTCTCATATAAAAGATGAAAGGATGTAAACACTAAAGACAGCCTTACCTCTTGCACAAAATCCCTTAATTCAGATGATACCTCCCTGCTCTCAGTTTGGTTCTCAAGGCAGCTTTCCACCTACTTTCAGGATAGAATTTATATAACTTTTTACAAGGCTTTATAGGTACTACTGGCTGCCTGCTTTGAAGGTGGTTCAGTTACAGTGGTCAGTGCTTTTCTATGCCCTGAACATGTCTGCCTCCAGAACAGCTGACTCCAATTTTGCCCACAAAGGGGGCTATGCATTGTGGTAAGTAAACAATTGCTGCAGTGAAGATGTCTATGCACAGGATAACCAGAACTAAAACCTGGATGGCATGTGGCAACACACGTTCTAAACCTTTGTCTTTTGTGGTCCCTGATAAAATGAGAGATCAGCTTAGTAATTTTTTGCAATCATTTGTTCACTGATAGGACTTGGACATGGATAAACAAAACAGAATGGGTTTCAAACACTTTGACCAAAGCAATCCATCCTGTATGGGGGAGATGCAACTTTCTCTATCTATGGAACCAAAGAAAACCACTGGATCAACTCTCTTTAAGACTGCTATCTACAGGAAAACCAGATTGTGATGCAGTTTTCTCCTCTTGGCTCGCAGGCAGTTGCTAACACCAATTAGATGGTAGTTGAGGACCTATGTCAGCCAGCTTTCTAGCCTCCTTGCTGTAAATAGATACTTACTCATATTTAAGTACAGCCTACAGACTGAGGCAAACTCATTTGAAAATAGACATGACTCAGGGAACATCAAGCCAAGGAATTTTCATAAAAATTAAACAGTCATCTGTAAAGACAAGAGATTGGGTGTCATTAAAAAACACAAGACCATTCATCAGTCAATTCCATTTCATTTAGGAATACAAGAAAAAAACTGAAAGGATAACCAACCTTCCTTTGCAAAAAGTCCACAAATTCAAAACAGGAAAAAACAAATTTAGAAACCTATTTAAGAGCTTCACATGGGGAAAAAGTAGAATGGAGGCAATGAGTGGCTCGCCTGGTCCCTCAATCGAGATGGAAGGGAAGAAAAAGTATACCACTTACGCATACTACAAAACTCATCTTGCTCATGATTCCCCACAGGTACACCTAACAGATAGTGAGAAGTGCCTTATTAAATCAATCCATATGGCTGCAGCGGATTCTAAAAATGCTCTTAGACCCTGAAAGTAGAGAATCAAGACGCGCATGTGATATGTTGTTTCAAGGAAGAAAAGAAAGGATTTTTTCCCCAAATATAGTCACCTGCTTTGGAAGTGCCAACATTTAAAGAAGGCAAAATGATAACTATGACCCCTTTATTTTGACATGCATTACTCAAAAATTGTTTGAGTGAGTAACTTATGAACTAATGATCGAGAAACTAAAACCTGATCTGGATATTTGCCAGCATGGATTCTGTGAGGGAAGGTCGTGTGTCAGATTTTATACATTTTTATCAAGTATTTGGGATGCAGTGGGTATTGGGCTGTCAGTATATGTAATCTGCTTGAACCTCACTATGGCATATGATCCAGTCCCGACCAGTGAGATTATGAAGAAAATGTGTAAAAATAATATTGGTACGTTTAACTGGGTATCTAACTGGCTCAGCAACAGAACATTTAGAGTTAAAATAGAGGATGCTACTACATCAGGAGTCGGTACTAGGACCAATTTTGTTTACATTATTCATGTCAGACTTTCCAGTAGATACTGGAATATGGAATAGCAATTTCCCCAGAGGACACAAAAATTGGTACAGCTGTGAGCTCAACAAAGGATCGAGCTAATCTGTAGGGATTTGTGGATGCCACACACTTCTGGTCATTGGGAAAGCAATGGCCTTTAATGCTATGAAAACAAAAATATTACATTTTGATAAAAAAACAATTAATGTTATCCATACACCATACAACATAACATTATACTTGAAATCACAAAGATACTAGAACACTGATATTATGTAATACCTTTTGTTGGACCAATATAACATTAGCAATTACTCGAGCTTTGTAGCTTGCATGACCCCTTAAAACTTTAAAAAAAAAATGCTAGACTGGGATAAATGCAGCTCGGGCTACACCTTAGAGCGAGATTGTGTGTGTGTATGTGTGTGTGTGTGTGTGTGTGTGTATGTGTGTGTGTGTGTGTGTATGTGTGTGTGACACAGTGAGAAAGAGAGAGACTGAAACTGTAGAAGACAGGGTCATGACACTAAAAAAAAAAAAAAATCAAAGTTTGGTATGTTACATTACAGTTAGTGTTCATTTAGCAGAAATAACACTCACAGAAACTGCTCTGACATTTAATGGCACAATAAATCTCAAAACAAGATATGTGTAGGGAGATTAGTTAAATCCAGAGAAGTAAAACTAGAATTTATAAGTTGTTAGTCTGTCTAAACAAGCAGTGTTTGAAAGACAAACTTATTGGTTAACAGAACATATGAATTAGCAGTAATATTCCAGTTCATAATGATTAATCTATGATGAGAAAGGCAGGGACTACCAAGAGAATTAAGATACAGTGTTAGAATATGTGTGTATACTGTATGCAGTTAATACATTGCCTGTGGTTTAGCTAACTGAGAGAAAGCAAGAAAGAAGGGAAGAGTGAGAAAAGAGAATGTTCATAGGTTCATAGGTAAGTACTAGGCTATCTGCCCAAGGGCTTTTATAAGCCTAGCCAGAATATGCTGGCTTTCGCCACCCCCTTAGATTAATTCCCTGTGCCTCTGTCCAGCAGAGCCATAAATTCCCTGTGCCTCTGTCCAGCAGAGCCACTGCAGTGACCCCAACTACTGCAGTGATCCCTGGAGTAAATTTTCTGTCTCCCATCCACCCGTCAATGTTTCTCTTGAAGAGTTTTAGTGAGGGGCTCTGCCTGATGTATATTGGAATCCTGTTCCAAAGCATGGGGAGTCTCTGGGACAGGAATCTATCCCTCCAGCACGTCCTATTTATCATTGTGGTGAGGTTTATATCTCCAGAGCGTGTGGCTCTCCGGGATTTGTTTTTTTTTAGGTGGAGCATGTCCATCAATTCAGGGATGGACATGGCCTTGTATGTCAGGCAGAGATCATCTCTGAGTAAGTGGTATGCAACCGAGTACAGCTGGAGTTTCTTGAGTCGGGCTGCATAGGGCATCTGTTTGAGGCCAGTAATCCTCTTGGTGAGGTACTTTTGTGGTCTTTCCAGCTGTTGCAGGTGTCTTGTAAGGTACATCCCAAATGGGCCATTGTATTCTATGATGGGTCTAATGAGTGATGTGTAGAGAGGAACAATAACCTCTTTTGTTCTAGATGCGAACCCTTTTGTGATTAGGTGGGCCACATAGAAGGATTTTCTAACTGCCTTGGCAATATGATTATCAAAGGAGAGATTACTATCTACTTGGGTCCCCAGATCCCTTATTACATTTTCTGTATTTTGGGGACTACCACCTATGTGGTAGTTCATGGGTACTTTGTTTTTTCCAAAGGGGATGACTATGCACTTTTTGGCATTTAGCTTGAGGCCATGATTCTGACACCAGGTATCTGTCTCCGTGAGACCCTTCTGGAGGGTGTCTGTATCAGCCGGAGAATCAATTATGGCCCCTAGTTTGCAGTCATCCTAAAACATGGTCAGCCATAGTCCTCCTGTGCTTGCCTGTACCTCTGAGAAGTAAATACCAAACATGAGGGGTCCTAGGACTGACCCCTGGGGGACGCCACTTGTAACCGGTTTAGAGTCGGACCTAGAGCCTGCATCTCTCACCGTGTGGGTTCTATCCGTGAGCCAATTGGCAACCCATCTTGTGATGTAGGGGGTGTATGTTCAAGCTGGTGAGCTTGTCTATAATACCAGAATGGGGAATGGTGTTTATTTATTTTATTTATTTAAATTTGTTGACCGGGAGTGTCCGACTGGACATGGGTCCATTTTCAGCGGAGGCCCGGGGAGAAAAGCTCCACAGTAAAATAAACAGACAGTAGTTACATTGGATTACATAGTGATTAACAATTTAACATAGAAATTACTTACAACATATTTACAGATGAAGAACATAGTATATCAGCAGACAACTAGAATCTTTATCTGTGACGTACATAACAGGCATTAACAAATGTAACAATGAGAAGTTCCTGCTGTATAATAAGTACTAGGCTTATGAGCATCTGAGCTTGCTATCATCAAGGTAGTTAGTGGAGGTGAAAGAAACTGTTTAGGTGTTGAAAGCCTTTGCAAGGTCTAGGTAGGCTGAGTGGACCTCCTTTGCCTCATCTAATGCCTTGGTAACTGTCTCAAAGAAGTCCACCAGGTTTAGGAGGCATGATCTACCCTTAACAAAGCCAAACTGAGTAGGGTCCAAGGTTTGGAGGTTCCCAATGTCTCTGTTAATGAGTTCCATGATGATGCGCTCCATAGCCTTACAGACCAGGCTAGTCAAGCTTATAGGGTGATAGTTCCCGGGGTCCGTTGTGGCTCCACCTTTGTGGAGAGGGATAACTGTTGCTGTGTGCCACTCTGTGGGTACGTAGCCTGTAGAGAGGCTGAATTTGAACAGTGTGTTAAGGTGGGGGGTTAATTCATTTTGGAGCTCTTGTAAGACACAGCCTGGGACACCGTCCGGTCCCATTGAAGCTGTGTTTTTGGCTCTGGATAGGGCTGTTTTAACCTGTGTGTCAGTGATTGATGGGGGCCTACATTGTTCTGGTATGGTTATGGGCCCTTTAGGGGGTGGGGGGTGAAGTTTGCACTAAACCTTTCTGCCAGAAAGTTGGCAATATCAGTCGGTTCAGTGTATTTTGTGCCATTCTGCACTAACTCAGAGCAGATCTGAGAGTTTCCACTTAGGTTCTTGACATAGCTAAAGAAAGCTTTGTGGTTATCTTTGGAGTCCTTGGCAATTTTTCTTTCGAAGCTAGCCTTGGAAGATTTAATGAGGGATCGTAGTTTCTTGCTGATACTGATCAAGGATGTCTTCCCTTCTTGGGATTTTACACTTTTCTGTACTAGTTTCTTCCTTCTATTGTGTAGCTTGTTTATGGCACGGGTCCACCAGGCTGGTTTCCTTTTCTTGGAGGAGTGACTTTTGGTTTTACTTGGGATAGCATGATCCATGCATTCATGCAGATGCTCATAGAGTGCTTTTGTAAAGGTTTCAACAGCTTGGACAGCATTGTCCTTTAGCATGGGGACTGTGAACCTTTCCACCTCGGTCTTAAGTAACATGATATTTTCTTTTGAAAAGTTTTTCACTGTGGTTTCCTTGATTAGGGTGGGATCAGAATGTGGATATCCAGAGTGATTAGTCTATGGTCTGATCTAACCAGTGAGGAGTTGACCTCCAGTATGGAACACCAGTCGCCCATGTTGGTGATGACCAGGTCCAATATGTTGTTCCCTCTGGTGGGGGTGTTGACCAGTTGAGAGTTTATAAATTCTAGGAAGCGTTGGGCAAGGGAGTTAGTACTTGAGTAGTTCTCCCAGTTTATGTTTGGGTAATTGAAATCACCCAGTATTACGGTGTTTGGTAGGATCTTCATATTTCCCAGTGTCTCCAGAAATGCGGAATGGGGGTCCTGGGTCATGGTGGGTGATCTGTAGCAAGCTACAATTTGGATTGCAGTTTTGCCCGTTGTTAGTTGCACGTGGATGATCTCTGATGCATTGTGCTGCACCACTAACCTGGAGGTGTGGGTATCCTTGATGAATATGGATACACCCCCACCTTTTGTGTTTCGGTCCGGGTTCTGTGGCCAAAAGGTATGATATGAGTTATAGCCTGGTAGTGCTGGGGTGCTCTCAGGAGCCTTAAACCAGGTTTCTGTTACTGCATAGATGTCAATGTTCTCCATACTGAGGAGTCCTTCTAGTGCATGCATTTTGAGGTTTTGACTTCTGGCATTGAGTAGCACTACCCTCAGTTTTTAGTTACTTGTGCTATTTACGGTGGTGGGTTTGTATTTTGAGCCTTGCCTAAAAAAGGCACTATGGGGGTGGCAACAGCCTTGGCCAGTATTCAAAAGCTTAAGGGTGACAGGTGCAAGCCATTTCTTGCAAAGCAACGTGGCTTGTCAAGCATGTCATCCCAGGCAGACAGATACTGGATCCCCTTTGAATGACACCAGAAACTTAGCCAATTGTTGAAATTGATAATTTTTTTCTTTATACTGTGGCATCACATTCTTGGTGAGGGCAGGATGCAACTCAGGGTCAAGGTCATACCAGCCTGGGTGACAAGATCAGAGAGCTTTTCCATGTCTCTTTTCATGTAGTCCAGGGAGGTACATCTCAGGTCATTCACACCAACATGGACAATGACAGAGTCGTATTTGTACTTGCTCTGGAGTGACCTGAGTGCTTGTGTTATGTGGCGTATCCTGGCGCCTGACAGGCAGCTAACTGTAACCTTCTCCTTGTCCAGTCTAGTTAGTGGGACATCAGTGTGCCTGACTATAGAGTCGCCTATTACTAGCGTGTTGGGTATGTTATTTTGCTTTAAGGGCTGTGATTGCGTGGCACACTGATTATGTGAAGTATGTATTTCATGGTTGGTGATAGGGCGTGGAGGTTGCTTGGATGTCTGCTTTGGAGGTCTCTGTTGCTTTTGCAGATTTTTATTTAGAGCCTCCAAGTAGGTTTTCGTGTATTTATGTGTGTTATTTGACGGTGTTGGTTTATTAGGTCTATGTGAGACTGGTGGTGTGTTGCAAGTATTACCCTTCTCCTCTTCACTGTCAGTTCCAGTCTTGGGTTGAGAGAGCTTTGCCTCCAGTTTGGCTGTACAATTGCATCTCTCACATATATTAGTGTTTAGGGTAGGAGGCGAGGGTTGTCTGTGTACATAAGGCAGTTGTAACATTGACTCAAAATGCCCAGATTCACCAGTTGGACTGGAGAGTACACCGGAAACTGCCCTTTGGACATGCCTGAATAGAGCAGGCTGTTTTTCTGATTGGCTGGTGGGGACGAATAGAGAGCCTTGTCCTTCTGGACAGTATAGGGGGTGTCTAGTGCTAGGGTTAATTAGTGCTTGCTATGAGTTTTTAGCAAGTGCTTGGCTGTGAATTGAGTGGTTTGAGTGCTAAAGTTGAAGGTTTGTCTAGTTCCAAGGGAAAAATTGAGAGTAGACTACGTGGAGCTGGGAATAGTTTAATCCTAGCTAACTGGCGTGCCTGGCTCGCAAATCCACACAAATGCGGTTTTTATAGCAGGGAAGTGAAAGAGAGAGAAATTAGCCCAAAATGGCCAATAAACTACTAACTTCTGGGATGAAACCACTCCTCCATGGACAGATAGGCTGCTCAAAGCTCCATTCTCTCACAGGTGAACAGAGAAACTTCCTTCTATCCAAGTAAGGTATGGGCAACACATAAACTTGTAACACAGCCCTGGATTCAGCAATAACCTGAAAACTGGACTATACTAGTTCAGAAGGCGGGAAATAAGTATATATATATATATATATATATATATATATATGTATGTGTGTGTGTATATATATATATATATATATATATATGTGTGTGTGTGTATATATTTATTTTTTTGTTTGTTTGTTTCAGAAAATAGAGTAGATACAATCAAAACAACACTTTAAATGCACAGAAAAGGCTATCGCACTTTAGTGTGTAGCCTACAACAGTTAAAAAGATTATTTAACACAAAAACGACTTAATTCAAGTGCAGGCAGCAAATAAGTACAATATGTATTAATAACAAACTTTTTAAATCACAGAAACGCTAAGAAAATCTGCGTTTAGGCGGAATTAGTTTAAGACAGCAAGAAAAGCAGAAAAATTATACTTAATCACTCCAAAGTCTCTCTTTTGTCTCTCTGCTGCTGTAGACTCTACATGACACCTGGAGGGCACCCGCAGAATGGAATACAAGTGCAAAAACTGTGCAAATGCGGTTTTTATAGCAGGGAAGTGAAAGAAATAGAAATTGGCCCAAAATGGCCAATAAACTACTAACTTCTGGGCTGAAACTACTCCTCCAGGGATAGGCTGCTCAAAGCTCCCCTCTCTCACAGGTGAACAGAGAAACTTCCTCCTATCCAAGTAAGGTATGGGCAACACAGAAACTTGTAACACAGCCCTGGATTCAGCAATAACCTGAAAAATGGACTATACTAGTTCAAAAGGCAAAAAACAAGTATTTTTTTTGTTCGTTTTTTTTTTTTTCAGAAAATAGAGCAGACACAATCAAAACAACACTTTACCCAATTAACCAGTTAAAAAGCTCAAAACTGAGCCCTGTTCCAGCAGTCTCCAATCAGACAAGTTCTAACTGCACACTCCTGCCACTAGGGTGCAGAGAAACCTTCTCCAAAAAAGACGGCCTGGATCAGTGCACAAGTTATACAAACAAAGCTAGATCCAAGCAGGCCTGAATCTAGTCTATGCTACAGCAAGCAAGGCATAACGATTTCAGAAAGAAACAGTTCAAATAAGCATGCACAATAAGCCTTTAGCCAGAAATTCCCAGCTCAGAAGGGCAGAATCTAGACTCTCCTCCCACAAGAGTGCAGACCACAAACCTTCTTAATGTAAAATAACTGACCTGAAGCCCGGGTGCTTAACACAGAACTAAAACACTTTTAGAATAACAGACACTGAGCCTTCAATCAGCAATTCCCAACTTAGAAGGATGTATGCTACCTGTCCTGCCACAACAGTGCAGACCACAAACCTTCTCAATGTAAAACAACTGGTTTGAAGCCCAAGTGCTTAAACCAAAAGCCTTAGAAAAACAGTTACAATTTGATCAGGCTGCTAACAAGCAGTAATAAATGCAGCAGAATAAATTCAGTACTTTTAAGAAGAGGCAAAAGCACAATAAGGTAATAAAGTAGGAAGAAACACAAATACAGTAAAGCAGATGAAGTGCATTTTTTGTGTGTGTGTGTGTGTGTGTGTGTGTGTGTGTGTGTGTGTGTGGAGTGGAAGGGAACAGAGCAGATTAAGATACTATAGGGGATGTCCTTCCCAAGTGCTCTCTGTACACAGCAGAGGAGATGGGACTGGTAGGAGTATCTGAAATCAAAATATGATCTCACTGTACTCAGTTGAGTGAGCAAATGAGATGGGTCCAGGAGGAGTGTCCAAAAACAGATTTACAGCAGGGGCGGGCAATTCCAAAGCCACCAAGATTAACACCACAACAGGAAACAGGGAGGGGGTGTGGGGAACTTACTGCAGATATAATGAGACACAATATTTAAGGACTCAAATCTTAAGTAAGTGCAGAGAAAAGTATACTTAAATCAGCTTGTGTCCAGCTGATATATGCAGACAAGTCTCAGTAGCCAACAACTCCAAAGAAAAGGATTACTAGAAATGTAACCAATACAGATTTTAATGCAAGCAGTAACCCCCAGGCTAACACTAACACAGGAATTCCAAAGCAGTCTTAACTTTCAATGAGCCCCGATGGCTACACTTTTTCACACTTCAGGCAACTACTGCAGATAGACAGAGACACAATATTTAATGACTCAAATCTTAAATAATTCAGAGAAAAGTATACTTAAATCAGCTTGTGTCCAGTTGATATATGCAGACAAGTCTCAGTAGCCAACAACTCCAAAGAAAATGATTACTAGAAATGTAACCAACACAGATTGTATTGCAAGCAGAAACCCCCAGGCTAATACTAACACAGGAATTCCAAAGCAGTCTAACAATTTTCAATGAGCCCATATGGCAACACTTTTTCACACTTCAGGCAACTGCCGCAGATAGACAGAGACACAATATTTAATGACTCAAATCTTACATAAGTGCAGAGAAAAGTATACTTAAATCAGCTTGTGTCCAGTTGATATATGCAGACAAGTCTCAGTAGCCAACAACTCCAAAGAAAATGATTACTAGAAATGTAACCAACACAGATTTTAATGCAAGCAGAACCCCCCAGGCTAACACTAACACAGGAATTCCAAAGCAGTCTAACAACCTTCAATGAGCCCAGATGGCTACACTTTTTCACACTTCAGGCAACTGCTGCAGATAGACAGAGACACAATATTTAATGACTCAAATCTTAAATAAGTGCAGAGAAAAGTATACTTAAATCAGCTTGTGTCCAGTTGATATATGCAGACAAGTCTCAGTAGCCAACAACTCCAAAGAAAATGATTATTAGAAATGTAACCAACATAGATTTTAATGCAAGCAGAAACCCCCAGGCTAACACTAACACAGGAATTCCAAAGCAGTCTTAACTTTCAATGAGCCCAGATGGCTACACTTTTTCACACTTCAGGCAACTACTGCAGATAGAGACAGTATTTAATGACTCAAACCTTAAGTAAGTGCAGAGAAAAGTATACTTAAATCAGCTTGTGTCCAGTTGTTATATGCAGACAAGTCTCAGTAGCCGACAACTCCATAGAAAATGATTTATGTTAGCCTATGGTTCTGAAGAACAGCAGAATTGGATAACGTTTCTTTATACTGTTAAAACTGTCTGAATGTTATGACCTTACTTCTGATATTTATGGTTACTAGTGTTCTGACCAAAATGTTGCTTTATGTGAAACTGACTACCCTCTTGTTATGAAGAAAACACAGGAGTTAAAACATAGATCCCAGTAATCCTACCAGTAACTTAATATTCTGAAATAGTCTTATTTATGTCCACTGTTAGTTGCTGAAAAAGAAAAGTGAGGTACTATACTGTCTCATAAAACCAATATCCTGGTTCAAACACTGCCAAACTGAACAAATGAATTAACAATCTCCACTGTTGTTCTTTCCAAATTTGTGTGAAAATGTTCTTTAAGAACCATTACTGTCATACACGACACAAAATGATCAGACTGGGAAAAGTGTGCTAAACTGTCTTGCCGATCATTTTGTTCGTAACTGTGTGTCTAGGGCATTCATCCTATTTCTGGATATTCCCTGCATTTGGTTAGATAAACCATGTTTCTGGAAGTGCACGTAAATGAACCTTGTACTTTGAAACTTCTGTCCTATGAAACTGTTATTTTGGAAGCTGTACAAATCACGTAAAATGTTTTGCATCTTGGATGGCTGCAGGGTTTTGTGCCATTCTGGACTATGTTCTGCTCTGATCTAAGTGTGCTTCTGACATGAAGATTCTTTAGATGTGGTGGTTGTTTAAATAACAGCAGTGAGAGTGTTTGAAAAATTTCTCTCAACTTGTCATTCTCAATGAACATTAGTTGGAGGTCCCTTACAATTTTGTACAATTTTTTTAAGGTCTGGATAAGTTGTCACTGATGTAACTCTGTCATATGGGTTCCTCTCTTTATACTGAATCAGCTCTTCTCATGTCAGCTGTATTATTGTGTCTGCAGCTCCTTAAAGCTCCCTGGCACAGTGACCATGCACAAACTTGGCATATCTAACTTGTGCCAACCATGTCTTTCTTCTTCACTAGAAGAAATGTGGTGATACTGAAGTGATTGACTGTAAATAACTGGCTTCTTTGTACAGCCAGGAAGACTACTGCTTCAGTGCAGAAACATTTGTATGTTAGTTGGTTTCCTGTAGACACAGGTCTGCAATGTCCCATTTTGTACAGTAACCTTAGTATCAAGGAAGGTTTCACTTTAAGCAGAGTGCTCCAAGGAGAGTTTAATAGATTGGCAGATTCTGTTGAGTCCTTGGAGGAATTCCTAGAGGGAGGCAATGCTGTGTGTCCAGATTATAAATAAGTCATTGATAAAACAGAATCAAGTGAGTGGTCTATCTGTGCAATGTTATAGAAATTCCGCTTAAATCTTTGTTCTGGCAACATCTACCAAATGAGGTCTTCATCCTGAGATGAAACCACATTCTTTCCTTATTACCAAGAAAACAGATGTCCTAGGTGAATTAGGAATAGCACTACATCTAATTAATCAAAATCTTTAGAAAGACAGGTTTGCAAATGAATATATATTTTAATAGGCACAACTGCTTTTCAACATGATGTCACAGGATGAAGAGGTAAGAATAAAGGAGAGACATGCATATCTCCAAAGCCACATGAAAGGCAGTGATAGGTTCATAAGTTCATATGTGATTACTAAGCTAATGGCAAAACAGCCTTTACAAGCCTACTCAATAATACCAGGGAAATAACAGATAAGGGATGGGGTACTATCAGGGTAGTGAGTCTTTGGTTGTTGGAGCCCCAAATCATTTTACAGTCTGGCAATGTCCATAAAGGACATCTGCAGTACCCCAGGAATGAATTTACAGTTCCCCATCCATTTATACAAATTCATTTTGAAGACAGTGAGGGACAGTTGTTTTTTTTTTTTTTTTTTTACAAAGATGGGAAAGTTTATTCCATAGAAAAAGTAGCCTTTTGGATACAAACCTGTCTCTCCAGCAAGTTTTGTTCGAGTCACAAATAAGGTTCAGGTCCATGGAACGCATAGCCCTCGTATAATTTTCTTGCAAATATGCAATATTTTCAGCTCTTGAAGGTCAGTCATAAGTCATCTCTCAATAAACAATACGACATTAACTAAAATGATAGGGCCTTTAGTCAGTCTGCATATGACATGTGTCTTATGCTTTGTGTTTCTTTAGTGAGAAACCTCTGGAGCCACTCCAACTGGTGCAAGTGCCTGGTAAGGTACATGCAGAAGGGAGCACTATACTTACTTATGGGCCTGATGAGGGTTGATTACAATGGCATTATGACTTCCTTTGATCTTGATGCCTTGCCTTTACTTATAAGTTGAGCCAAAATGAAGGATTTCCTCACTACCGTAGCTACCTAGTGGTCAAAGTTTAGGTTTCTATCAGTGTTCCTAGGTTCCTCATCACTGGGTTTACTTTTAGGGCTGTGCTATCAATATTATAATTTGCAGGGATTTCTGATTTACCAAGTGGTATGATTATGCCTTTTTTAGCATTAGTCTCAGACCATGGTTTTGGTACCAGTTGTTTGTCATTTTTAGGCCCGTCTGTAGGATGTAAACATTGTTTGGGGATTCAGGGATTGCTCCTAGCTTACATTTGTCTGTGAATTTGGTGAGCCAGATGCCCCCCCAGCATTGGCCTTCATTTCAGAAAAGTATGTATGAAACAGGAGGGGTCCCAATGCTGAGCCATGTGGAACACCACTAGTAAAAGGTTTCTTATCAGAAGTGGACTCACCTATCTGGGCAACATGCACCCTGTCAGTGAGCCATTTACTGCCCGTCTGAAGATGTAAGGGTTTATGCCTAACTCACTAAGTTTATCTATGATCCCCGAGTGGGAGATTGTGTCAAAAGCTTTGACCAGGTCTAGATGAGTGGTATGTACCATTTTACCCTCATCCATGGCCTTTGTGACTTTCTCAAAGAAGTCTACCAGACTGAGCAGGCAAAACCTCCCTTTAACAAAGCCAAACAGGGTCTGGTCCAGTGTTTGAAGATTTCTTATGTTGTTACTGATCAGGTCCATGAGAATTCTCTCCATGGCCTTGCAGAAATGACTGGCCAAGCTTGTGGGTCTGTAGTTCACTACGGCAGTTGCTGGGCCCCCCTTGTGTAGAGGAATGACTGTCGCAGTCCTTCATTCCTCTGGGTCAAGCCCATCTGGAGGCTGTGGTCCACCCCCATGGTTTCTAACAGCCCTAATAGATTTTGTTTTAAGCTATTTAAGAAGCATTATGGAATCTTGTCTGGACCCATGAAGGCTGTGTTTTTGGCTTCAGCTACTACAGTAAGGACCTGTTCCCTCGTAATGACAGGTAAGGGAATAGTTGTGAACATTTCTTTGGATGTGGTATGAGGTGATGGGGGAGAAGTTTGAAATAAACTTGTCAGCCAGCAGATTTGTTATAGATTCAGGCTGGGTGTAAGTTTTGCAGTTCACGATTAACTTAGCACATTTCTGAGCATATTCCCTGAGGCTACAAACATAATTAAAAAAAGCCTTATGGTTATCTTTCACCTGATAGGCTACCTTTGCCTCATAATTTGCTTTGGCAGATTTGACCAGCTCTCTAATTTGCTTGTTTAGACTGGTGAGTGTCTTTTTGCACTGCTCTGTCAGTTCCTTCTTGGTTGTGGAGAGGATTTGTTTCCTTTTGTTGAAGGGGTCCACCAAAGTGGTTTATTTTCGTCAGTAATCATAGGCTCATAGGAGGCTACTACGCTATTGGCCTTGAGGTCCTTATAAGCCTAGCCAAGAGTTTAGCCCATGTTTCAACTCAGACAGGTACTGCCTCCTCTATGCAGCTATGAATGTGGTTGTACAGTACGTTTGTGTACAGTTCAGTGTAGGCCTCAGTGTCATCCGGATTCGGAGGGGCTTGGAAGTTTAATAAGCTGTCATTTAGTTTGAGGTAACTGAGTTTAGCAAAGTTCTTAACAGATTTGGAGTTTGATGGGGGCTCTAGGTTCGTTTTAATACTAAAGGAGATAATTTTGTGATCAGATTTTACCAGGGAGGAGTTAATGCACAGGAGGAAGTAGTATACCATATTCATGAGTACTATGTCTAGGATATTTGTACCTCTAATTGGGAAACTAACTAGTTGCTCCAGGGTGTTTGCATTGATGAAGTGCAAAAACTTCTGAATAAGTGAGTTATGGGTTGTGTAAGTGTCCCAATTTATGGAGGGGTAGTTGAAGTCACCCACAAGTATGATGTTAGGCTGAATGCCAAGAGATTACAGTAGGTTTAGGCAGAAGGTGTGGTTTTCTAGACTCATGTTAGGGGATCTGTAGCTAGCAAGTATATGACAGGGGGTCACACCTGTGGTTAGTTGGGCATAGAGCAGATCAAGCCAGTCATGTTGTCGGACCAGTCTAGCAGTGTACTTGTCTTTTATGAACACTGAGATACCTCCTCGTTTTGTTTTATCCCGAGCCAAGGGGGATCAAAATGCATGAAAGGCGCTGTAGCCTTTGATAGTTGGGGTGCTTTCCATGGTTCTGAACCATCTGCCCATGACTGTATACATGTCTGCATTCTACAGGCTGAGGAGGGCTTCCAGAGAGTGCATTTTTTAATTTAAACTCCTACCATTGAGCAGCAGTACCCTTAGGAAGTCATGAGTGATTTTTGTTTTGCTGTAGATATTAACAACTTTGCACACCCTAAAAAAGCCAGTGTGGGGATAGATAAAGTTTTTGCCAGTATCCGGAAGCCAAGTGATGACAAGTGCAAATCATCTCTGGCATAGCATTGTGGTTTGTCATTCAAATCTTCACAGGCTGACAGATATTGGATCTCCTTGCTTTGACACCAGAAACTAAGCCAACTGTTGAAGTCAATCATTTTTTGCTGGTATTGTGGCATCATCATTGGTGAAGGTAGGATGCTACTCAAGGCTAGATTCACACCTGCCTGGGACAAACATTCAGAGAGCTCCATGCTGTCTCTATAGTCCAGTGAGGTACATCTTAGGTTGTTTACTCCCACATGGATTATGACAGTATCACATTGATATGTGTGGTTTAAATTAAAGACCCAAGTGCATGCGTGAACCAGCAGATACTGGCTCCAGACAGCTCACTGTGATCTTCTCCTTTATTAGCCTAATAAAGGGAACATCAGTACATCTTAAAATGGAATCCCAAAACCTAAAATGTTTGGCTGTGTGGTGTATTGCCTTATGGACTTGGTAGCGGGGCTACTATGATTTTCAGAGTTATTTGTTGTGTGAGGTGCTGTCTTTGAGTGTGTGCGGGGCCACTAAGAGATGCTTTTATTAAGACTTGGATGTTTTGGTTGATTATATGTGCGTACCTCCACATATATGGGTCAGTGTGTTTGTTCCTTAGTGTTAGTTGTGAGTATTTTGGGTGTAATGCTGACAACCTGTTTTGCATTTTTCGTGTGTGCATGTGAGAGCTTTTCCTCCAATGACATTGTGTATCGACATCTCTCACACACTGCATTTGTCTGTTCTAAAATTAAATGGTTGTCAGTGAACATAAGGCAGTTATTACACTGCCTCAGGATGTCCATATCCACCAGGCCAGAAACACAGATGACACGGAAGTGACTATCCATTATACCAGATCCATAGTAGTAGAATGTTTAGTAGTACACTATAGGATGACTGCAGTGGGGCTGCCCTCTGCACAAACTGCCAGCTCTTCAAGCAGCTATGAACAGTGGGAGACTTTGGAGAGTGTTTCCGATACAGGATTTTAAACCAGAGAGGTTACTTATATTCAAGAAACAGGTAAGTGTGTTTACTTGATGTGCAAACAGAAGGCTTTTATACCAGCAGGATGAAAGACTTTTACACAGATAAGCCCTACATGTCTTCCACCAGCAGTTCCCAACTCCGATGCACTGAATCAGCGCTCTGCTCCCACCAGAGTTAAGAATAAAACCCTCTTAATGTAAAACAAACTAGTTCTGAGCTCAAGTCACACTGTTTGTAAATCTTTTCTAGCTAGTTTCACTGTGTGTAAGGTATTAACTGGAAATTTTCTTCATTTGTTAAACATCTGTTTGTTTGTTCTGATTTCCTGCCAAGGAGTGTATCATATAACTGATTTAGTTTCCCACCCCCCCTCCCTACTGGTGTCTTGTTCTTATACTTGGTGGCTTTGCAGTTGCCCGTCCCTACTGTAAATTTGAACTGGGACACTCCTCCCAGTCTAGTTCCATTAGCTCATTCTACTGAATACAGAGAGAACATTTGAGAAGGCCAACCCACTTAGTTTCTTAACCTTGAATTATCTTCTGCTCCTCCTTTCTCCCTTTCAACTTAAAAAAACTTTGCTGGAATCTCCCTGTGTTCTGACTGAGTGTGCTTCCCAGCTAATAAGTATATTTTTTGGCACTTTTTAACTGTTCATAGTTAAATAAAACAATAATTGAATTCAGTTCAGAATACATTTTGAATAAATTGCATTTATTTAAACTGTATTTGCTTTAATACTGCTACGCACTGAAGTGTGCTGGCGTGTACTGCACTTGAACTGTTTTTAGTGCTGTTTTAGCTGCTTCTCTGTATATAAAAAAAAATCTAAGCTTGTTTCCTGCCTTTCCTGTAACTAGTCTAGTCCAAATATAGATTTGCTGTATCCAGGACTGTATGCAAGCTTCTGAGCCCCCCAAGCCTTTCTGTGTTGGAGGGAAGCCTTCCAGCTCATCAGTGGGAGTGGTAAACACTAGGTAGCCTATCTACCACAAGAGGAGTGGTTTCTGGCCCAGACATTGTAATTTATTGGTCATTTGGGCAGGTTTTCCATCGCTTTCAACTTTCTGGTTTAAAAGCCCACGTTTGCACTTGTTTCCTGCCTTTCCTGTAACTACTCTAGTCCAGATACAGATTTGCCAGGACTGTTTGTAAGCTTCTGAATGGTGCCAAAATCTGCTCTTCAATTTTTCCCTTAGATCTGCTAGTTGGCTCCTCTCCTGCACTTTTACTAGCTTATTAGTCTAGCACTTTACCAGACTTCTTGTGGCAATTATTGTAGCACACAAACGTGCTACCAGCACTAAACCTTCTACAAGGAAACAGCTCCAGTACTTAGTATTAATGCCCACCCCTCCAGGCATGTCTAAAGGTCAGTTCCATGTGCTTTCTCCTATTAACCTAGTGAACGTGGGCATACTGAGGCAATGTAGCAACTGCCTCATGTACACTGACAACCCTCTCCTCTTACCTCCCAACACTCAGACTTGCGAGAGATGCACTTATATATCCAAATTGGAAGCCATGCACTCTCCAGCCAAGACCGGAAGCGCTGGTCAAGAGGAGAAGGTCAACACTTGCACCACACCACATGGAACACACAGCCCTCCAGAACACACACCGGCACTGCCTTCACATAAAAACACAAACCACACGCCCACCTTCACGGAGGCTCTCAACAAAAATCTACCCAAACAGCAGAGCTCTCCAAGGCAGAAATGCACTCGACCACCACAACACAACACTAATAACAAGATACATAACCCTCCTAAACAGTGTGCCACTCAACCAAAGCCCCTAAGGCAAAACAGCATGCCCAACACACTAGTCATAGGTGACTCAATAGTGAGGCACACTGATGTCCCACTCACTAGGTTGAATAAGGAGAAAGTAACAGTCAGCTGCCTGTCAGGCACCAGGATCCACCACATAATGCAAGCACTCAGGTCCCTTAAAAACAGGTAAAAATATGCATTGTACATGTGGGTGTGAATGACCTGAGATGTACCTCCCTGGACTACATGAAAAGAGACATGGAGGAGCTCTCGGATTATGCAGTCCAGGCGGGTATGACCCTAGCCCTGAGCAACATCCTACCATCACCCAGAATGATACCACAGTACAAGCAGAAAATGATTGATTTCAACAATTGGCTAAGTTTCTTCTGTCATTCTAAGAGGATCCAGTATCTGTCTGCCTGGGATGACATGATTGACAGACCTCGATGCTTTGCCAGAGATGGCCTGCATCTGTCACCCCTGGGCTTCCAGATACTGGCCAAGGCTCTTGCCACCCCTATAGTGCCTTTTTTAGGCGGTGTTCCAAAGACCAAATTACCACTGTAACAGCTACAAACAAATGCAATCTGAGGGTCAAGCTGCTCAACGCTAGAAGTCTAATCTCAAAATGCACTCGCTCGAGGCACTCCTTAAAATGAAGAACATCAACATTTGTGCCGTAATACAGACCTGGCTCAAGACAGCAGAAAGCACCCCTGCATAACCAGGCTATAAACTCATTCCACACCTTTTGCCCCCAGAACTTGGACCGAAGCTTTCGGCACCAGAACTTGGACTGAAGCTCCAAAGGCGGTGGTGTTTCCATATTCATAAAGGATGCACACACCTCCAGACTGGTAGCCCAACATAACACATCTGAGAAACTTCAGGTGCAGCTAACATTGAGTAAGACAGCAATTCAGGTTGTAGCCTGCTATAGGTCCCCAACCATGTCCCAAGACTCACACGCCACGTTCCTAAGAACCCTGGATAATATTAGGTTCCAACCTAACACTCTCATACTGGGTGACTTCAACCACCCCTCCATTAACTGGGAAAACTACTCATGTACCAATACACTTGCCCAACATTTCCTTGAATTCATTAATTCCAATGCCCTGGGCCAGCTCGTTCTTGCCCCCACTAGAGGTAGCAACATCCTTGACCTGGTCATTACTAACATGGGCAACTGTTGCTCTACACCAATAGTCAACTCCTCCCTGGTTAGGTTCGACCATAAACTAATCACCTTGGAAATCCACATCCCTCCCACCCCACCCCCCGCAAAGGTAACTACCATGAAAAACTTCTCCAAAACTAACTTTGGGCTCCTAAAAACAGAGGTGGCTAACTTCATGGCACCCGTGCAAATGGAGAATAGTTGCATGACCGCTGAATCATACACTAATACACTGTACGAGCACATACACAAATGCATGGATCTCGCCATACCCAGCAGAACCAAGATGCTCTCCTCCAAAAAAAGGAAGCCGATCTGGTGGTCCCCTGCCATAAACAAACTCTAGAACAGAAGGAGGAAACTGATGTGGAATAAGGTGAAGTCCCAAGACTGGAAAAACACACTTATCAGACTCGACAAAAAGTTGAGATCCCTCATCAAATCCTCTAAAGCCAGCTATGAAAACAGAATTGCAGCTGATAGTAAAGACAACCACAAGGCCTTCTATAGTTATGTAAAGAATCTCCACGGTAATACTCAGATTTGCTCTGAGCTACAGCACAATACTACCTCCTATACCGAGCCAACAGATACTGCCAATATAATGACTGACAGATTCAGTGCCAACTTTACCCCTTTCTCCCTCCCCCATGGACCAGTCACAATACCAGTATATTGCCAGGCACCCAGTATTATTGCTGCACAGGTTAAAACAGCACTGTCCAAGGTCATGAATACAGCTTCTATGGGGCCTGACAATATCCCTGTCTATGCGCTACATGAACCACATAGTGAACTGGCACCTCACTTGTGTGTCCTGTTCAATTACAGCTTCGCCTCAGGCTTTGTCCCTACCAAATGGCACACTGCTACAATCATCCCTCTCCACAAAGGAGGAGCGACTAGAAACCCTGGGAACTATCCCCCCATTAGCCTGACGAGTCTGATATGCAAAGCTATGGAACGCATCATCACTGACCTAATAAACAAGGATATAGGGAATCTCCAAAACTCTGGATCCCACACAATTTGGTTTTGTGAAGGGTAGGTCATGCCTGCTCAACTTGGTCAACTTCTTTGAGTCAGTCACCAGAGCTGTGGACGAAGGTAAGGTGGTTCGTACAGCCTACCTTGATCTGGCCATGGCCTTTGATACCATTCCCCACACAGGAATCATAGAAAAAACCCACTAAGTTAGGCATCAATCCCTATATCACTAGGTGGGTTGCAAACTGGCTCACAGGTAGAACCCACAGTGTGAAAGTAGCTGACTCCAAGTCAGACTGCCGACCACTCACAAGTGGAGTCCCACAGGGTTTGGTCCTGGGTCCTCTCCTGTTTGGTATCTACTTCTCAGAAGTCCAGGCCAACACAAAGGGACTGGCTGACAAAGTTCACAGACAACTGCAAGTTGGGAGCTATTATTAACTCCCCAAGTGATGCGGACATCCTACAGAAAGGTGTCACTGAGACCAATGACTGGTGTCAGAACCATGGCCTTAAGCTCAATGCCAAAAAATGTGTCATCATCCCCTTTTGGAAAAACCCAGTTCCCATCAATTACCACATCGATGGTAGTCCACTGAACACAGAAGTCTGTTGCATACCGCTTTCTCAGAGGCGATCTCTGTCTAACTTACAGAGCCCATGTCCAACCCAGAATTGTTGAACATGCTCCATCTTAGCAAAACCAAATCTACTTGAGCTACACGCTCTAGGGATATAAACCTCAACACAACAATGAATAGAACATGCAGGAGGGATAGATTCCCTTTGCAGAGACTTCCCTTACTATGGAACAGGGTCCCAATCTACATAAGACAGGGCCCCTCACTATCACTCTTCAAGAGGAACCTTGATGAGTGGATGGGTAACAAAGTTCACAACGGAGATCACACCAACAGCACTACTAGATAGGGGCCAAGGGTACTAGCTGCTAGTACAAGGGTCTAGGGAATTACTAAAGGGGCGGTGAATACCGCACAACGTGGCTGGGCTAATATATGCCTTTGGGAAGATAGCCCAGTACCAACCTATGAACCTATAAGAGATCTTGGAACACAGATTGACAGCAACCTGTCTTTTGACCACCATATTGCCACAGTGGTCAGAAAGTCCTTCTATATGGCACATCTCATTACTAAGGGTTTTGCATCCAGGAAGAAAGAGGTCACTGTCTCCCTCTACTCTTCCCTCATTAGGCCAATCATTGAGTACAATGACCCATTTGGCATGTACCTCACTAAACACCTGCAACAACTGGAGAGGCTGCAAAAGTACTTCACAAAGAGGATCCTAGGCCTTAAACATTTGTCCTATATGGACAGACTCAAAAAACTCCAACTATTTACCATCTGCTTGACTTACAAAGCCATGCCTGACTCAGCTCTGTTAGAAATGCTACATTTAAAGAAATCCCAATCCCTCCACACCACATGCTCCAGAAACCTCAACCTCATTACCACAATAAACAGAACATGATGGAGGGACAGGTTCATAACCCAGAGACTGCCCATGCTATAGAACAGACTTTCCATACATGTCAAGCAGAGCACTTCATTGGCCCTAGTCAAGAGAAATTTTGATGAGTGGATGGGAAATAGAAAATTCACCCCAGGGATCACTCCAGTGGCTTTACTCAACAGAGGCACTGGGAACTAAGGTCGGGAGGCACAATGCCAGGATAATCCTACGGGCTAGGCTTGTAAAGGCTCCAGGGCCATTGACCACACACCTATGAACCTAAGTGCAGTAACAAATGCTTTATAACAAAAGGCAGAACTTCTGCAGTATCAGGACTCCTTGGAAATAAGTTCAAAAACCTTGAGAAATGTTCCCAAATACAGAAAAACGTGCTCAAATATAGGAAAACATCTACAGACAGAAAAACGTTGCAAAACTTAGAAATATTTTTTTGCAAATTCAGGAGAACTTTGGGCTCAAGGAGATCTTCACTTTCTGAGTAAAACAAAAGACAAGATGAGGGTTAGTCTGAGACATAATACAAAATAGCTGGCTAGAAAGTTGCCTCCATTCCAAATTCCGGAAGAGCTAAGTTTTACATCAGACAAACCAACAGTCAGCCATAACAGGGATTTTTTTTGTTATTTTTGTCATTGTTTGGCTACAGTTAGAATCTAAACCAAGATAAGCTGTTATACTGCAAAGATATTTAAGAGTACATTTTTTAATGTTTACAGTAAAGGCCAAATAGAAGATAAAAATTATGTTAACCAGAAGATTTTAGGCTTGACTTCTGGCTTCTTGGTCAGTTATGATATGTTTCAGGGTTTTGTCAAACTGATGAGCCTGTAGTTTTTAGAGTCAGTGGTGAGGCCACCCTTGTGAAGTGGCATCATAACTACTGTGTGCTAGACCTCTAGGACAAAGCCAGTAGGTCAGGCTCAGGTTTAATAGTTTAAGGAGTGTCTCTGCCAGTACCTGTTTAGTACTGCTTATTAAACAGCTAAGTTTATTGTTGAGCCCCATAAAGGAAGCATATTTAGTCATGGAAAGTACCTTCTTTAGTGAAGATGGGGAAGTCTGAAATCTTCAGGAATAAGTGGGCTTTGGATAGGTGTGTATGGGATGAAGTTTGCACTGAATTTCTTCGCTAGTATGTTGACAACATATTGGCTCAGAGGAGTTGATGATATTCTGGATATGCTCTGAGCAGTGTTTTTGTGTTATTTCTTAGTTTCCTGACATAGCTAAAAAAAGATTTGTAATTATCCTTAGCTTTTCATGCTAGCTAAGTTCATGAGCTGCTTTGGGTTTCCTATTTTTTTTTTTGACAACTCATTGAAGTTAACTTTATTTGATGGTCATTTGTTTTGCTGAATACTTTTTTTTCTTTTATTCTTTAGTTCATTTACATTTAATATTTATGGACCACAAGGATGGTTTTCTGTTGAACTTCCTATTATATTTAGATCTGGTTTGGACTGCTAGAGTTGCACATTTATCTAGGTGAGTATAGAATGTTTTGTGTAACTACTTGCTGTATCAAAGTCTTGAGTGGCACTCTTGTACATCAATTTAGAGACTTAACTGGAAGATATTTGAACGCTTTAAAATCCCTGAATTTTGTGAAATTAGCATCCCCTAGTTTTGAGATTCTAAAGGTAAAGGTTACTATTTTGTGATCAGACTTAACCAGGGAGGGAGATACCAGGGGAATGGTATATATAGATACTGCATTTACAATAATGTGGTCTAGGATATTTTTACTTCTAGCAGATTCTGTGACGATCTGGTTCAGGGATTGTTTCTTTTCTTTTTTTTTCTTATTAAATCTAATAACCTTTGGGCATATCCTACATTGAGTGTAGGTGGCTTGGTTTATTAAGGTGCAATTAAAATCTCCCAGAGTAATGGAGTTTTTACTGTAAGGAAGTTCAAGTATATTTAGGAGCTTAACATGTTTATCAAGGGGCATAGAGGGGGTCCTATAACAGGCTAAGAGCAGATAACTGATCCTATTTAGCGTGATTTGTATTCATAGCCGGCTTTAGGCACCAGCGAACCCTGCGGTTGCTGGGGGCCCCCTGTTCCCTGGGGGCCCCCAACCACAGCAAGTTATCTTATCCTGATATTTTGTTATGTCTGTCAAACCAACAAAAGCTAGTATAGCATTCTTGTATACTTAATAAACAACATGGATAACTCTTATTTATACCTCCTTTAAAATTCAAAGATATTTCTGGTTGTAGTAACAGTGTTTTGTCAAGTAACAGGCATCAGAATTCTATTAAATATTTTACCACTGACATAATGCCAGTGGTTTAGTTAAATCCTGCTGTTGGACATTTTCTCCACTTGCTATACCCGTGGCTATAGGGGGCCCCCATTAATCATCCTTTACTGTGTGGGGGGCCCCACAAAAGCTGCTGCAGGTTGGGGAAAAATGAGGAAGAAAAAATGTATTAATTTACTAATTATGCTCCTTAACCTGAACCGGGCTGTGATATGACCCTATTAGGATGAAGTTGATAATGAACATGAGCAAGGTAAGCATTAGAGAGATCAGCAGCCCAGAGTGACTTATCTCAGTGCAAACTTGGATTTTAAGAGGAGCTGGTACTTCTGATCATCAGGGATGGTTTTCTCTTTCAGGGAGTTTTATAAATACAAGCATAACACCAAATGCTATAACTCTCAATTCCTTTGCTTAAGAATTCAGTGCAGTCCCAAAAATAATAGAATAAAGGCTCAGAATCAGGACTACATTTTAAATATTACTCTAATGCACTTAAAAAGTTAGTAGAATAACACCTTTTGCATCAACGCATATTTTTGGACCATAAGTATAAAACTCAGATGTCTGGATTGATTGAGTGTTTGTAATCCTGAATGATTTACTAGCAAATCAAACTTTTTGCGAAGGAGAAAACAAATGTATGAACAAAATCAGGGAAGGTCTGTGAAATCAGGGACAGTGACATGTATGCATTACTGCTCAATGAGGTAAATAAGTGACTTACCCCTGCTGGTGTTTGACGACTGCTAAACAGCAGTCACTGATCTGATGTGGTAAGCACCAGTGTTGCACAATATATTGCTATTTGCTGAAATAAGTACAAAACTAGTACTGCTATGACTTATGCTTGTGTGTGTGTGTGTGTGTGTGTGTGTGTGTGTGTGTGTGTGTGTGTGTGTGTAAAATATCACTGATTTTTACCTGTGCACACATCCAATAATGCCAGGACACAGACATTATTCTTCTGGGTATCAGTAAAAAATGTACTTAACAAGTAATTATAATTCAAAAGTAATATATATCACAGAACATTCAGACTCTTACATCTTCTTGGAGTCTGGTGGCCCTCACTCAACAGACTGTACAAATGGATACTGGGGCTCCCTTAATCATCCTTGACTCTGTGGGGACCCCCACAAAACCATTGCTGAGGACAAAAAATGTATCAATTTTCTGAATGAGCTGTTTAACCTGAACAATGCTGAGATATGAACTTTTTAAGATAAAGCTAATAATAGCCTCTGGTTTCAACCACACCCATTCTAAAACCAGCCCTGCTCAAATGTGTGTGTACAGAAAGCTGCTGGGGATCTGGGGATTGTGTGGTTATTACAACTTTAATTTCATCACAGTCAAACCTTAGAGGTGTGCACATGAAGTCATTATAGCTTGTGTTTGGGTTGAGGACAGTGTGGTCATTGTTTATTTACTTTTCTCACAGACATCAGAGGTGTAAAACAAAGGTTACTATAGCTTGTGTAGGGGTGGTGTACTGTCTAAGAGCAACAAATTAAAATATATTACTGAAATCATTCTCACAATCACAGATCAGGCACATGTACATGGGGCTGACTTCGAGGCTTAGGAGTGAGGAAGCATACTTATGTATACATATATCAGCAGTCACTTGAAATATATGGTTAAGGCAATTTAAACCTCTGCTTTCATCCTAGTCTAACACCAGAGGGATGTATATAGGCAGTGACTGTCTTTCGTGGGGGGTTAGGGAAGGAGGCAGTATTCCCAGATAAGACCTATGTATTTCCACAACTGGCTTGTTAGTTTATTGTGAGCTAAAATTTTGTCAGCTTTGAACATTAAGCCTTGGGCACAACTTATGTCTTCCTTGAAAGAAAAAAAATAAGACTGAAATTCTTTTCTTTTTCGTGATTTTTGTTTAGGCCACCATTGGAGCAAAATGCTAGAAAATGCTCTAAAAAGCATCCCAGGGCACGTATATAACCCCTATGGCTTTGGGGCACCAGCTTAATTGAGTTATTTCCTAAATGGTTATTACTGTACTGACTTGGTAAGGAAAGGAGTGCTGAACGAATGCAAAGAAAACTAAAGCTGAACAGCAACAGTGAATTTCTTTCCTTGCTAATAATTTTTATTCAAGCCATTATTGGATGAAAAGGTTGTGTAAAAAGAAAAAAAACTTTAAAATGCATTCCAGAGCATATAGAAAGTTATGGCTTCTTGAAAAAGCTGAGAGTAAGGCAAAATGTGAGAAAAGAAAGAAAAAAGTAATATGCATGGTATGGGGATCCCAAAAGAGGGTGGTGGATTAGAGGAGAGGACTGGAGGGTGTGTGAGGTGGGGGTGGGGCGGGTTGAAACAGTAGGCCTAGCCTTCACTTCATTTAAGTCCAGACCTGTACATATAGTTGTTGTAATGTATCATTGTTGCAACTAAATGCCAGTAACTGTAAGTGTCCCTTTGTTAGACAGGTCAACAAAGTGTGGTATATAGGCCTCTTGTAATGTAACAGCTTGTAGCTAAGGTCTGTCTGTGCATTACTCCTAAAAGTTTGCAGCACAAACTAAAAGGTTTATTAAGAGGTGTGGCATTGATCGGATGATACTTATACTGGAAGTGCCTAGGGGGCCCACAACTTGACATTTGCTGGGGGCCCCCAAAATGCTAACACCAGCCCTGTTTGTATTTCAGTGAGTTATGGTTGTGGGTCACTACGAATCTGCCTAGAGATTACACGGCCCTTAACAAATATGAAGGTTTCACCACAGTTGCCATTGGAGCAAAAGGCATGGTAGGCACAAAAATCCACATATGGAGGTTGTGTAATCTGAACATTTAAGCCAAAGTTTAGTGATTACACATGCATGGATGTGCTCCAAAGGTAGGAGGGCCTCAAGCTCAGGCATTTTGTTATTGAGACTTCTTGTACTGAGCAGGGCCACCTTGATGTGATAAACTGCTTGATATATATATAAATATACATACATATACATGTGTGTGTGTGTGTGTGTGTGTGTGTGTGTGTGTGTGTGTGTGTGTGTGTGTGAGATATATATATATATATATATGCGTGTCTGTGTGTGTGTGTGTGTGTGTGTGTGTGTGATATATATATATATATATATATATATATATATATATATATGCGTGTGTGTGTGTGTGTGTGTGTGTGTGTGTGTGTGTGTGTGCATGTATGTACATTTTTGTTAAGTTGGGAGGTCCTATTAGCTGGACTCTGCCTAAAAAGGCACTACAGGAGCAGCAAAGGCTTTAACCAGTCAGTATGTGGAAGCCTTGGAACGAGAGGTGAAGGCTGTCCTTGGCAAAGCAAGTAGGACTATCAAGCAAC
Source organism: Protopterus annectens (assembly GCF_019279795.1). NCBI lineage: Eukaryota > Metazoa > Chordata > Ceratodontiformes > Protopteridae > Protopterus > Protopterus annectens. The sequence continues at coordinate 245,901,272 of NC_056750.1, forward strand.
ACTTCCCAAACTGACAGTTACTGGATCCCCCTGGAATAAAACCAGCTAAAAATACTTATGATGAGAAGAGTGAGAGGCTTAAATCAGTTATTTTTATGTGCCTAAAAGTTGGTATATCACAATATGAAAGCAGTAAACATTAAACCAGAATAGTAGGTATTGGAAAAGCAAGACAGGATGTACAGCTCACAAAATGTTGATTTAATGTGTAGTTATCATACAGAACATTGCCCTTCTCCCTACTTATAAATAGGATCCCTTCGGATCACCCCAGCATCAGAACAATTCTTTAGGGAGATCTACTACTCTTACAGTTTTATTCCACCATTAAACACTAGCTAGAATCCAACCTTCAAGGAGTCTCCCCCTGGCTTCTCTGAAATAATTAGCACTAATAAGAGCAATGAAATGACCTTTGGAACAGAACTAAAGTGTATTAGTTCACACAAAATGGGGCATCAGTGAGCCATATAGATCTTTCCTACAAACCACAATCCACACCAGATACTTTGGTGTTTGGCTTGATCAGTCACTTACCTGTGAACACCATCTTGAGCAAACCAGTGCTCATATCAGTATGCAGTTTTTTCTGATGATGGATGATCTGTAATAATGATCTGACACTTATTCTCTCCAAAGGAGCACTGTATGCAAAGGTACTTTGCTGTCTCGTATTTAATTTGGTGGTCTTGTCATTAATATAGCCTCACAGAAAAAAAAAATTAAATTCTTTTCAAAGAACTCTAATAGAATTTGTAGGTTCATTTTGCTTGCTCCATTGTCGAGTGCATGACTGGACAGTCTTGGCCAAATTATTCCAGTTAAGGAACATGCAGACTTCCATCTGGGTTCCTTACTTTATATATTTTTTCTGTGCATTGTTTGCCCTCATGTTTACTGACCACAAGCTAACTGGCTACCCAAGAAGCTATGTACTGATGTTCTACTTGCCTGTCAGCTGTTTAAACTTATTAATAGTGAAATCCCCCCCCCCCCCCACTAGCTTCCAGACTTTCACAGATGCACTGACATACAGCCTTACAAATCATAACCACTCATTTTCTCTCCTGCAGACTTTTGTGCATAAACCATGCTTTCTCATTTCTTGGTCACAACCTATGGGAATCTCTCTCTTCTTTTCTTAAAGAACATTCCTCTTACTCAAGTTTTCTAATCAGAACTAAAAGCACATTACAAGAATCTAATGTGATTGCTCTCTGTTTGTTTCTGGTCATATAACTTAAGCTCTTCTTCTCTGCTTCCCTATAACTAACTTGATCTGAGCCTACTTCTCACTGTGATTCTTTCAAGATGCCAACACAGACTTCCACTCAGTAAATAATGCATGTATGCATTGTGTTTTGTTAGTCAGTCTGTATATAATGCTGTGTATCTATTGCTTTTATACCCTCAAGCCAACTCTGACATTCCCTTTGTATACAATACATGCATATATTCATTTTTGTCTTTCACTTTATACACGTCACGTATCTGTTGAGTTTACCCTAGGACGAAGACTGAAATAGGTCCAGTGGGATACATCCTCTACCCTGGTTAACAAATTCAGAGTAAAATAAAAGTAAAATAAGCCCCCCAATTGGACTTGAGCCCATTCATACTAGGTATCTTCGGCAGGGGAGCAAGAACTGTCTGGAGGGGCTGTCTTTCAGGTAGCCATGAGAGTGTTTTATACTCCTACCTGGATCCTGGAAATGAAGGTATATGTTATAGGCCATAACATCCCTCCCTTCCTGTGGGTAAGATACAAGTGACTTGAATCACAGCAAAGCCAGAATACTACCCCCTTTGCTCATTCCTGCACTCCAGTGATGAAGGCTACAGTCCTATGTAGCTTGGTGGCCATATGCCAACTCTAGGACTGTCTTTTGTATTACTGCCACTCCTCAGAGGGACTGTGACATTGGAAGGCCCTCGTCTGGCCTTCTTCTCCAAGAATGGACACAATTATCTGTCCTTTGTCAGCTGCAGCAGACATGTTTGCTTCCTTCCTTTTTAAACTCCTAATTGTTGAAACCTTCCTCATTCTCACTGGGAGATTTAATAATGTCATGGTACTTGCTTACAACCAGATATTGAGGGATAAAGTGCTGACTATGACCCAAGCAGTCCAAGTTCAAATTAGTGGATCAGACAATTAATAGTGATGGCTGGGGGAGAATGGATGTGCCCATCCTGGAGGACAGTGGAGTGGAGCTGTGTCCATATACTCACAATATCTTGTAAGAGGGTAGCATTGCAGTGGGCATCTACTTTATGGCTCTCCAGATCACAAACCAGGCTCTCTGATTAACTAAGTTTGCAGAGGACTGTAAACTGGGTGTCATTCTTAACTCTTTCTCAAACACCAAAGCCTTCCAGAATGAGCTTACACTTGTTAATACCTGGGGTACAAATAAAAAGTTCAAATTAAATTTGTGGCCAAAGTGGTTAGAAAAACATTTTATATAGCCCACCTAATCATGAAGGGATTCACATCTAGATTACGGGAGGTCATCGTGCCTCTTTACTCATCCCTCATCAGGCCCATAACTGAGCACAATGCCCCTTTTGGGATGTACCTTACCAGACACCTGCAGCAACTGGAAAGACCCCAAAAGTACCTCACCAAGAGGATCAAAGGGCTCAAACAGATGCCATATGCTGCCCGGTTAAAGAACTCCAGCTCTACTCAGTGGCATACCGCCTGCTCAGAGGCGATCCGTGCCCGACGTATAAAGCCATGTCCAACCCGGAATTAATGGACATGCTGCACCTCAGAAAATCCAAATCCCATCGAGCTACACGCTCGAGAGACTTGAACCTCAGCACTGAAATAAATAGAACATGCTGGAGGGACAGATTCATAACCCAGAGGCTCCCTTCACTCTGGAATAAAATCCCAGTCCAGGTTAGGCAGAGTCCCTCATTGACTCTCTTCAAGAGGAATCTTGATGAGTGGATGGGAGATCGTAGGTTTACCCCGGGTATCACTTCCGTGTCACTGTTAGACAGAGGCACAGTATACTAACCTCGAAAAAGGGCATAGCAAAATTAATTTAAAATGGGTGGCGACAGCCAAACACACTCTGCCTAGTCTTATAAATGCCCTAGGGCAGATAGCCTAGTATGAACCTATGAACCTAAATGCAAAACAGTGAAATACTGACCCTTTCAGTAGCCAACCCTTTCTCCAAGCTTACAAGGCAGACAACACTCCATTTCAAATGAGATGTAGTTAGAGAATGTATAATGTGGGTTGATAATTACCTCACCTTTGATCATTATATGTTACTATAGTAGTCAGGAATCCTTTTACGTAGCACAGCCGATCACAAAAGGAATATTATCCACATCTAAAGAAGTCATTGCTTTCTTATATTCAGCATTGATTAGGCCAATCATCAAATACAATGCACCCTTTGAGATGTACCTCACTAGATATATCCAACAAATATAAAGACACCAGATGTTCCTAACTAAAAGATCACTGGCTTAAAAACCCTATACTACCAGAAAAAGACTGGGAAGCACTGTCCCTTTAATCAGTGTTCTTCAGATTCCTGAGTGGTGGTCTGTGCCCTGTCTTCCATGCCATTAGGGACCTCATCGTCCAGCATCTCTTGCATCTTCCTAATTCGAGCAATCCCACTTATACTAGGACTGTAGATCTAAACCTGCATCAGCAAATAAAACAAGGTTAAGAAAAAGATTTGTTATACAATGCCTTCCCTACATCTGGAACAGGCTTCCATTGCAAATTAAGCAGTGTGATACATTAACAATCCCTCCGCATTACACGCTCCAGAGGCCTCAACCTCATTACCACAATCAACAGAACATGCTGGAGGGACAGGTTCATAACCCAGAGACTGCCCATACTCTGGAGACTTCCCATACATGTCAAGCAGAGCACCTCACTGGCCTTCTTCAAGAGAAATCTTGATGAGTAGATGAGAAATAGAAAGTTTACCCCGGGGATCACTCCAGTGGCTCTACTTGACAGAGGCACTGGGAACTAACGACGGGTGGCACAATGCCAGGGCACTTCTATGGGCTAGGCTTGTAAAGGTCCCAGGGCCATTAGCTTGGTACACACTTACGAACCTATTTTCTTTTATACCAGAACTAGAGGATTAGATAAGGAAATCACAAAATCACCCCTGATTTGAATGGTCTAGCCTTCCTTGAAAATGAGGTAACGTCTAAATTTGGGTACTGGGAATGTGTAAATGGCTACAAGGCTCAGTTGTCTTAGGTTTCCTATCAATTCTTATGGATTTTAGTGTATGTGTAGAGAAACATACCTTTCGTTTCAGCCCCACTGGAATGCTGCAGATAAAGATATTTTAAAGGATACTCCAGTTCTATGTTGCTGACATAGCCATTTGTAAGGACCAGTCCAAACTCTAAGCTACAAATAAAGGTATCTGTAAGGACTGATCCCATCTCTAATGACTGATGCCTCACAATGCTCAGCCACTCTTCCTGAATCTAAATTCCACTTATCATCTTGTCTTCCATCTTACAACCAGAGCCATTTATTATATTCAGACAGACCCACGTTTTATTCTCCAACCTTCACCCCACAGAATCTATATCAACTCATAGCTGATAAACTATAAAGGTGCAAATGATTTAATTTGTTCTTTATTTCTTTAAAATTTCTACTAATCTCTCCTTGTGTATAGTGGCTACTGTGCAGCACCTGGTCTCATATTCACTTCCACATCAAGGAAACTGCACTGATACTCCTGTCTCCTCCAACACTTTATAGCCCCTCTCACTTGCACAGGATAGCCAAATCTGACATAAAAATGGACAAAGCACCTTTCTGAAGAAAACAAAAAATGTAAACCTCATCTGGTAGCACTACACTGGTGACGTTCACATTCTTGATCTCCTTCAGGAGTCATATTTCTATAAACAACTAGGTATCTACTACATCTCCTTTGAAGTTCTTTACCTTTTTCCTTAAAGGGTACCACATAGAAGCAACAACATTATTTTTTCTAGATCACTTCTGCACTCAACATGGTCCCTAGTTCCACTCTTAAATGTTCTCTCTCCTCTGGTCATTTTTTAATGGTCTTCCTGTGCATCTAACTATACATGGTTTTCCTTTTTTCCTTTTCTATACCACTGTGCTATTTTGATGTTTTGCTGCAACCCACTGTTCCTTTTAGACCATTATTATTACTTCTCCTGTAGCCTCAAACATGCAATTTGTCCGGCTCCATGTCAGAGGTGTACGAGACAGATTCTGCAATTCCTATTATTCTGACAAATAAGCCAAATTTCAAACACTCACAGAAAAAAAGATGATGCTGAAAGTCATGTCAAACCTTTTAACCATTCCCCTGTTACTAACTCTGAGACTGCTGTACCTTCAAAGACAATGCAACCTCAGGTTTGACTAGTTATACATTAGCCCACATTCACACAAGTTCCACCTCCACTACTCATAGGACCCAATTACAGTTCTCTGAATTTCAATAGGCACCCCTTAGAGAACACCATCTTCTGTATTGGTGATGACATATCTCACTACAGAAAACCCTGTCATGCTAACAATTCATCCTGATGTTTGCACTGGCTGTTCATTTGCCTGTCTTTGATGCATGTCCTATTCAATAGCCCATTACAAGATTTTTGTCTCTTTAAAGGACACTTTGGTGTCTCCTTATGTTGAAATCCACCTGATTCTTAACATGTCTTAGTATAGTACTTACCAGTTTCATAGCTCACTAAATGCAGGTGTTACCTGGTTCACTCCTTCCAAAAACTTGCCTTAATAATGTGGTCCAGCTCCAAACGCAGTAATGTAACATCTACTGTGACAGATGCCACCTTTCTTTCATCAGGTTCTGGCACACTGTTAGGAAAATTCAGCCCATCTGACTGTTCTTCAGTGTAGCCATACAAATAAAGTACTTCCTTACCACCCTGCAAAGAAAAGAAAAACACAATAAATCAATACACCAACATCTGACAGAATGTACAATATTTGTTTTGTACAACTCTGAAAATAAGAGGTTTTGCAGTAATACACAGAGTATCAACAGATAAGTAAAAGTTTGTTTGACACAGATGAATAAAATAGATGTTCCATGATCCAGAACCTTATGAGCACACTTCAAAAAGTAGTTCTACACTAAGCACATTTTAAATCTACACATACTATAATAAAAAGTGGTGATTGTCAGTTTTAAGTGACAACCTCACTGCTAATAAGTGTCTAGCACGTTCTTCTTTGAAGCCTAAAAGCCCTCTTCCCTAATCCCAGGGTTATACACTCATGCTGGTTCTTGCACTGAACTAGCACACAGCATTGCTGTAATATTCAATTACAGCAAATTACTACAGAGGGCATAAAGAGGGCTAATACAGTAAATGATGCATTATGGTGTGAAGTACTACTAAAAACTCCAGAGAACTGGCACAGTCATGACAGCAGTGCGTGCACCGAGGCAAGAACTACTGCAGAGAACTGATGCTCATGACAACACAGTTATACCAGATACTGTACAGAACTGAGTCAAAGCAGCTGCATGTGTTTATTGCAATACCAGCTCTGCTCGAAAGTTGTTTGACTTGTCTTATATGTAGGTCTATGGAAATAAATAACCATGGAACTGATAAATAATGACTAGGAAGCCGCCAAGCACTGTACTTAGACCAAATCGGCTTTGTCAAGGTCAGGTCATGCCTACTGAATTTGGTGGATTTCTTTGAGAAAGTCACTAAGGCCATGGATAAGAGTAAAAGAGGACATACTGCCTACCTCAACCTAGTCAAGGCATTTGACACAATTCCCCACTCAAGTATTATAAATAAACTCACAAAACTGGGCATAAATCCCTATGTCACCAGATGGATAGCCAAACTGCTCACATACAGGACACGTGGTTAAAGTGGGTGAATCCAGATCCAGCAAGAGGCCAGTTATTAGCATGTGCCATAGGGCTCAATGCTGGGATCACTCCCGTTTGGAATTTACTTCTCTGAAGTTAAGGCTAATGTGAAAGGCATCTGGATATCAAAGTTTGCTGAGAACTGCAAGGTGGGGGCAATCTGTGAATCCCCAAAGATGTAGATAGCTTTCAGAAGGGTCTAGAACAGACAAATAATTGGCCTAAAATTAAATGCAAAAAATGCATCATACCTTTTGGGAAGTGAAATACCTCTACAAAATTACACCATCAATGGCACACCCCTAACAGTTGACATCTAGGTAAACAGATAGATATGTTAACCAAAAACCATAAAATTACCAAAAATACAGACAAAAGGAAGGTGCGGCCACCGGAGGATAAAACCAGATTCCACTTTATTAAACTTTGCGTTGGTTAAGCACTTTCGTCCCAATAATTGTTAGGGACTTCTTCAGAACAATGAATTACACAAAGTTCGCAGATGACTGCAAACTGGGAGCCATAGTCAAGTCCCCAAATGATGTGGAAATCCTACAGAAGGGCATCATTGAGACAGATGCCTGGTGTCAGAGCCATGGCCTCAAGCTCAATGCCAAAAAGTGCAGTGTCATCCCCTTTGGTAAAAACTCTGTACCCATGAACTACCACATAGGCAGCAATCTACTTAACACCAAATGTGTGATAAGAGACATTGGGACTCAGGTGGACAGTAGTCTCTCCTTTGATAGTCACATCGCCACAGTAGTCAGGAAGTCCTTCTACATGGCACAACTCATCATAAAAGGGTTCTCATCCAAGAAAAAAAAAGAGGTCATTGCTCCCCTCTACTCGACACTCATTACATCCACTATAGAGTACAACATCCCTTTTGGAATGTACCTCACAAGACATCTGCAGCAGTTGGAAAGGCCACAGAAGTACCTCACAAAGAGGATTACTGGCCTCAAATAAATGCCCTACACTGACCACCTCAAAAAACTCCAGCTTTACTCCGTAGCATATCGCCTATTCCGAGGTGATCTCTGCCTAACATATAAAGCTATGTCAAACCCAGAGCCGTTGGACATGCTACACATAAAGAAATCCCAATCCCTCCGAGCTACACACTCTAGGGAACTAAACCTTGTCACCACAATAAACAGGACATGCTGGAGGGATAGATTCCTGTCCCAGAGACTTCCCATACTCTGGAACAGGCTATCCATCTAAGTCAAGTAAAGTTCTTCATTAGCACTCTTCAAGAAAAATCTTGATGAGTGGATGGGAAATAGGAAATACACCCCGGGGATCACTTATGTGTCTTTGCTCCACAGTGGCACAGGAAAATAACTTTCTTGGGTGGTGTAAGCCAGGGAACATTGTTGGCAAGGCTTACGTAGGCCCTTGGGCCGATAGCCTAGTACCTACCTATGAACACCTCAACTTCCCTTAAATCCAAAGTGGAATCTGGTTTTACCATCCAGTGGCTGCACCTTCCTTTTATTTGTAAACAGATAGATACTGGCCTGAACTTTGACTTCCACATGTACACACTGGTGAGAAAGTCCTTCATATGTTGCACAACTTATAAGAAAAGTATGGCATCCAGATCCAAGTAAATTACAGTTGCGCTGTGCTCAGCCCTCATTATACCAATAATCGAGTATAATGCACCATTTGGCATGAAGTTGAGTAGGCACTTACAGCAGCTGAAGCAGATTCAGAGATTCCTCACAAAGAAACTACAGGGTGTAAACAACACAACCTATGTGGATAAACTCAAAGCCCTATCTTGTTACTGTCTCTCACTAGCTATTAAGGGGTGACCTGTGCCTGACATACAAGGCACTCACAAATCCAGTCCTGATAGAAACAGTACACATCACTTAGTGAACAACTCAAACAAAACATGTTGCAGAGACCCTTTTTTGGAATAGGCTTCCTACTCGCATTAAGCAGAAACCTTTCCAGGTTCTCTTCAAACACAGTATGGATCAATGGATGGGAAATTGCAAATTCACACCTGGGGTAGCGCCTGTGTCCCTTATGGACAAGGGAAATATGTATAATACTCAATGAACAGGCACAAACCCATGCCATCCTACTGCTCCTAGGGGCCATACATTGGATAAAACCGGGTTATATTGGCTGGGCTTGTAAGAGCTCTTAAGCTGTTATCCTAGTAATTTCCTATGAACCTATAAGAACTGACACAAGCACAACATCAGTATTTGTATACTACAGTACCATCTACTGTACAGAATTGACACACTCAGGGCAGCAGTGTGGATTACTGTGACACCAACTCCTGCAAAAGACTCAAACCATGTCATCAGTGTTTGTTGAAGTGCGCATACTGCAATTTAAATAAAAACGGCAAAAATATAAAATAGTAAAATTAAAGAATCTGTAAAGATAAATGCTCAATAACTTTATTCAGTGGCAGCCAGTAACTTGATATTCTTACCAGACAATCCCTTCAAAGGTTACACAATATGACAAAACTTTTAGTTATGTACTTACCATAATTTTAGATGTTTGGGATCCATCTCGCCTACATTCAGTACTGTACTGATGGGCTCGGAGCCGATCCCTCGGCTCCGACTCGGCACGCTATGCTATAGAGCGAAGCCTCTTATTGGCTGAGCTATTTCTTATCCCAGGATGCACCACCACTAATCCCCCAGATCTTGTTTGTCCGCATTCATGCACACATACACAACTTGTTTATATAACATTGCCAGATGTTTCAAGATGAAACAACAGGATTCGGACCTTCTGATATCCTCTGATCTCCAAGGAAGGGGGAAGGAGGGTGGGTTATTAGGAATGTAGGCGAGATGGATCCCAAACATCTAAAGTTATGGTAAGTACATAACTAAAAGATGTTATGTGATCCTATCTCACCTACATTCAGTACTGATGGGACAGCGTCCCTAGCACCTAAATCCTGGGTGGCTCACTGGAAAACACTCCTGAGCACTGTGGAACCAAATGAAGCTCGTCCTCTAGATGCCACATTCAATTTGTAGTGGGAAATGAAAGTGTGCGGGGAGGACCACGTAGCCGCAGCACAAATGTCACTAATGGCAAGCTTAGAATGGAATGTTATTGAAGTAGCCATAGCCCTTGTAGAATGAGCTTTGACAGAGGTCGTAAGCTCTTTATTAGAAAAGGAATAAGCTTGAGTAATACAGTCCCTGATCCATTTGGCAATAGTGACCTTTGTGACGGCTTTGCCCAATTTATTGTCCGAAAAGGATACAAACAATTGATCTGTTTTCCTTGTTTGTTTGGTCCTATCTAAATAAAAACGCAATTGCCTGTGGACATCTAATGTGTGGAATATGTATTCCGCTTTGTTAGAATACTTCGGAAAGAAGACTGGAAGTTCTAATGACTGTTGTAGGCAGAAACTGGAACAAACTTTAGGGACAAAGGATGGATTTGGCCTGAGAGATACTCTATCTTTGTGAAAACCAAGTACGGAGGTTTTACAGACAAAGCTTGAAGTTCTGAAACCCTTCTGGCAGAAGTAATCGCCACCAGAAAGGCAGTTTTCCAAGATAGAAATTTTAAATCACATGTTGCTGCCGGTTCAAGGGGAGGAAGTTAAGGCACGTAACACCACATCGAGATCCCATGGAGGAGCAGGATGAGAAATCGGAGGTCTTAAAAGCGCAGCACCTTTCAAGAAGGTCTTACACAATCTGTTGCTCATTAAAGGTGGGTTTATAGATTCGTGAAAATTGGAAATAGCTGCCAATTGAACCTTGATGGTAGAGACTGAAGAGCCTTGATTGAAAAGGAAGTTAGAAATTTCAGTACTTCTGATATGGAATAGTGATGGGATCCAGACCCGGAGTTGAGCCCAAATAGCAAATCTCTTCCATTTGCTAGAATACAATTTCTTTGTAGCAGACTTGTGGGCCGAGGATAAAATGTGTACAACTTCCGGATCCAAGGTATGATTCCTGACTATAGTCGGAAGAGGAGGAGCCAAGCCGTCAATTTTAAGGTGTGTAGGGACTGGTGGAATAGTCCCGACTGATGAACCAATAGGTCTGGGATCTGATCCAGGAACCATGGACCTTCCAGTGCATATTTCCGAAGATAGGGGAACCATACCTGACGAGGCCAGTAAAGAGCAACTAAGATCATTTTGCTCCCCAAGAGAGACGCCTTTTGGATCACCCTGGGAAGGAGAGGAACTGGAGGAAAAGCATATAGCAAGCCGGTGGGCCACGGATGGGCTAGTGCGTCCATAGGGCTCTCCCCCGGAGCCGGGGTGAAGGAGAAGAACTTTTTGCACTTCGCATTCAGCGGAGTCATGAAGAGGTCGCAACAAGGAACTCCCCATTTGCTGAAAATCTGATTTGCAACCGTAATGTTCAGAGACCACTCGTGTGGAGAGAGGATCGTTCTGCTCAGTCTGTCGGCTATCACATTGGACTTGCCCGGGATATGAGTCGCCACTAGAAAACGTTTGGTCGACACTGCCCATTCCCAAACTCTCATGGCCTCTCTGCAAAGGGGGTAGGATCTGGTCCCTCCCTGCTTGTTCAGGTACCAGACAACTGACATGTTGTCGGAGTGAACGGTAATTACGCCCTGAGGGAGGTAATCGTGAAGGGCTTGTAGAGACAGAAGCACCGCCCTCATTTCTAAGATGTTGATATGAAGTAAGGTCTCCTCCGAATGCCATTTGCCTTGGACTGACCTGCCCAGGGAATGCCCCCCCACCCCATCTGGGAGGCGTCCGTAGTCAAAGTGGCCACAGGAGGAGGTGGAACAAAGGGTCGTCCCTGATCCAGATTGGAGGGCACCAGCCACCAGCGAAGGTCCCGTTTGCAGGTTTCCGTGATCCATATGAGGTGACTGAGGGGGAGATCCTGAAAGGACCACTGAGTTGAAAGAAGCCACTGGAGAATTCTCATGTGCAACCTTGCTAGGGGAACTAGAAGAACCGTGGCGGACATAGAACCCAATAGCTGCAGGACCATTCTGGCTGGGGCTTTGGATCTGTGAAGTAAGGCTTGAACTTGAGCTTGTAAGGTTTGTATCCTTTCTGTAGGTAGATAGACCCGCATTCGGTTTGAGTCTATCTCCACTCCGATGAATCTTATGCGTTGAGATGGCAGCAACACAGACTTTGGCCAATTGAAGGTGATTCCAAGGGAAGTGCCCAGTGATATTGTGGCTTGTAGGCTCCACAATAGTAGATGCTTGGAGGTGGCAGTTAGGAGCCAGTCGTCTAGATACGGAAACACCTGGAATCCTAGACTTCTCAGGTGAGCAGTCACGACCGCCAAACATTTGGTGAACACCCTGGGGGCTGTGGTGAGACCAAAGGGCAGCGCGCGGAACTGAAAATGACTGTCTCCTAGGCTGAAGCGCAGATGTCTCCTGGACGCTTGTTGTATCATGATGTGGTAATAAGCATCCTTGAGATCTATGGAGCACATCCAAACACCCTTCTCCAGCAGTGGGAGAATGGATTGTAGGGTGACCATTCGGAACTTGGACTTTTTTACTGAATGGTTTAGAATGCTGAGATCCAAAATGGGCCTCAAGTCCCCGGTCTTTTTTGGCACCAAAAAGAATCTTGAGTAAGTCCCTAATCCGATCTGGTCTGCGGGGACGGGTTGGATGACTCCTTTTTGCAGCAGCTTTGAAACTTCTGAGGCTGCAGTTTCCCGTTGACTGGGTGGCGGGTCCGGGATTTTTTTGGACTGAGGGGGAGAGTGTGAAAAGGGGATGGCATAACCTCCAGCGATAATTCGAAGCACCCATCGGTCCTGAGTGATACCTTCCCAGGCCTTTAGGTGCCTCGAAAAATGACCCCCGACTGGCTCCGGAGCTGCACAGTCGGGCAATCCCTCAGGGACTGTGAAAGGCTGAAGAGCCACGAAAGGACTCGCGGTCTCCAGTGTTGCGGGGGCCTCTGCCGCCTCTGGGACGGCGTCTTCCAGAAGAATTTCCCCCTCTCCTGCCTCTAGAAGGGGGATCGTCCTGCTGTGAGGGGTAAGACTTCTGAGATCTACGGAACCACATTTTCCCTCCTCTTTAGCCTTGGGGTAAGGCCGAAAGGGAGTGGAAAATCGTGCCCCTACGGCAGTCAAAGTCTTACCTTCTTGCTCGCAGCGGGTCAGTGTGTCCTTTACCTTGGGTCCAAACAAAGAGGACCCATCAAAGGGGGCGTCGGCAAAGGAAGACTTAAAGGCCTCCGCAAAATGACGCAGGCGGAGCCAGGCTTGCCTCCGTAGAGCAATGCCTGTACCTGCCGCTCTACTCGCCCCTTCGGCCGCATAAGAAATGAGCCTCATAGACAAGTTTGATATGGACGACAGTGTAGCCAGCTGAGAGCCTACCGTCTGGGCCAGCTGCTCAGGCAGGTTACCCAAGAGGGTATCTGAAAGTTCTTTAATCAGATCCCTCTGAAATCTGGTAAAGTGCGTGAGATAGTTCAGGGACCTTAAAGTAAAGGCCGCTGAACTTAGGGTGCGCTTACCATACCGATCCATGCTCCTAGACTCCTTATTAGGAGGATGGATGGACGTCGAAGCCTCTGCTACATCTTGCTGGGTAGCAGATGCCACCACCAAGGCATCTACAGCCACACCTTTCGTCAAAAACTCCTTTTCCGGGGGTGCTGACAGGAACTTATTTGGACGAGCAGGCACCGGTTCCACAGAGTCTGGGTGTTCCCACGCCCTTCGACAGATCAAATCTAGGAGCTCGTCGAAGGGCGGAGACACCCAGGAGGCAGAGGGCTGAGCCCCGAAGGCCTTAAGGAACACCGACTCATCAGCAGAAGGGGGTTTGGATTGCCAGCCGCCTCGTTGTTTAAGGGCTTCCAGGATATCTGCAAAGGAGACATCATCTGAGGACGACTTAGGAGACCCCTCTGCATCATCAAGATCAGTGTCTGATGAGAGACTCATCGGGGGAGTCAACGTGCTTCCTCTTGCACAATCTTTTCCTGGGGGGTTCCTCCGAAGAAGCTTCAGAGGGACCTCCAGGAGGAGGGGGGACCCCCAGTGGGGGTAACCTCAGGCCTCGGGACTCTGCTGTTTAAGGACAGGGGGACTGCCAAAGACCCAGTCTCAGTATGCAGGGAAGGAGCTGGGGAGACCGTGGATAGCCAAAGAAGATTTGGCTAACGCACTCCTCATGGCCCTGAAGGCGGGACTACCAGAATCCTGGGAAGGTCCCACCTCCGTGGCCACAACGGTAGACGGCACCCCCGCAGCCGACGCACCGAGAGGAAGGCTTGGGACAGAAAACATCAGTCCCGAAGCGTCCCCCCCGGGGCCGACAGAGGAAGTCCGTGTACCGAACTCTGACTCGAGAGCCGGAGTTGGAGTAAGGGTCTGGCCCGACCCAAAAACCTCCATCGGCTCCACCAGCACTGGCTCCAACAGTGCCGAGGCTGTTGGAGGAGGAACCATAATAACAGGGTGGACCATCGGCTCCGAAGCCGAATGGGCTGGAGCCGAAACTAATTTTTGAAACACCGGAGACTGGAAAAGTCTTAGGAGCACCCTGTCGATGTCCGAATCAGACATCTTGGAGGATCTAGATGACACCGATCGGGTCCGAACCGACTTCTCCATCGGTTCCATAGGACTAGGGGACCGGCTCCGAATGGATTCGATTACTATCGGTTCCGAGGGAGATCCCAAAACAATTTCCCTCGGTGCCGATGAAGACTTCGGCGCCAAAGGGGAAGAGTCTGAGCCGGCAACCCTCATCGGCTCCAAAATCAGTGGAGCCGATGAAGGTGACCCGCCTCTCGATGCCCCAGTCCTCGGCTCCAAAACCAGAGGGGTCGAGACTGGAGGCATCGAGGCAGACCGTTCCGCCCTCGGCTCCGAAGTCCGTGGAGCCGATGGAGAAGCCTGCCTCGGTTTTTTTGTTGCAGTAGGTTCCGACAGACTGGTTGGAGCCGACGCTTTTTTCTTTTTGGTAGGAGAGGAAGAGGAAGATAAGGCCTCCTCAAAGGAGGGTTTAATCAGCCCTTTTAATATTAATTTATTCTTCCTCTCTTGGAGGACTCTGGAAGAAAAGGCGTGACACACGCTACAGGACTCCTGTAGGTGCTTGGCGCCTAAACAATATACGCACGAGGAGTGGTCGTCGGTTATCGACATTTTGTAACCACACTTCACGCACTTTTTAAACCCAGAGGGTCTATGTTCCTTAGACATGCTGACTAACAGTTCACTAAGAAACTAGTCAAAGAAGCTGGTCAGTAAAGATTTTACCACAGAGATAAACTGAAAACCAATTCTTTTTTTTTTTACACAAGACAGTACACTACACAAGATACAATGTCAAGACCAAAAATCACTGAAAGGGAGGGTCAAGACCCTCTAACTTAAGCAGGTACTTGACCTCTTAAAAAAACCAAAGACGCTAGATAAGAATAGGGGAAGGCCCCTCTAACTTAAACGGGAAACCTTCCCTTAACTCAAAACACAATTTTCTCAACAAAAACTTATCAAAACCACTCGTACAACAACAATAGCTGTTAAAACAGCTTTTGGGGTAAATTTAGCAAAATTCCTGACAGGAAACGTTGAAGAAAACAGTACTTAGCTCAGTACTTAGCTCAGCCAAGTTTGAGACCACGTCCTAGCTTGTAAGCGGCAAACGAGATCTGGGAGATTAGTGGTGGTGCATCCTGGGATAAGAAATAGCTCAGCCAATAAGAGGCTTCGCTCTATAGCATAGCGTGCCGAGTCGGAGCCGAGGGATCGGCTCCGAGCCCATCAGTACAGTACTGAATGTAGGTGAGATAGGATCACATAACATCTATAATTAGATGTGATGCCATCATTACCAATTAATTCCCTGCAACCAGTCACACTGTGTGAAAAAATACTCTCCACTTAAAGTGAAAAAATCAAAACCGTTTATATTGTTATAACAGCAACTTATGCTTAGAAGGGCAATATAACAAATACATGAAAATATTTCGATTTTGAGTCACTTTTGTTGCCAGCCGTAATGGATTCATTAGCAACACATTCCATTCCCAGCTGGAGCACAGATAGTATCCTCATAGGAAGTTACTAGGCTATTGGCCTTGAGGCCCTTATAAGCCTAGCCAAAAGTTTAGCCCATGTTTAGACAAGTCAGCACCCAAAGCCCCTGTCCAGCAGGGACACAGGTGGAATTCCAGGGGTGTATTTTCTGTTTCCCATCCAGCTATCCAGGTTATGCTTGAAAAGGAATAATGAGATACTCTGCTTGACATGGAGAGGGAGTCTGATTCCACAGATGGGGGAGTCTCTGGGACACAAATCTGTCTCAATGAGTCCTACTGGTGCCACAAAACAGGTTGAGGTCCCGCGTGTGGATTACTCGAGTGGAGCTTGACTTGTGGATATCCAGCAGCCCCATCAAGGCGGGGTCTGAGATTGCTTTGTATGCCAGACAGAGGTCACCTCTGAGGAGTCTGTATGAAACTGAGTGGAGGGACAAGGCTTTTAGCCTGTGTAGGGTAGATGTTTCAGGCCCAGGATTCTTCTGGTGAGGAACCTCTGTGATCTCTCCAGCTGCTGCATGTGCTTTGTGAGGTACATGCCGAAGGGGGCGTTATACTCAATAATTGGCCTTATAAGGGAGGAATACAGGGATGTTATGACCTCCTTGTCCCTGGATGAGATACCATTACTTATGAGGTGGGCCATGTAAGAAAGCTTTCGGTACAAGGGAAGCAACATGGTGGTCAAAAGTCAGGTTGCTATCAACCTGGGTGCCCAAAACCCTCACAACTGATTGCGTGCTTAGGATGTTGTTATTAATGTGATAATATGTGGGGATGTCATTCTCCCCAAAAAGATGATGATGCATTTTATGGCATTCAGCTTGAGGCTATGTTTCTGGCTCCAGTTGCTTGTTTGGATCAGACCTTCTTGGAGGACGTCCACATCACTTGGGGTATTGATGACTGCAACCAGCTTGCAGTTGCCTGCAAACTTGGTAGGCCATAGCCCACTGGTTTTAGCCTGCACCTCAGAGGATATCCAAAATAACAGAGGCCCCGAGACTGATCCCTGGGGTATGCTGCTCATTACTGATCTACTGCTTGAGGTGGCTTCCCCTATTTTGATTAAGTGGATTCTATCAGTGAGCCAGTTTGCTACCCATCTGATAACATATGGATTGATGCCCAGTTGAGAGAGTTTATCTATTATGCCTGAGTGGGGAACAGTGTCAATTATCTATTATGCCGGAGTGGGGAACAGTGTCAAAGGCTTTGATCAGGTCAAGGTAGGCAGTGTGCACCATCTTCTCCTTGTCCATGGTTTTGGTGACTGTCTCAAAGAAGTCGATCAGGTTTAACAAACATGACCTCCCCTTGACAAAGCCAAACTGTGTGGGGTCAAGTGTTCGGAGGTTGCCAATGTCCTTGTTAATGATGTCCATGATTATCTATTCCATAGCCTTGCAGACCAGGCTAGTTAGGCTGATGGGGATTTAATTTGCCAGACTGGTGGATGCTCCACCTTTGTGTAAAGGAGTGACAGTGGTGGCTGTCCTCCACTTGGCTGGGACAAAGCTGGTACTCAAACTTTGATTGAATAGGGTGCGTAATGGTACTGCAAGTTCATGCCTGAGTTCATGTAGGATGCAGCCTGGGATATCAGGTCCCACAGAGGCTGTATTTTTGCCTTTGAGAGGGCAGTGATGACCTGTTCCCTAGAGATAAGGGGAGAGGGGCAGGTACTGGGGATGCCCTGATTTATTGATGGGGAACAGAGGGGTGAAGTTTTTTTTAATCTGTCAGCAAGTAGGTTGGCTATATCTACAGTATTTGTGTATGTGGTATTCTTGACCACCAGTTCTGAACAGATCTGGATGCTTACTTTGAGATTGCAGACATATGTGAAGAAGGCCTTATGATTGTTTCTAGTAGATGTGGCCAATCTGGACTCAAAGTTGGCTTTAGAGAATTTCACTAGTGCTCTTATTTGTTTGTTTAGGCTAAGGAGAAATTGCTTCCATATGGGCACCTGCTTCTTCTTGGTCCTGGACAGCAATTTTTTCCTTTTGTTATATAGTTTATTTATTGCAGATGTCCACCACACAGGTTTACTCTTCCTTGTGGAGGATGATTTTGTCCTGTCAGGTATTCCTGAATCCATGCACCTACACAAGTGCTCGTACAGTACTTTGGTGTAGATTTGGACACTGGTGCTAGTTCTAACAGAGGGGGGAGGGAGGTGTGAAGCTGTTTAATACCATCCCACAGGTGGTTGTAATCAGTTTTGGAGAAGTTTTTTTGTTTGGCCCTAGCTAGAGGGAGGTCAGGGGAGATGCTGACTTCAAAACTGACTGCTTTATGGTTAGATCTTACCAGAGAAGATGATACTGTAGGGGTGCTGCAGTGGTTACTCATGTTGGTTAATACCAAGTCCAAGATATTATCACTTCTTGTGGGAGTATCAACTAACTGTTCCAAGGCATTTGCATTGATAAAATCGAGGAATCTCGGGGCATTTGCAATCTGGCATGAGTAGTTTTTTCAGTCTATGGTTGGGTAGTTAAAGTCGCCCAGGGTCAGGGTAACGGGTTGAATCTTGATAGATTTGAAGAGGTCCAGATACGTGGAGTGGGCATCTTGAGTCAAATTTAGGGGCCTGTATTTAGCTATGATTTGAATAGGGGTCTTGTCAATGGTTAACTGCACCTAGAGTGCCTCCTATGCATCATACACACAGCTCCAGGCTGGTCAAACAGTATCCTTAATATATATTGAAACTCCACCTGCTTTGGTTTTGCTGCCCACAGTTTGGGTTCTGACTGTATGATAGGATGAGTAACCAGGTATGGTTGGGGTGCTCTTCGCAGCTTTGAACCAGGTTTCTGTGACTGCACAAATGACAGCATCTTCCAGGGTTAAGAATGCTTGCAATGAGTGCAGTTTCATGTTTAGACTCCTAGTGCTTAGCAGCATGACCTTTAATTTGTGTTTTGTTGAAATTTTTATGTTGGTTTTATTGACCTCAGGACTTTTCCTAAAAAAGGCACTATGGGGGTGGCAAGAGCCTTTGCCTGAAGCCGAAGTGAGACAGATGCAGGCCATCTCTAGCAAAGAATTCTGATCTGTCAATCATATCTTCCCAGGCTGTTGGGTACTAGATCCCCCTGGAATGACACCAGAAATTAAGCCAATTGTTAAAGTCAATCATTTTCTGTTTGTATTGAGGCATCATTCTGGGTGATGGTAGAATGCTGCTTAAGGCTAAGGACATGCCTACCTGGGAAACATATTCAGCAAGCTCAATCATGTCTCTCTTCATATAGTCCAGGGAGGTACATGTCAAGTCATTCACCACAACATGGACTATGACAGAGTCATAACATTACCTGTTGTTGAGAGTCTTGAGTGCGTGTATGACATGGAGGATTCTGACACCTGACAGACAACTAACCGTGACTTTCACCTTATCCAGCCTGGTGAGATGCACATCTGTGTGTCTCACAATGGAGTCTCCCATAACTAATATGTTGGGTTTATGGTTAGGCCTTTGTGGCTGCGAGACATTGGTGTGTGGACTATGTGTGGTATGTGATGTGGAGGGTTGTGGAGTTTGCATGTGTTTTTGCCTCTGAGGTCTCCTTTGTTTGGGTATGTTTTTGATGAGAACCTCCACATATGTGGGTGTGTAGTTGTGGGTGGTGTTTGAGGTATTGAAGTATAGTGATTATGCTGATAATCTTCTCAGTGCCAGATATACTGGCTTGTAAGGGAGAGAGCATAGACTCTAGGTTCTTAATGTAATTGCATCTCTCACAAATTGTGTTCCTAGGTGGTAATGGTAGATGGTTGTCCATGTACATGAGGCAGTTGCTACACTGCCTCATGATCCCCATATCAAGCAGGCTTGCAGGAGAAACCATAGGAAATTGTCCATCCATATTTGTCAGAATCTGAGAGAGAGAGGCCATGGACAGCTAAGAGGTAGGCCTAAAGCCCAAATGCTTAAACAAAAACTAAGAGGCTTAGAATAACATTTACAATTTAAACAGGCTAAAAACAAACATTAATAAATGTAGCAGAAAAAATGCAACTGAACACTTTAGAGAACAAGTAGCTGAAAAAGCAAGATGAAGTAATACAGTCGGAAAGACAAATACTGTAAAAGCAGTTGAGAATGTTTTTGTGTAGAGTGAGAAGGGAGAAAGGATGAATAGAAGATAATTCAACGTTAAGAAACTAAGGGGGCTGGCCTTCCCAAATGTTCTTTCTGTATTAAGTAGAATGAGCTAATGAGACTGGACTGGGGGGAGTGTCCCAGATCAAATTTACAGTAGGGGCAAGCAGCTGCAAAGCCACAAAGTTTAAGAACAAGACAACAATAGGGAGGAAGGGTGGGGAACTATGTTACAGCTTCTACTACTACACTATTTTAGGAAGAAAACACTACAGAAATGTTTATTACAGAAGAAAAACAGCAGTGAAACACTAAACAAAAGTTTTAAACAGAAAAAAATTGCAAGGAGACTAAAAAATGCTTTTAACTGCAAACAAATCAGTTATATCATACATTACTTGGTAGGAAAATCGGAACAGATGCTTAACAAATGGAGAAAAATTCCAGTTAATACCTTTCACACTGTGAAACTTAGCTAAAAAAGGTTTACAAAAAGTGAGGCAGACAACTGCAGTACAACAGTGCAGACCAGTTTATATCAATAAAATACAGTAAAAGGTAGGCAGCAGACAATAAAAAGTGTAATAAAAAGGTAATGATAAGCAATGACTAGTAAAAATAAGCAAGAAAACAGGATACTTATTGTTCTATATCACAGATCAGAGTTGTGGTCAGTGCCCTTCCTCCGTTCAGCTCAGTGTGAAATAGCAGAAACACTCACAAAGGTAGATTTTAAGTACAAACCTGAAACAATTAAAAAAAAAAGATCAAAAGAACCAATGAGGTGCTTACTCCAAGTCCTAGACCAGCCAACGGCCAATCAACACTACACTCACTAAAGTGAAGAATGGCTTCTGCTAATCCAAGATGGTCTGGAAAATGTGCTCAGAACAAAACAGACTCTGCAAACAAACAACTAGGCCCAGAGACACCAGTCCTGAAAATGGACAATGCTAAAGCTACTTAGCTACAATATTTTACACAGAAAACACTACAGAAATGTTTATCATAACAGAAAAACAGCAGTGAGACACTAAAGGAAAGTTTTAAAGAGACATAAAAGGAGCAAGGAAACTCTAGAGAATGCTTGTAACTGCTAACAAATCAGTTATATGATACACGCCTTGGCAGGAAAATCAGAACAACAACAGATGCTTAACAAATGGAAAAAAATTTCCAATTAATACCTTTCACACAGGGAAACTTAGCTAAAAAGCTTTACAAAAAGCGAGGCAGACAATTGCAGTACAACAGTGCAGATTAGTTTATAGCAATAAAATATAGCAAAAAGTATGCAGCAGACAAAAAGTGCAATAACAAGTAAGAATAAGCAGTAACTAGTAAAAATAAGCAAGAAAACAGGATACTTATTGTTATACATCACAGATCAGAGTTGTGGTCAGTGCCCTCCTCCATTCAGCTCAGTGTTGTAAAGCATTTAGATTCAGTTGCAGTTTTTGTAGGAGCTATTAGGGTGTACAGTACAGCAGAACACACGAGAAGATGAATCAAATACTGGCCCATGCAGAGGGCCTTTCTGTAGACATGGCTGCCTATGCCAGGTGGTCACAGAGTTAGAAAAGCAACCATAAACAATCAGAAGGTGAGCAAGATGATAGAAACATAGCTGGGCTCATCATGTGATGCAATCAAAAAGTAGGAACAACAACTGGATAGATTACATCTGTGTATAAGAAAAAAAACCTCTAAAATACTTCTTTATTAATTACATAAAAGTGGTTCTGGAATGCAAAGTGCAGAAGGAGAATTTCAGGGTATAGGGGCTGTGGAAGGGCAAGGAGGAGACAGATCCAGTACATGTTAATCCGATGATAGAGGACATTGTCTTCCTAGACAAACAGAGAAAGCGACCATAAGGCGTGTCATCCACTGATTAATGAAGAGGGTTCTCAGACATTTAATAGTAAACTGTCATAGTTTTAAAATGAAGGAATGGATCATAAACCAGGCTCTATAACATGAAGACAGAGTCAACATAGAAGATCATGGTCTCCAAATATATTTAAAAAAGAAGCAATTACTCTCAGCTGCCTGGCATTAAGAGGCAGAAAATGGTATAACCCATTTGATTTTATTCAACTTTGTTACAAATAATTTGGAGGGAGTAAATTGTTTAGCTAAAATCAACAGATGAAATAATTCATATTTATAGGGATACTCTGCATGGTAGACAAGTATTGTTGCAGGAAGATAGCATTAATATATGCTAGCAAATTAAGTGCTACGTATGGACGTATGGGTAAGCAGAGAAGAAGAGATGAATAGTGTGAAAGTACAAACAAGCCATTCCAGGGAGAGAGGAGGTGAGAAATCAGAGGAAATAGAGAACTTAATGACCCCACTGATGACAGAAAGCGCACATCGGTAGCGAAAGGCAAAAAAAGCAAACATGGAAGATCAAAAGAGAAAGAAATCTAACAAGAGATTGTACAAGGAATGGACTGCAGGGGAACAGAAGTAATACAAGAAAATAAATTGCTGCTGAAAGACTAATTATGGTCAGCTTTTGCGCAGGGTAGCATTGTGGCCCTACATATATTTATGGAAGAAGATGAAAGAGTAAAAGACAATACGGAATGGAGAGATAAGGGGTGACAATAAGAGCAGCAGGAAAGAAGGCTGGAGGCATCAGGATCGTAGACCAATAGATAGCTTGGTTAAACATACCTTAAGATGGAGTGATATAACAAGAGACAGGAACAAGTGGATAGAGATAGAGTAAATACATTGACGAGGAGTGGAGAAAGGCTGCCCAGTAGTGTTACACGTATACATTTATTTTCTTTACTTTCATGCTTAATTCTCCTACATACTCATGTAATAAGAGTCTAGCAGTTTACAAGAACAGCCAGTTGCAGGTAAAGGGAGTTTTGGAAAATAGTCCACATGCGCAATTGGAATAATTAGTTAGAAATACTGAGTTTAGAGGATAAGTGCATCTCAGAAGTCAGTATCTGTGATCAGTATTAAAAGCATATGGACACTGACTGACAGGTACATTTGAATATCTGGACCAGACCAGTACTGATTACACTTTCAGTTATATATATATATCTTAGCAATTAATACACACACACTCACATACACTGGTGCACCGCAGGCAGTATATGTTTGATCAACAGCTTTTTAGTCAACCACATATGATTGACTAAACAGCTGATCGACAGTTGTGCAAGTTCTCACAATTGTCAGGGTTTGGGAATATGCCCTTGCCCCATGTTTGTGCGATCTCAGGGTTAGTATAGATAATCAGCCCCCTGCAAAAAATAAACAATGTTTTTATTTATTTATTATTCTTTTTTTAATTGTAAATTTTGCATATGCTAAGGCTGTTTCTCAGTGAATGTGTACTGGTGTGTCAACATCAGCATATTAGACATTTTACATCAATGTTTTGCAAGTCAACATTGGTTGTATTCCATCATCAGTACTACACCTACACCTACACACACACACACAGACACAGACACACACACACACACACACACACACACACACACACACACATATTGTATGGATGGAAATTACTTAACTGAAAACTCAAAATACTGAAATTCAAACTTCTGAAAGCTCAAAATACTGAAAATTTGAATTTTCCCTTTACCCACTAAAGTGCGATCCCAGAGTTGGTACATATAATGCGCAGAATGCCTTGTTGCTTGCATTAAAACAGATTCAATATTTTGAGTTTTTGATGCTATTAACTGTGTGTGTGTGTATATATATATATATATATATATATATATATATATATATATATATATATATATATATATATATACACACACACACACACACACACACACACACACACACACACACACACACACACACACACACACACACACGTATATACACAGATTATATATTACACACACACACACACACACATACACACTCACATGTACATATATGTATGTGTATAGGTACACACACATCCATATACGTATACACACATACATTTATATATGTATGTAGATATACTGACACACGGGTGTATATCACAAAATCGAAGGCTGACAAGTTCGAAGCTCAAAACTTCAAACTTACAACCTCAAAAGCAACCTCAAAAACAGAAAACATTGAAATGGAAAGCAGAGATCGCTTTACTGCACTGTAGTGCGATCTCGAAGTTGGTATATTTAAGTAGCAGTAGCGGGGGTGTGGGGAATGCACAGGGGCTTGCCCCCTGCATAGAGCGTTTTTTGTGTTGTTTTGGGTGTTTAGTGGGTTTTTTTCCATGTTCAGTGTTTTCCAGTTTGGAGGTTGCAAGTTCAGAGTTTTGCACTTCAATATTTTCAGCTTTTGATCATCTGATATAAATCCCTGAGACACAGACACACACAGACACACACACACACACACACACACACACACACACACACACACACACACACACACACACACACACACACACACACACACACACACACATCTATCAAATCATAGCAATTAATAAATTAAAAGTATTTTGATACTGGCAAGTAAGTGATGGGGGAATGTACCCCAATCTTTGCCTATGGCATTGATTCTCAAGTTAGATTTTATTATTTAGAATGTATAGTTATAAAAGGATTGTATGAACATGTGAAAAAGTCTGACGACGGTAGTAATATTTTGCATATTTTCTGTTTATTTAGCTTAGCAGGGATATTTTTTTAAATGAGATGAGTTGATATGGAAAATATGCTGTTGTTGATACATTGGGCAGAACAGCCAACTCAAGTGACTACACAGCGTAGATCCAGTTGGGTGTGGAGGACATGGAATGTGGGAGGGGCTAGTAACCTCATGAAAAGGAAGTGTCTACTGGCTAAATTAGTGAAAGAAGGTACAGAAGTAGCTTTTTGCAGGACTTGAAAAAAACAGAATTGTGGAAGTTTGAGAAAAATAGATTTTCTCAGTGAGGGGTCCGTTGTGCCAAGAATGGTGGAAAAGAGAGGGTAGGAAATTTAGTGAGAGAAAAAAAAAAATTTTTGAGGGTGGAATGTGAAAGTATATGATTAACGGTAAATAGAGATATGGAGCTAATTTCTTTTTATGGGCCAAATAAGGACAGAACAGAGATGTATATTAAGTGAGCCCAGCAATTGCTACAGGTAAAAAAGGGAGGAGACAAAGAGTACTGATAGGAGGGGATGTTACTGTGACATTAGACTCTAGAGGAGATAGACTGATGGAACTAGGAAATTCCATAAACAGAATCAGTGGTTATTAAAAGGAAGGAATAGTTGGTTTTTATAAATGTATATTAGATTCTGATAGTGTAATAATGGATTCTGTAAGGCCTGGTCTATTTTTGATACAGGGAAGTCCCCTTTGATGTACATTTTAACTTATAATGATGATTCAGACTATATTACAAGGGTGATATTAAAAAATTGGGAGATTTTGCAATTGGGTACGAATGTTGGTTCTAAATTTATGGATGTTCCAAAAATTGTGTTTAAGAAAGATTTATCTTTTAAAAAAATATTTGAAAAATTTTCCTTGTATAAAAATGTTACTATTAATAGGGAAATTGGTAATTTTAAATGTGGGAAATGTACCATATGTTCATATATTTTAACGACTGGGAGTAAATTAGAAGTTAATAATCAGCAGGTATATATCATGGGTCATTTTAATTGTTTTAGTAAGAATGTTGTTTATCTTGCTAAGTGTTTGGGTTGTATGGCCTTCTATGTTGGGAAAACGAGTAGGCTATTTAGAGAGAGGATCAGGGAACATCTTTTAGATATGAAACATCAAAAACCCACTAATGCTATGGCTAGACATATATTGGACCATCATGATCATTCATTCAAATTTTGTGTCCTACAGCAAATAAATCATGACCAGCAAGGTAGGATATTGGATGTGCATTTGGATTTAAGTGAACTAAAATGGCAATTAAAGTTGAATGCACACAATTTCCCCCGTCTAAATGAATATTGCACTGTAAAGCCCGTGCTTAAACTTAAGCATATTAAAGGTAGGGCATAGCAGTGCAAAGGTTTCTGATATCAAATCATATTACATTCTTTATAAGGATCATAGTAATTGTTACTTATAGGTATAAACATAAAGATTTATGGTTATATGTTAGTTTATTTATTTTTAAACACATATTTTTAAACACACAATTTAATGAATTAACATTGACATTTAAATTAAAATATAAAAATATATACATATATACATAATTTTTAAATAAAGTATAATATTTTACAAACATATTTTATATATTATATATATTTTATTTATTTTAATTATTTGATGTAGTTAGTGTATTGTTATATTTTGAAATTTATATATGGTTAGATTTTTTTGAATTAATTGTAAAGGATGCTTTAACATTTTAACTGATTAAGTCACATGATATGTATTCATTAAGCTATTTAAGAGGTGTTTTGGGTATGTTTAATGTTCTGAAGAAGTCCGTATTATTATGGACGAAACCTAGGTCAATTGTTTTTTGTTATTGTCTTTGTCTTTTGGATGCATTAAACCTTTTTCATCTTGGACCTGGTTCTTCGTTCTGGACATTTTTGTTTTTTTGGTTCCTGGTTTGTTGAGTTGGTCTAATGGAGAATCTTGGTTCCTTGGCGGATATTCTGGGTTTATTGCAGCAAATTAAGGAGCAGTTAATAGAACATTCTGCTCATATACAAACTTTATTAGAGAAAGAAAATGTTGGTTCAACTTCATCAATAAGTAGTAGTTTGGGAATGCCGCTAACCCAAGCAACACCGAATATAACAAATAGAAATAACAATAATCCTAACAACATTATTGGCGTTCATAGTAATAATAAAAACTTTTCTGGTGGAAGGTCCGAAATGGACAAAGTGGATAGTGAGCGATGGAGAAATTGTAAATTTAGTTTTAATATGGGAGGCAATTCTTTTGACCATTCTCAAATAAAAGGTAACCAAACTCTGGCTGAACAGCTTAAAAATTTTGAAGCTAAATTATTTAAACTAAAAAGAACTCAACTTGAGAACAGTTACCTGTGTAAAAACATTGAACTACCTTTGGTGCCGAAAGACTTACGCATATGGCGCTACCCGAATGGGATAGATGGAAATCAAGATATGATTAAAGAATTGCATGAATTGTTTAATAAAACAGGGATTGCCATAATGGAAATTATGGTCAAATATAATAAATATAAAATTGATGGTTATTTGACTGAACTTCATAGTTTCATAGTATAGTACTAGGCTATCTGCCCTGGGGCATTTGTAAGCCTAGCCATAGTGATGTGGCTTTTGCCACCCCATGAAATGGTACAAAAATGTACAGAATAAATCTAGAATACTGTGCCTCTGTCTAGTAGTGTCACAGTGAAGGTCCCCTTATATAATAGAATTAGTTTACTGTGCCCCTGTCTAGCAGTGACACAGATGTGACCCCTGAGGTAAACTTACGATCTCCCATCCACTCATCAAGATTTCTCTTGAAGAGAGTCAGTGAGGGGCTCTGCCTAATACGAACTGGGATCCTGTTCCCAAGCATGGGAAGCCTCTGGGTTATGAATCTATCCCTCCAGCATGTCCTATTCATACTTGTGCCGAGGTTTAAGTCTTTAGCTCTCATGGTCCTGATGGATTTGGATTTTTTGAGGTGGAGCATGTCCATCAGATCCTGATTGGACATGGCCTTGTACATCAGGCAGAGATCACCTCTGAGCAGGCGGTATGCTACTGAATAGAGCTGAAGTTTCTTTAGTCTGGCAAAATAACACATATGTTGGAGACCCTTGATCCTTTTGGTGAGGTACTTTTGTGGTCTCTCCAGCTGTTGCAAGTGCCGGGTGAGGTACATACCAAATGGGGCATTGTACTCAATCATGGGTCTAATGAGGGAGGAATATAGGGGTACAATGACATCCTTGGATCTAGATGTGAAACCCTTCATGATGAGGTGTGCAAGGTAGAATGTTTTTCTAACCACTTTGGCAACGTGGGTGTCAAATGAGAGGTCACTGTCTACTTGGGTCCCTAGGTCTCCGATTACTTTTTCTGTACTCAGTGGGTTGCTGTCTATGTGATAATTTGTGGGTACTTTGTTTTTTCCAAAAGGGATGACTATCCATTTTTTGGCATTTAGTTTAAGGCCGTGACTACGGCACCAGTTGTCCGTTTCAGTGACGCCTTTTTGTAGGATGTGTGTATCGACTATGGCGCCTAGTTTGCAGTCATCTGCAAACTTTGTCAGCCACAGCCCTCCCATGTTTGCTTTAACATCTGAGAAATAAATGCCGAACAAGAAGGGTCCCAGGACAGATCCCTGTGGGACACCACTTGTGACTGGCTTTGAGTCTGCTTTGAGTCTGACATTGCTCCAGCGATTTTAACTTTATGGGTTCTGTCCTTTAGCCATTTTGCAACCCATCTGGTGACATAAGGGTTTACGTTTAAGCTGTTTAGCTTATCTATGATGCCTGAGTGGGGTATTGTGTCGAAGGCCTTAGCCAAGTCCAGGTATGCTGTATGGACTGCTTTGCCCTCATCAATGGCTCTAGTGACTGTTTCGAAAAAGTCATCCAGGTTTAAAAGGCAGGATCTGCCCTTTACAAAGCCGAACTGGGTGGGGTCAAGCGTCTGTAGGTCCCCTATGTCTCCGTTTATGAGTTCCATAATGATTATTTCCATAGCTTTGCAGACCAGGCTAGTCAAGCTTATGGGGCGGTAGCTTTCAGGGTCTGTAGAGGCACCCCCCTTGTGGAGTGGGACCACTGTTGCTGTACACCAGTGTTCAGGTACATATCCCGAAGTAAGGCTAAGGTTAAATAGCATTTTTATGTGTGGGCTTAGCTCCTCTTGGAGTTCACATAACACGCACCCCGGGATACCGTCAGGTCCCATTGATGCTGTGTTTTTTGCTTTGTTTAGGGTGGTTCTCACTTGGACATCTGAGATGACAGGGAGATTACATTCAGCTGGGATAAGTATTTCTTCTTTTGGGGGTGAAGGAGGCGAGAAATTTGCACTGAACCTGTCAGCCAGAATGTTAGCAATATCTGTGGGTTCAGTGTACTTTTTGTTGTTGTGAACCAACTCTGAGCATATCTGAGGGTTTCTGCCCAGGTTTCTAACATAGCTGAAGAAGGCTTTGTGGTTATCTTTAGTGTCCTTAGCAATTTTTCTCTCAAAGTTTGCCTTGGATGCTTTTATGAGAGAACGTAGTTTTCTGCTAATGTTGATCAGAGATGTCTTCCCTTCATGGGATTTCGCTCTGACGCAGTAGCTTCCTTCTTTTGTTATACAATGTTTATGGCTGAGGTCCACCAGACAGGACGCTTACATTTGGTGGAGAGGGACTTGGATTTGTTTGGGATTGCATGATCCATGCATTCTTGGAGATGTCCATAGAAAGCATTTGTGAAGGATTCAGCATTGTGGGATGTGGTATCCACTGGCACAGTGGGCTTAAAGGATACCATCTCAGTCTTAAGAAGAGTGAAGTCTGCTTTTGAGAAGTTTTTCACTGTGGTCTTTTGTGCTGGGGTGGAGGTGGGATATGTATATCCAGGGTGATTAGTTTGTGGTCAGATCTCACTAGTGAAGGGTATACTTCCGGTGTGGAGCATTTTGTCCCCATGTTTGTGATGATCAGGTCTAGTATATTATCTCCCTAGTGGGAGAGGTGACTAGTTGTTCCAGTGCATTTGAATTTATGAATTCCAGGAACCTTTGGGCTAGGGTATTAGGGCTAGAATAATGTACCCAATCTATGTTTGGGTAGTTGAAGTCTCCCAGTATGATGGTATTTTGTGATACATTCATATCCTCCAATGTCTTCAGGAAGGCTGAGTGGGGTTCTTGAGATTGGGAGGGTGGTCTGTAACATGCTACCTGTTGTATAGCAGTTTTGCCTATGGTTAGTTGCACCTGTATGGTCTCTGATGCTTCATGTGTTGCTACTAACCTGGAGGTGTGGGTGTCCTTTATGAATATGGACACTCCCCCCCCTTTGTGGTTCGGCCCGGGTTTTGGGGCAGAAAAGCATGATACGAGGTATAGCCTGGTAGCGCTGGGGTGCTCACAGGAGCCTTGAACCAGGTTTCAGTTACTGCACAGACGTCGATGTTCTCCATGCTGAGGAGCGCATCAAGTGCCTGCATCTTGAGATTTAATCTTCTGGCGTTGAGCAGCATTACCCTTAGTTTTTTTCCATTTTTGTTTTGTAAGGAGGTGGGTTTGTCTTTTGAGCCTTGCCTAAAAAAGGCACTATGGGGGTGGCAAGAGCCTTAGCCAATATCCGGAAGCCCAGTGGTGACAGGTGTAAGCCATCCCTTGAGAAGCAGCGTGGCTTGTCCAACATATCATCACAGGCAGACAGACATTGGATCCCCTTAGAATGACACCAGTACTTGAGCCAATTGTTAAAGCTGATCATCTTGACGCCATTGTAAAAGATCTGTTGTTTGGGCATTATTATACCAATTATACCAATATATTAAATGAAGTGGATCGTAGTTGTGATGTAATATACAAAAGGAAATTAAATAAAATTCAGAGGGACATTAAAACATATAAAACGGGCCAAGTACATCCGCAATCTAAGGTTGGTTCTGGTAGGCATAGCAACCCGGAAGGGACAGCCAATCAGGAGATAGTAGGCGAGATGACGAGTACACTGGATACGCGTACAGGGGATAAAGATTCAAACGGTGAAGGCTTCAGCCCTTTAGCAGACGGTTTAAGATGCTTGGAAAGAATCCGAAACAAGGATATGTATTACGAGGAGAGGGATTTTGGTCAGATGGGAGCCCGACCCAAGAAGAGATATTACAATGGAAAACCCCAGAACGAACAGTGAAGACCCAGAAGATGGTTCGTTCATTTTCAACGGTTGGAAGTGAAGTGGTTGATGTATTGGGTAAGCCCGTTTGTTGTAAACAACTGGTTAATAATTATGTGAATGGGACGGTAAGCCCTATTGATGTGAATTTTGAACTGAATTATACCGACTGTGTTGAGAATGACTCTTTATAATATTTTAGACAATGATGCAATGGACATTAATTATTGTTCTATCAGTAACAATTCTGTGATCAATTCTGGGACAATAAATGCTACTAAGTTTAGTTTACTTGACAACACACTTTCGTTTACACAAATAGACTCTGAATTAATGAATTTAAGTATGTATTCAACGAGAAATGGAAGTGGGAATGAATTGGTTTGTGTTTCTTGTTCAGAAGTTAATGTCATAGATCAAAATGATGTGTGTATTAATGATTTTTATGTTAATTAAGATTTTTTACTTGACCCAATAGGAAATGTTAAAGAACTAAATGTTACTACTCAAGTTTGTGAGAATATTCAGGATGTTGACACCATGAAAGCCACAGATATTATTAATCAAAAATCTGAACAATATGATGGTCCCATTAAGTCTAATAGTGGGGAAGTGGACATTGATTCACTTGAATTAGAGATGGATATGGTACCTCAGACACAGCAGGGTATTTTATGTAATCCTAGTATTATTGAAAATAGTGTACATGATTTTAAACTATATAATTACTCTCATTTTCCGTTTAATACAGAGTTTGTTAATCTTTTTTCTAAAGGTTTTACTTTTATTCCTTGCAGAACAGGCTCATTGGCAGACACTTATAGAATTAAAATTATTTACACGTAAAATGAATATGAGAATTTATTGTGAAGTGGATAGTAATATACAGCTGTGGACAAATATGATACATTACGAAAATCAAGTTTATTTAATCCCCCTTTAAATCCCATGATATCCACTTATGAAAAAATGTGTGAGATGGATATAAGGGATTATTATAGACATCATGAGAGGCAAGCATATGTGAATATGACTAAGGAAGAACAAGCCCTTCTAGATGCGATAGGAAAAATTAGAAATATACGCATCATGAAGCCTGATAAAGGTAATGGAGTTGTGATAGTTGATAATAATGATTATATTAGTATCATGATGGCTATGTTGTTGAAAGATAATTATGATGAGATTAGTAAAAATGAAATTAATATTGCACATAAAAAAGTGGATATTTTATTAGAGGATATGTTGTTTCTGGATGAAATAACTGAACATGAATATAATTTTATGTGTAATCCCTACCCAGTGGTGAGTGGAATTTTTGGTATTCCTAAAATCCACAAAGGACTAGATAATGTACAATTTAGACCTATTGTGGATGGCAAGCGAAGTAAAACTTATTAGTCAATATTTAGATTATCATATGAAGAAGGGCTTGAAATGTTTTCCTCATATAATTAAAGATTCTTGGGATTTTTGGAGAAGTTAAAAGGTTTTAACATTAACAGTAATATTACATTTTTAACCATTGATGTATGTAATTTGTTTACAGCAATCCCTCAAGACACAGGGTTGGTATGGTTAGAGGACCAACTGGGAGTAACAGGGATGTTTGACCAAGAACAAATTAATACCATGATTAGGTTAATGGAAGTAGTGTTGTATAATAATTTTGTGTTTTTTGAGGGGCATTATTTTAGGCAAAACAAAGGAGTGGCTATGGGAGCTTCGTGTGCTCCCACATTTGCCAATTACATTATGACATATTGGGAAGAGCATTTTTTTATTCACCAGCGCATTTAATGAGTATATCAAATTGTATACATGCTTTTTGGATGATATATTCATTATTTGGGAGGGTGATTTACATATTATGGAAGCCTTTATTGAGTACATTAATAATACGGTTTGGTTCTTAAAGTTCACACATGAATTTAATACAGACACTATCACATATTTGGATGTTAGATTAACCTTGGATCAGATACAGGGTAAGTTAAAATCAAAAATTTATAGGAAGCCTACTTTTTCAAATTCTTATCTTCACTACAGTAGTTGGCATCCTGGCCACCAAAAGAAGGCTATTGTTAAGGGCCAGATGGTTAGGGCGGCCAGGATGGTCAGTGAAGAAAAACAATTTGTGGATAAATTATATTATATGGTTTCTATGTTTTTGAATAGAGGCTACAAGGAGGAATTATGTATGAATTTATTACATGAGGTAATAAAAAAGAGACAAAGTGTTTTTTATAAATGTATTTTATACTCTGATAGTGTAATAATGGATTCTGTAAGGCCTGGGTCTATTTTTGATACAGGGAAGTCCCCTTTGATGTACATTTTAACTTATAATGATGATTCAGACTATATTACAAGGGTGATATTAAAAAATTGGGAAATTTTGCAATTGGATAGGAATGTTGGTTCTAAATTTATGGATGTTCCAAAAATTGTGTTTTAAGAAAGATTTATCTTTTAAAAAAATCTTTGAAAATTTTTCCTTGTATAAAAATGTTACTATTAATAGGGTAATTGGTAATTTTAAATGTGGGAGATGTACCATATGTTCATATATTTTAACGACTGGGAGTAAATTAGAAGTTAATAATCAGCAGGTATATATCATGGGTCATTTTAATTGTTATAGTAAGAATGTTGTTTATCTTGCTAAGTGTTTGGGTTGTATGGCCTTCTATGTTGGGAAAACAAGTAGGCTATTTAGAGAGAGGATCAGGGAACATCTTTTAGATATGAAACATCAAAAACCCACTAATGCTATGGCTAGACATATATTGGACCATCATGATCATTCATTCAAATTTTGTGTCCTACAGCAATAAATTGTGACCAGCAAGGTAGAATATTGGATGTGCATTTGGATTTAAGTGAACTAAAATGGCAATTAAAGTTGAATGCACACAATTTCCCCAGTCTAAATGAATATTGCACTGTAAAGCCTGTGCTTAAACTTAAGCATATTAAAGGTAGGGCATAGCAGTGCAAAGGTTTCTGATATCAAATCATATTACATTCTTTATAAGGATCATAGTAATTGTTACTTATAGGTATAAACATAAAGATTTATGGTTATATGTTAGTTTATTTATTTATTTTTAAACACACATAATTTAATGAATTAACATTGACATGTAAATTAAAATATACAAATATATACATATATACATAATTTTTAAATAAAGTATAATATTTTACAAACATATTTTATATATTATATATATTTTATTTATTTTAATTATTTGATGTAGTTAGTGTATTGTTATATTTTGAAATGTATATTTGGTTAGATTTTTTGAATTAATTGTAAAGGGTGCTTTAACATTTTAACTGATTAAGTCATATGATATGTATTCATTCATTCATTAAGCTATTTAAGAGGTGTTTTGGGTATGTTTAATGTTCTGAAAAAGTCCGTATAATTGTGGATGAAACCTAGGTCAATCGTTTTTTGTTATTGTCTTTGTTTTTGGATGCATTAAGCTTTTTTCGTCTTGGACCTGGTTCTTCGTTGTGGACATTTTTGGAAGGAATAGTTGGACTACATTTATTAAATGTAAAAGGAAGGAACAGTTAGACTATATTTATTAGATGTATATGTGGAAAAGAAGCCTGATGAGAGAGGTCTGACTTTTTGGATGAGGAGACTATAGGAAAGTCTGTGTTCTTAGAGCTTAAAGAAAGGAGTACATCTGACCATGTTAAAGTCAAAACGAAACAGACTGCTACAGAAAGGAAAATAAGATGTTGGCACTGGAATTAGTGACTCTAGAGAAGTGGGAAACAGATAAGTTAGTTGCAGTGTACAATTAGTGAGTAAGTGCATAATAATAACAATGGGAGGGATCAAGCAGTATGAAAGGAAAGGAGCAGGATTAAACCAATTTGGAGGGCATGCCATACAAGCAAAATAAGGTAGATAAGGGAAAATGGAATGATAGTTGGAAGGAGAACTGAAAGAGGGTCACTGGAGGATAAAGGAGGTGAAATGGATACGGAAGTATGACTGAGGAGTTAAAAGATAAAATTAAAGAGGAATAGAGATAGGGTAGAGACAGCACCAAGTGGAACAATGAGTAAAATGGGAAATAAAAGTTATTAATGTGAAAAATTAAAGACAAAATGGAAAATGCATGGCTATATAGAGCAAAAGATGAGAAGGGAAGGTCGAACAGAAATATATGGGAGGCGTTTAGAATCTTTTATGAGAAGGATTGTCAGGAGGGAGTAAAGGGGGTAACTGGACTACAGCAAGACACTGTGCTAGAGGAGGAAGCCAGGAGGGTGAATAACAGAGAGACTGGCAAATGGGGGAGAAACAGAAGCTATCGGGCATTTGAAAGGAGAAACAGCACAATGGACTTCTGATACACTCTTTTTACAAAAGAGTAAAATGACAAAGAGTAGAACATCTCACTAGAAGTGTAGCAGAAGGGCAGATGCCATTTTCTATCTGAATGGTGTTCTTTAAATGGAAAGGCAACAGAAGGAACCCAATGAATTGTAAACTGGTGTCATCTTGTAATGCTAATATAAATATATTCACAAGGGTTTACAAGCTAGGTTGGAAAAAGTCCTCTCCTTTTGACTGGTTATGAACAGACAGACTTTGTAAAAAGATGTTACTTCATGGACTATTGGAAGGTGTTGGTGATTTTTTTTTGACTGGATGAAATGCAGTGGAGATGACAAAGATGGGGTGCTTTTTATGGATACAAAAGAAAGCAGGTGGCTATGTGTCACAGGAGTATAATGATAAAGGTGAGAATGCCTCTCTGCATGCCACCTGCTCTTCAACCTTGGTGTCATCCATAAAGACTAAACTAAACTACTTTTCCATGTCATCCATGAAGTAATAGACAAATAGATATAGCTAGACACAGGACTGACCCCTGCACGGCACCACCTAGGACCTTCTTATCCGTTGAAAGCTCCCTGCAACTATTCCCTATGTTCCTTGTCATTTAACTACTTTATTCTTCTAAAGTTTGCTACCCACAATTTCTACTCTGAACTTAAAGGCCTTGCTCAAATCCAAACAGATCACGACCAAAAGGCCACCTTTTATACATCCTTTGTGAAAGACTACCTTGATCCAGTTCTATGACTGACAGGACTTACCTAATGTAAACACCATGCTGGCATTTGTAAAATAAACTATTCTGCTCCAGCAACCTTGGAAGCCTTAGCGTCAGGGCTGCTTCCATCACTATACACACCACTAAAGAATGGCTCAGTAGTCTGTAAATTTTAGGATGCACCACAGCTGCCTACCTGCCTCCAGCAACCCCATACCACACCACCACATACACAAGGGATCTGCCAGACAGCTTATTCAGGGATTGTTTTACTAAACCCATGCAGTCCATTTCTAGGATTCTTGATGGGATCCTATTGTGACTTTGCACCCTATCCTTCAAACCTTTCTGTGCTCCTTACACCTCTGCAATTGTTACTATATCAACTGCTCATCTTCTCCCAAACCACAGAGGGTCCCTGATGAGCATCAATATGAAATATTGATTTAGAATTTTCACATTCTCTTTCCTCCTCATTTTCACCATTTTTCCTTGCCACCCTCTTCCCTTCTCCTATATACCTGAAGAAGACCTTTTTTTTCCAGGTTTCCAGGTGTGATTGTGAATGTTCTTCAATAATTATAGTAGGAACTTCTTCCTTAACTAAAATTTGAGGAACACCCCTTGGCCCCTCAGAAATAATCAGCCGTGGTTACCCCTGAACGTCTGATGCAGAAGTCTGCAAGGCATCCAGTGACGTACATAAAGTCCGATCCCCACTGGCCTCTAAACTGGTCGTGGCAGAAGAATCCAACAATGAAGCTGGGTGAACCTCCGGGCATTCACTATACTCAGGAGAGACATCTGGCAGAGGCTGTACACCAGAAGAATCCAGCCTAGACTTCTTGGCCTTCTTCTTCACAGCTGGCTGCTACTCACAGTGGGATGTTCCTTCCATTGTGTCTTCAGCTAAAAGCTTACGACACTGATTCTCCAGATACAAAGCCAACGAAAAAAGCCTACTATGGAGGGTTTTGGGAACAAAGGCCAGACAGATTTTACAGGATGTACAGTCGTGGGAAGCACCAAGGCAGAACAAGCACTGCTCGTGATGGTCTTTATGGGGAAATCTGTCTCCCACACTGGCATTTACCCTTCTCGGATGACATGAAAGTCCACAAGCAATAAAATATAAAAATATGATAAGATACAACCCCCCCCCCCCAACGGGGCACTTATCTGTAATGGCTTGGTGATCCATCAGCAGGATGGACGGACGTTCAGACAGACGATCAAGAGATGGCACTCAGACTGGCGGCAAAGATGTTTTGAGGATGGTACGGCTGCAAGTCACCTTTATGCCCTGTGCTATGCAAGCAGCATACATGTGACAAATGGCACACCTTAAAGCAACCTAAAGGCTTTGGTATACTAGCCAGATGTCAGGCCTTCCTTAGTAGGGGATCCCTAGTGTAATGAATACTGCAACAGTGAAATGAAAGACATCTGCTTGATACTATTTCCTTTCTCCTTCTCTCCCATCCTCTCATCTTTTCCATTTCTATATTCCCTTGTTTCCTGCCTTCTTACCACCATGACCTTCTTTCTAGTGCCCTTTCTCCAATTTCGTTACTCCATTTCATTTATATGGCACATTATACCGGAATCTGCCATCATAAATTCTATTTCCACTAGTCTTTCCACTACCACATACTTCTTTGCTCTTCTCTTCAACTCAAAATGTTACTGCTTTTTTTCCATTTCCTTGGTATTCTAATCATTTTTTGTGGTACTACCCCACAGCTTTCAACTATAAAGCTTCCATTTCTTTTTGAAATTGTTCCTCTCGACCCCAGTGTCCTAAGAGATCAGGACAGAGAAGTGAAAGAAAGGAATTGCATCAAGTCAAGGAATTAACATAGTTCCTACTACTCTCAACAGTTCTCCCCACATTCCATTGCCTGGAAACCACAATGTAATGCCCATTATGCTGGGCCAAGTGTGAGCACATGCTTCTATGCCAAACACAGTGCAGGCTCATTCCTTGATGCGTTCATACTTCTCAAATCCCAAGCTGCATAAAAGGCAGTGTCCCACACCCCCCAAGCAAGTGTAGCTCTTGTGACAAGATTCTGTCAATGCCTTCTCCTTCCTCTGGGATAGGTGAGCCCACCTAAACCACTCACTCCCATTCATACCGGGAGGGTGGGGTCTACCAGTGACACTACCAATAACAAGCTGCATTATAGGTTCATAGGTGTGTACTAGGCTAACAGCCCTCGAGCCTATATAAGCCTACCCCAAGAAGATTCCCTGGCATCATGCCGCCCAAAGTTAGTTCCCAGTGCCCCTGTCAAAAAAGGCCACTGAAGTGATCCCAGAGGTGAACTTCCTATTCCCCACCCACTCATCAAGATTTCTCTTAAAGAGGGCCAGTGAAGTGCTCTGCTTGACGTGACTGGGAAGTTTGTTCCAGAATATGGGAAGTCTCTGGGTTACAAACCTCTCCCTCCAGCATGTTCTGTTTATTGTGGTAATGAGGTTAAGGTCCCTGGAGTGTGTGGCATGGAGGGACTGGGATTTCATTAGGTGTAGCATATCTAGCAGCTCTGGGTCAGACATGGCTTTGTAGGTCAAGCAGAAATCGCTTCTAAGTAGGCAATAAGAGACAGAGTATATCTGGAGTTTTTTCAGTCTGTCCGTATAGGGCATGTGTGTAAGGCCTAAGATCCTCTTAGTGAGGTATTTTTGTGGCCTTTCCAGTTGTTGTAGGTATCTAGTGAGGTACATACCAAATGGGGCGTTGTATTCTATAATAGGTCTAATGAGGGATGAGTAGAGAGGGATTATGACCTCTTTCTTCCTGCATGAGAAACTTTTGTAATGAGATGTGCCACACAGATGGACTTTCTGACACCAGTGGCAATGTGGTTATCAGAGGAGAGGTTTCTGTCAACCTGTGTCCCCAGGTCTCTTATCACACCTTCGGTGTTTAGTGGACTACTGCCTATGTGGTAGTTCATGGGCATCAAATTTTTATCAAAGGGAATGACAATGCACTTTTTGGCATTGAGCTTAAGGCCATGGTTCTGGCACCAGTCACTGGTGTCAGTGAGGCCTTTTTGTAGTACGTCTACATCAATTGGTGAATCAATAATGGCTCACAGTTTGCAATCATTTACGAACTTGGTCAGCCAGAGTCCCTTTGTGTTGGCTTGAACTTCAGAGAAATAGATGCCAAACAGGAGAGGGACCTAAGACCGATCCCTCTAGGACACCACTTGTAACTGGTCGGTAGTCAGATTTGGAATCCGCTTCTTTCACAGTGTGGGTTCTATCAGTGAGCCAGTTGGCAACCCATCCTATTACATAGGGGTTTATGCCTAGTTTAGTGAGTCTATCTAAGATTCCTGAGTGAGGGATGGTGTTGAAGGCCTTGACAAGATCTAGGTAGGCTGTGTGAACTACCTTGCCCTCATCCACAGCTCTGGTGACAGACTTGAAGAAGTCTATTAGGTTGAGCTGGCATGATCTACCTTTCATAAACCCATACTGCATGGGGTCCAGAGTTTGGAGATTCCCTATGTCCTTATTTATAAGGTCAATGATGATGATGTGCTCCATAGCCCTACATATCCGACTCATCAGGCTAATGGGGTGGCAGTCCCCAGGGTCTGTAGTTGCTCCCTCTTGTGGAGTGGGATGACCATAGCAGTGCACAAATCGGTAGGAACAAAGCCTGAAATAAGGCTGTGATTGAAACAGAGTACTCAGGTGTGGTACCAGTTCACTTTGTAATTCATGTAGAACACAGCCAGGGATACTATCAGGTTCCCATGGAAGCTGTATTCTTGACTTTGGACAGTACGGTTTTTACCTGTGTAGCTGTGATAACAGGGACATGGCATTCCTCAGATATTGTGATAGGCCTTTTAGGGGATGAAAATGGGGTAAAGTTTGCACTGTCAGACAATATGTTGGCAATATCAGTTGGTTTTGTATATGTATTGCCATTGTGCTGCAACTCAGAGCAGATCCGAGTATTGCCATGTAGATACTTGACATAACTATAGAATGCCTTGTGGTTGTCTTTAGAATCTGCAGCAACTTTGTTTTCATAGCTAGCTTTAGAGGATTTGATGCTGGATCTCAGTTTTTTGCTGAGGCTAACAAGAGTTTTTCCAGTCTTGGGACTTCACCCTTTTCTGCAACATTTTTTTTCCTTCTGTTGTAGAGTTTGCTTATGGTGGGGGACCACCAGATTTGCTTCCTTTTTTTGGAGGAGAGCGTCTTTCTTCTGTTTGATATGGCCTATTCCATGCACTTGTGTATGTGCTCATACAGTGTACTGGTGTATGATTCAGCAGTCATGCACCTATTTTCCATTTGCATGGGTGTCGTGAAGTTAGCCACCTCTGTTTTTAGAAGCCCAAAATTGGCTCTGGAGAAGTTTTTTATGGTGGTTTCCTTTAGGTGGGGTGAGGGTGGGATGTGGATATCCATAGTGATTAGCTTGTGGTCAGATCTGACAGGGGAGGAGTTGACTACTGGTGTAGAGCAATGGTCACCCATGTTAGTAATGACCAGGTTAAGGTTGTTTCTACCCCTGGTGGGGGTAAGAATGAGTTGGTTCAGGCACTGGAATTAATAAATTCCAGAAAACATTGAGCAAGTGTGTTGGTACATGAGTAATTTTCCCAGTTAATGGAGGGGTAGTTAATGTCTCCCAGTATAAGGGTATTGGGTTGTACCCTAATATTTTCCAGTGTGTTTAGGAATGTAAAGTGGGAGTCTTGGGACATGGTGGGGGATCTATATCAGGCTACAACCTGGATTGCAGTTTTACCCAGTGTTATACCTCAAATATATATGATGTGTTACATTGGGCTACTAGTCTGGAGGTGTGCATATCCTTTATGAATATGGAGACACCATCACCTTTAGTGCTTAGGTCCAGATTTAGGGGCCAAAAGGTGTGGTAAGAATTATAGCGTGGTAGTGCTGGGATGCTGTCCGGAGCCTTGAACCAGGTCTCCGTCACTGCACAGATGTTGATGTTCTCCATTTAAGGAGTGCTTCGAGTGAGTGCATTTTGAGATTTAGACTTCTAGCATTGAGTAGCATAACCCTCAGATTTCATTTTCTTGTAGCTGTTATGGTGGTAATTTTGTCTTTAGGACATTGCCTAAAAAAGGCACTATAGAGGTGGCAAGAGCCTTGCCCAGTATCCGGAATCCCTGGGGTGACAGGTGCAGGCCATTTCTGGTGACGCATCGAGGTCTGTCGATCATGTCATCCCAGGCAGACAGATACTGGATCCCCTTAGAATGACACCAGAAACTTAGCCAATTGTTGAAGTCAATAATTTTCTGCTTATACTGTCGTATCATTCTGGGTGATGGTAGGATGCTACTCAGAGCTAGGGTCATACCTGCCTGGGCTACAAGATCAGAGAGCTCCTCTATGTCTCTTTTCATGTAATCCAGGGAGGTATGTCTCAGGTCATTCACACCAACATGGACAATGACAGAGTCATATTTGCACCTGTTGTGGAGTGACCTAAGTGCGTGCGTTATGTGGCGGATCCTGGTACCAGACAGTCAGCTGACTGTAACTTTCTCCTTATTCAACCTAATGAGTGGGACATCAGTGTGCCCTACTATTGAGTCACCTATAACTAGTGCATTGGGTAAGTTGTTTTGCCTCATCGGCTTTGGTTGAGTGGCACACTCTTTATGTGAGCTATGTGTCTCATGGTTTATGCTGGGATGTGATGGTTGCTTGTGTTTCTGCCTCAGAGGTCTCTGTTGTTTGGGCAGGTTTTATTGAGAGCCTCCGTGAAAGTGTGTGTTTTGTGTTACTATGTGAGGGTTGTGGTGGTGTATGATCTGGAGGGATAGGTGTTGAATATGGTATGGTGCAGGTGTTATCCTTCGACTCTTGACTGGGTAATCCAGTCTTGGCTGGAGAGTGCTTGGCTTCCAATTTGGCTATACATACATGTGTATCTCTCACAAGCCATAGTGTTGGGAGGTAAGAGGAGAAGGTTGTCTATGTATATGAGGAAGTTGCTACACTGCCTCAGGATGCCCAAGTTCAACAGGTTAACAAGAGAAAGCACAGAGAACTGACCTTTAGACATGCCTGGGTATGAGCTCAATATATTAAGTACTGAAGCCTTTTACAGGAAAAATGTCACAGTGTCTGAGTCTGTACAGAGC
Organism: Protopterus annectens; assembly: GCF_019279795.1. Lineage (NCBI taxonomy): Eukaryota > Metazoa > Chordata > Ceratodontiformes > Protopteridae > Protopterus > Protopterus annectens. The sequence goes on from NC_056750.1 coordinate 245,943,415, forward strand.
AGTACCAAACACTTGAGGGGAAACCAATACTTAGACCCTGAAAATTTAAGAATAAAGTATTTAGGCAGATATTCTGAAGTTAGGAAGAAATCAAGCAGTACTTACTGAAAACAAAGAAGTAGCTTGTCAAGAATGATGAAAAGAGGGGAGTTGCATGAATGGCTACTGCCTGGCTACTACTAATGCTGGTCTCAGCACAGCTTCACTCTGTTGAGATGTAATACTCCTTTGCTTCTTCTCTCACAAAAAGCAAAATGTTAGCACCAATCCCAAGAAGAGAAGCAGGCCACAGCCTGCTTGGTGATCCACAGTCTTGCCCCAGATGATGCAAGGGTCTGCAGGCTCATAGCATTTTTCTAGTAAATGCCTCAAATAGCAACCAAACCAATTAGGTATGTTAAGCACAGACACTCACTCTCCAACCAGTAAGAGTCAGGAATCAATGCACTCTGTGCCTACTCTCACCAGGATCTGAATATAAGCACAGATTCCAAGCTGTCACCCATAAAGCAGTTATTAAGCTTTCTGGTGATCAGCAGTCTCCAGGAAGTAATGTAACTGCACGCCTTCTCTCACCAGGAGAAAACAGAAGCACTAACCCCAAGATGACTACTGAGAGGCAGAATGTGGGCTCTCCAATAACTGGTGGTCTTGCAATAGATGCTTAAAGGTAGGATGAAAAAAAAAATGGTTTATCCTAAACACTGCAGTGTGCACTAGAGGAGTTAGATGTGAAAGTAGGTAACTTAAGTTTTACCTGTCTAAAAGTTAAGTTTTAGTAGAGTCACTATTTTTAAAACAGCAAAATAGATTGAAAGGGGGAGTTCACTTTTTTATTCTGGTACTATGGAATACAGTACACTGGCCAATAAATTTAAATAGCTGAAAGGGAATGACTTCACAAAATGATAATTTTGTGCTTACTCACACTAACCAGTAAAAGCAGAGAGGAAATGAGATATATGGTCAAATTAACATAAGGGGCAGGCACAGTAACCAGATGGGAAACATTTCTGTCTGACTCACAAGAGACAGAGCTGTGGTGGCTTTTCAAGTTTTAATATGAAGTTAAAAGCAGAATACAAGTAAAACACAGTGTAAAGAAAACAAATCACAGTATACAAAATAGAAAAAGGTAATAAAGTAATAGAGAATAAAAAGCAAACTAACCTTTCCCTCACAGCAAACTGTAGCAGAGTCTTTGAGTGAGCCTTTCCAGTAAAGTAAATTATCCAAAGTATAGTCATGGACTCATCTCTTTATGCCAAGGAGTTGGCCTAATCACCTGGTACTAGTTGCCATCCCCTCCTGCCATTCAATACCATATTTTTATCACTTTCATGCAGGTGTCCCTTCCTACTGTCCTCCTACTGCCGTATTCTACTTCTTGCTCTTCTTCGTCCTTTCTCTACCCACATTTTGAGATCTTTCACTACTACTTCCCCCAGCAACCTCTAACTTTAGTATAAGCAGCCTAATGCCCTCATCCATGGTGCAGAGGAATAAAGCCTTGATAACAACCCAAGCTCGGCTTGGAAGAACTGGGTGTAGAGGGACAACAGTAAGCAGCTAATGCCAGCTCTTCCATCTTGGGGGAGGGAGGGGTGGTCCTGGTCTGCTGTTCAGCCACTAGCATGTACAGGTTTGAAAATATGGGAAGACACAATCTGGGGAGCAGGGGTTTGGTTCTACCAAGTCAGTGACCTTTATTAGTTTGGGAGTGTAGGCAAACACATGCAAAGAAAGAGAAGGGTAGAACCTCACAGTGATACATACACCCACATCAGCATCACAAGGGCAGTTAGGACCAACAAAAATGCCCTTCTAGCCTGCATCTGTAGCTGCAGGTCAGAGCACACACCATTCCGTAAGTTGCCTATATGATGTCCTCACTAGTCAACTCTAGCCCCTGTGCTGCAGATACCAAGTAACATGGAATGAATAGGCGCAAGATCATTGGAAAGGAACCTCATGGTCAACAAACCAGAAGTAACCAAGATCCAGAAAAATGGTGAATGGACATCCTTCATGTGCCTTTCTTAATTTCAGCTTCAGTATCAAAGCACAGTTATCCCAATGTGTGTTGCCAGCCAAGGTTTAACAATGCCATTTACAAACAATTAGGATGAAGGCTATCCTTGCTAAATAACTTCTCATTCTCCCAGGCTCTACCACATTACTCATTATCCAACCCTTATCGCCTTGTTCCCCACCCCATCCCCTGAACTGGTATATACCGATGTTCCTCGGTATGGTCAGAGAACTATCATTCTCCCTGTCTCAATCTACTGATAATTACTATTAACTCCTTGGTCCTCTCCACTGTTTTCTTCTCTGCAGTCCTTTTCATTAGGTATTAGTTTCTGCATTGGAGTACTTACCTGACTCATCCTTTCTTCTCCAGTTACCAGCCTGCTATGTCCAGCAATTCAGTCCTGCACCACATTCTCAATATCGTCTAGGCTATGCCTACCTGCCTTATGCTTATATATCCACCTGATTCTGTATACTATTCCTCATTACTACTTTCCTGCAACTCATCTGCTTTAGTATCCCAATTTCTTCACTGCCCTCCCCCCTCCACTGCTCCTCTGGCTTTGACTCTGACTTCTCCCTCATTTAATCACCTCTACTTAACTCCAATCCACTACTTCTCCAGCCTGCATGCCTCCCTTTCTATCTACTTTCAATATGCATTATTAGATAACTGAAATGGTCCTTCAACTGTGACCCAGGCAGTAATGTCAAGACTGAAATCAATACAAAGGGACAATTCAGAACAGACACTCAAGTAACATGGGTGCATAGGACAGGACCTAAACTGACATGGTGAGAACAAGCAAACCACAAATACACAATAATTAGAAGTCAGAAATTAATCTGGATCCTACAGCAGAAAGACAGGGATCTTAGCCAGCAAGTCCTGTGTTGTCCACCAAACTTCTTCCTCCCCCACTACCCATTTCCTCCTCACCCTCAAGTGTCCTGGCTATCTCTTGCTTGGGTGTCTTGCTGTCCTACTTTTCCATACCTGTCCCACTCCTACCTTACCCCATTTTGCTATATTTGCTGTAAACGTCTTCTCCAGTCTCTCTAACCTGGGTTGATTAGACAATCAGCTTGTCCTCTCCAACTCCCAAATCCTTCCTTGCAGCTCCCAATCTCTTGTAATTTCCACAACTCCACCAGCCTCTAAGCTTTCTGAGTCACACTCTTAACCCATATCACAGTCACATCTCTTCTCAGCCCGCCATCATTTCCTTGTGCCATATCCTACTACTCTCCCTTCTTTTACTTAGCAGACTTATTCTGCAGTCTGTCTTCTCTTTACTGTCATGTGCTTGCTAAGTCTTTGACCTGGTCTCTTCTCTTATTTGCTCCTTCTGTACTCTCCTGTATGTCTTTCCAGCATTCTCTACCCACCTTCCAGTCATTAACATTCCCTCCATCAATAAGATTTTGTTTGAAATGACGTAGCCATCTAGATTTTTCAAACACCCTCTGAAACAGCCATTAGGTTGTCAAAGTGATATTATACCAATAACCCACGCCTGGGTGTGGATAATGCTGGATTTACCCACGGTTGGTGTGGTTTGGTCACGAGGGCGAAGCCCGAGTGGCCAAACAAAGCCAACAGTGGGTAAATCCAGCATTACCTACACCCAGGCATGGGTTATTGCTATTATACAATGACATTATTTAAGAAAAAAAATAATTACTTTTCTTAAATAATGGCATGTGTAATGCCTCCTTGCTGCACTTCCGCAGCCATCTGGTATTCTGCAGCAGTTCTGATGTATTGCGCATGCGTATGCCTACGCAGTACATCAGAGCTGTGGGCAAAAGCAACGGAGAAAGCAAGATCTCCGTTGCTTTTTACAAACTGTTTTGCTATGTTAAATGGGTTTAACATAGCGAGACAGCTTTAAAAAAAGCAACAGAGAATCTCCATTGCTTTTTTTAAAGCTGTCTCGCTATGTTAAACCCATTTAACATAGCGAGACAGTTTTGAAAAAAGCAACGGAGAAAGCAAGATCTCCGTTGCTTTTTTTCAAACTGTCTCGCTATGTTAATCTCATTTAACATAGCGAGACAGCTTTAAAAAAAAGCTACGGAGAATCTCCGTTGCTTTTTTTAAAGCTGTCTCGCTATGTTAAACTCGTTTAACATAGCGAGACAGTGTGAAGCAACGGAAATCTTGTGTTGTCCGTTGCTGTAAAAAAAAAGAGTTATAGTAATGGAAAAGGTCCGGGCGACCGGACCTTTTTCCATTATTATAACTCTGATTTACAACGTGCACGCTGACCAATCAGTGTGCACGTTTTTGAATATTAATGGGGAGTCATTGTATAATATGCAATTTAACCTAAGGATGCAAGCTAACTACAAGAAGACCAAAGCCATGTAGTTCAGTACTCAGAAAAGGCTTGGTCTGGTACACAGAAACTGAAACATTACTGGTTTTAATGAGACCACTCTGAACTGTGCACAAGCAAACAAGTATCTTGGAAGTTTGGTTATATCCACTTCTAACTTATATTTATCATGTGAAGCAATTCACTAGTGCAATATGCTCAGCATTTATCAAAAGGTTTCAAATACGCATTTAAAAGAAGCCAGAAAAACTTACGTAAAGTCGGTCCTTTTTTCTATCACAGTGTATGCTCTTGTCAGTGCAAAAACATAAGCAAAAAACTTACCAGAATGCAAGTGGCACAAAACAGACTGAAAAATTATTTCAAGAGCCAGTACAAGTCAGCTTCACTGCACCATTCGTAATGTTGCTGATAGGATAGCCACTTTTCTGACAGCAAAACTTTAAATAAGTACTGTGATTTTTGAATCAGCCTTTACCAATCAGGTCTGTTTGCAAGCTACCCAATCTCAAAATGCTGCCAGAACCTTAATGACCAAAACTTTAGCTTTGAGTAGCATTCTACCTTCACTAAGGATGATGCCACAATACAAATAAAAATATGACTGACTACAACAATTTGCTTAACTTTTGGTTTCAGTCCAAGGGCACCCAATATTTGTCGGCCTGGGAAGATATCATCAACAGTCCATGTTGTTATTATGGAGATGGTGTACACTGATACCCTGTATAGCCTCTTAACTAGCTGTATAGAATTGGGAGTACTAAACCAGATTAAACCCAGATCTTGCCAGAAAGACAAGTCACCCTGGTGGACCCCTTTTATAAACAGGCAATATAAAAAAATGAAAGAAATTTATGTCCAAAACTAAGTGGGAACAGGCTCAGCAGAAGAAAAAAATGCCTCATTAGTCTAAACAAACAAATCAGAGATGTGGTCAAGTCCTGAAAAGCAAAGTATGAAGCAAAAATAGCCTTCTTAGCCAAGGAAAATCACAAAGCATTTTTTAACTACATCGGAAATCTTAGAATACTCAGCTATGTTTACAGCTGGTTGTGGATGGCACCATCCATTCTCAACCAGAGGAAATAGCCAATCTGCTAGCTGACAGATATGGATCAAAATTCACCCCCCTGTCCCCACCGGTCATCCCCCCAAAATATACCTGCCACCATTCCTCAGCCTATTATCTGAAGACAGCAGGTCATCTCTGCATTCTCCAAGGCTAAAAACACGGCACCATTGGGTCCTGACAACATCCCAGGTTGCCTTTTAAATAGTTAAAACATGACCTGGAGGACCCACTCAGATCCCTATTTTACACAAAGCCTCCAGACAGGCTATGTTACGGCAGAATGGAGGACAGCAACAGTCAATCCTCTACACAAGTGGGGACCATCAACCAACCCAGGGGAATTATAGACCCATAAGCCTGACTAGCCTCATCTCTAAGGCCATGGAGAGAATCATCATGGACCTTATCTACATGGACATAGGTAATCTCCAGACTCTGGACACAACCCAGTTTGGATTCATTAAGGGCAGATCATGTCTGTTAAATCTGACTGATTTCTTCGAGAAGATTACCAAGGCTATGGATGAGGGAAACACTGAGCATACCACCTACCTTGACCTGGCCAAAGCAATGGACAAATCCCCACTCAGGTATTATACAGAAACTTTGTCAACTGGGCATAAACCTCTCTCTCACCAGTTGGGTCAGCAAACGGCTCACAGACAGGACACATACTGTCAAAGTGGGTGAATTCACCTCTAGCAAGAGGCCAGCCACCAACGGCATACCATGGGGTTCTGTACTAGTCCCTGTCCTGTTCGGTATTTAATTCTCAAAAGTCAAGGCAAACACAGATGGCCTTTGGCGGACTATGTTTGTGGATGACTGTAAACTGGGGGCAATTAGTGAATCCACGAACAATACTGATATACTGCAGAAAGGATTAACGCAAACAAATGGGTGCCAGAGCCATGGATTGAAACTAAATGTAAATAAATGCATAATTCTCTTTTGGAAAACAAATACCCCATCTAATTACAATATAGACAGCACCCCCTTAAGAGGAAACCCAGTGGTACGTGATCTATGTACTCAGGTTTACAGTAATCTGAACTCTGACAACCATGTGCCCACAATGGTGAAAAAGTCCATCTTTACAGCACAACTCATAATTAACAGCATAGCATCCAGATCAAACGACATAATCCAATTGTATGCAGCCCTAATCAGACCCATAATTGAGTACAAAACACACCTTTGCATGTACCTCACCAAACATCTGCGACAGTTGGAGCAAACCAAGAGATTTCTCACTAGGAAGATAAAGGTATAAAAAATAAGTCCTACACAGAAAGACTGAAGTCCCTATCACTGTATTCTCTCTCCTACGGACTACTAAGGGGCAATCTATGCCTGCCCTACAGGGCAGTCTCCAATCTAGCCTGATGGAAATGTTACCACATTCGTAAATCAAACTGCACGAGGGTCACTTGTTCCAGGGATCTTAGCCTAGCCTCCGACATAAATAAATCATGTTGGAGAGATAGATACATCTCTCAGAGACTGACCATTCTCTGAAACAAGCTTCCCATTCACGTGAAGCAAAGCCTTTCGCTGACCCTCTCCAAGCAAAACCTAGATCAATGGATGGGTAATCATAAATTTACTCCTGGGGTGGCGCCCATGTCCCTCATGGACAGAGGCAGTCGATATTAGATACCATAGCATAGGCTCACACCTCAGTGAACTTTGTTCACCTAGCTACTGAAAATTGGGGAACTCAAGTTAAATATGGCTAGACTTGTAAGGGCTCTTGGGCCATTAGCCTAGTAATCTCCTATAAACCATGATCAGAGTACCTAATGTAAATACTTCAGACATTCCATATCATTACATTGCATGCACCTCTACAGCCTTCTCTACCCAAGACTCTTAAACTTAGAACCTCTTCCTAATGCAAGAATTGCCAAAACTGTGTTTCTTTTCTGAAGATCTGAAAACATTTGTGCATACAGAAGCCCACTGCAAAGCTATCTGTCTTGTCAACTAGTCAAAGCCACCTATGTCTAGAGCTTCTTCCACTCAAGACAGTCTGAAGTCACTTCAGCAATCATGATATATAACAGTATTATGGCAATCACTTATAGAGCTTTTGTGTACTGTATGCAAGCCTAATACTGTTGATTCACTGTTATGTGACCTCGTTGAGCTTGGTTACTTTTTTGTACTCTTTATTCCAGCAGCTAGGGTATAACTAAAAAAGGGGCTCGTCTGATCCAGCTCACTTCCTTGTAAATTAAATAAATAAATATACTCCCTGAGCCTGTCCTAAACCAGCTACCTCCCCCAATTGGTAGTCCCTATATTCTGTAATAATGCCTTGCACAAGCCTATACTTTGTGGGGTACCCTACAATGCTATGTGCTCTTTTCTGAATGCACAGTACTAATTTTAGCTTGTCCTACACAGTTTTTCTGATCCTAACACTTTCAGATCTATGTGCAGTTTGTTTCTGATCTTACCCAAGCTCTGAATGTAACTATGCTGTCAAGACGCTGTTCATCTCCAATCTTACCAGACCTCTGTGTGGTACTGATGCTGTCCAGATTTGGTTTTATTTCTTATCCTAAGCAAGCTGTTGTTTCTGCTCCTATTCCTGTAGTTCCCACCATTCTATTCCCTTACTGAATCTCATCATTGGCTGTAGGAACTGCCAGTTAACTCATTCACTCCAATGGAGCTCAGGAAGTTTGCACTGTAACTTCCAATGGGCGGAGCCTAAGCCTTTTCACAGAATCAAATTATGTCCTCACATTTTAAACAAATGTTCATATCTCTGGAACCATAAAGATTATTCAAGAAGTATAAATGGCAAACTCTTCAGTACAAATTATTTTTATAGTGGTAGTATGCTTTAGCATCTAGGTCTTAAACTGGATTTTATAAAACACAGTAAAAACACTATTACATTTGTAATATTTTGTAAACAACTTAAAAATATCTCAGCAACCACTCAAATTACACACATACTATCAGCAGCATGTTATTCATCTTGCTGAGAGTTTTCATATGAGGCTAAGGAGTTCTGTCGGTGTTACTTGGTTGTTGAGATATTTAGAAAAATGTGAAAATTATGTCTATAGAAATTAATATCATAAAAACAACAGTTAATATATCAATTTACCTGCACTAGACAGAGGTCAAATATTAATGCACTTAAGTTTGCTATTATGTAAGTTTTAAGATGAAATCTTTTAAAATCTTGTACACAGCATGGTTTTGGAATTACTGATGCAAATATGAACAAGCAATATTTGATGCCTAGAGACATCAGTGGGAGTTAATTGCAGATGCACCTGGAGGCATCACTCGGATGTAATGAGTTAACAAACAGCTTTAGCTTAAGAAAGGTTAACCTCTTCTGCTGTTTACTCCTACAGCTCACCCATCAAAAGGACCCCTGCTCCTACCTACAGCATTAAAAAGAAAAAAAATCTGACTTAGACTTGTAACTCAGTTTAAGCCAAATCCCTTTCCTCCATTTAATGTAAAAAATTACTCCCTGCTACACAAAAGGGATGGTGCTACTATGGCAATTCAAAAAATCCAAGCAACTCAGATGCAGATGTGACACCCTGTGTCCTCATTCTAACAGCCATAATCTTTCTGCATTTCTCTGACTGTCATCAAAGATGTATGTCTGACAACTCCCATCCTACATACGTTCCACCTTGTGCATTCCCTTGAAAACCACTTGCATTGCAGAGACCAAACAGACCCCAGGGAACCACAGCAAATACTGACTAAACTTTGTAAATCTTTCTCTTCCCCCAACAGTGACTTTCATGCTTGGGCTATGCAAAACTCCTCCCTTCCCCACACACACTGTCCTTCCATACACAAAAAAGCCTGTATCCTTGCCTTTTCTTGGCAAACACCTACTAATGACATTAATGCACAGAAAAGCACATTCCCATGCCTCCATTTAGCAAACCTTCCTCTCCTCCACTACTGGCTTCTGATAGTGCCAAGCACTTGAGCTTTCCAACATGA
>NC_056750.1:245957858-246010358 GCF_019279795.1 Protopterus annectens
GCAGAGGCATGAATCTTAATTGATGAAAAAGAAAGACCTTTGGTTCAGCATCTCAGTTAGGCATTGTAAAATCTGAGGGATATTTGGTGCATACGTGTCAATGCCTTGTTCCTGGTTCCAAGCACAGAATCTCTTCCATTTTTCTGCATAAGATTTTCTGGTACTGGGCCTCCTGGCCTCCAAGATAACATCCATAGCAGCTTTTGAAAGAGGAGTGTTCTGAATGGCTACATTATCCGCCATGCTGCCACATTTAAGGTCTTGAGTTGGCGGTGCAGGATCTGATTGTTTTGTTGGGTCAGTAAGTGAGAAGTCTGAGGCAATATCCATGCTGGACCTTGAGACAAGCTCTTTAGGATTGGGTACCAGTGCTGGCGTGGCCAGTCTGGTGCAATCAGTATCATTTATTGGCTCCTCTTGTCTGACCATTAGGAGTACCCTGGGAAGGAGAGGCAGTGGAGGAAAGGCATATACTGTTAGATTTTTCCACCTGAAGGATAGGGCGTCCACTCTCCATGCTTGTTTGTGATAAATCCTTGTGCAAAATCTCTGCAATTGACAGTTGTGAAAGGAGACAAATAGATCTATGTCTGGGCATCCCCATTTCCTTGTTATCATGCTGAAGACTTGTGGATCCAGTTTCCACTCATGGGGATCCATGAGGTTTTTGCTTAGTTCGTCTGCCAGAGTATTTGTTTTTCCTAGCAGGAATTGTGCTTGCAGGTGAACTTGATAAGTCAATGCTGTGTCTCATAAGGTCATTGCTTGTCTGCAGAGGGGGTAGGAATGTGTACCTCCCTGCTTGTTTATGTACCACATGACCGTAGTATTGTCTGTCTTTATCAGTAGCTGTCCTGGATGAAGTAGGTCCTTGAAAGCTGTCAGGGCGTTCTGAACAGCCAGCATCTCTTTTTGATTGACGTGAAGATGCATCTGGCTTGCAGGCCATGTGCCCTGAATACATTTTCCTGCCATATGGGCCCCCCAGGCATAATCTGATGCATCCGTTGTCAGTGTCTGTCTGGCTGTGGGTAAACTGAATGGCAGACCCTTGTTGTGGTGACAGGCCTCTGCCCACCATCGAAACTCCTGTTGCAGGCAGGGTAGGAGTGTAATTACTGTCTCCAGGCTGTGGCAATGCTGAGTCCAAACACTTTTTAGATATCATTGTAGCTTCCTCATATGCAGTCTGGCATATGGAATTAGTTAGAATGCAGGATGCCATGGAACCCAAAGCCTGCAGGATTTTCCTTGCAGATAACTGGGTCTTTGTTGCCAATTTTTTGAAGTAAGAAGTCAGTTGTTTTTGTTTGTCTGGTGTGAGATAAGCCATCTGGGCAGTTGTATTTAAGCTTGCACCCAGGAATATTATCTCTTGAGAGGGCACTAATTTTGATTTCTTTTCGTTTACTGTGTACCCTAGGCCAATTAGTAATCTTTTTACAAATGCCAGATGCTTTAGAAGAATGTCTTTGTTCTCTGCTTGAATAAGGCAATGTCCAAGTATGGATATATTTGAATTCCTCTTTGTCTGCAAAATGCAATTACTGGTGCCAGGCATTTTGTGAAGACCCTGGGCGCAGTAGATAAGCCAAAGGGCAGTGCAGAGAATTGGTAGTGCATTGAGCCAGCTATGAATCTGAGGTATCTTCTGCAAGACTGTCTGATTGGGACATGCAGGTATGTCTCTTTTAGGTCCAAAGTTACGAGCCAAGCCTTCTTGCCCAGCATAGGCAGTAGCTGCTGTAGAGTCAACATCCTGAATTCTGGAACTTCCAGAAACGTATTTAGTATAGACAGGTCCAGTATTGGTATCCAGGTTTTGTCCTTTCTGGGTACTAGGAAAAGTCTGGAGTAAAATCCTTGTCCCTGCTCTTGTTGTGGTACTTGTTGAATGGCCCTCATGTCCATGAGGGCTGTAATTTGCTTTTGTGCCTCTGCCCATTGACTGTGTGGCAGGTCTGGCATACCTTTTGACCTTGGTAGGGTGTGAAAATGGAACCTGTAGCCTTGGGACACTATGTTCAAGACCCATTTGTCTTGGGTAACGATTTGCCAATTTGATGAAAAAAGTGCTAGTTTTCCCCCTAAGGGGGTTGCCAAAAGAAAAATGCTTGGATCTGGCAAAGGAAAGTCATTGGGACTGTTTCCTTTAAGGTTGTGATTTGTCTTCTCTATTTTTGGAGGTAGGAGCACCCCACTGTTTAGGCCTGTATGAGCCTTGGGGCTGAGATCTGCCTCTGGGATGTGCCTGTATCTGCCTCTTTGTGGTCTGCCTGACACTGGAAAGGACCAATTTTTAGAAGACCAGTTCCTCCTAAATCTGGGTGGCTGTACCTGTAAGAAATCCTTAACTGTCTGCAAGGATTTTGCTTTATCCTCCATTTTTTTCAGCACTTCTTCTGCTTTAGTACCAAACTAAGTATCATGCTGTAATGGGGCATCTAATAATTTAGCTTTAACATGATCAGGCAGATTATGCTCATTTAACCAAGCATGCCTTCTAATAACAGAACCTGTAACAGCGACCCTGCAAGAGGCCTCCAGTGAATCATAACCACATTGCAAAATATGCTTTCCCACTTGTTCAGCTGCATGCAATAAATCCTGCATTTCCTTGTTCTCTGAACATTCAGTATTTGTCAACAATTTCTGTTTAAGCAGTGACATTAAATATTGCTGATATTTAAGAATATGAAACTGACAATTTAAAGCCCTTACAGCCAAGGTAGCAGAAGTACAAACTTTTTTTCCCCCATCTGTCCAGAGCCCTAGAATCCCTATCAGAGGGGACAGGGTTTTTTGCAATGGAAGCTTTGACCCCTTTGGGACCTTGGGATATAGTTTCTGGGTCAGCAGTGGGGTTTTTATATAGGAATTTATGAGAATCCGGGACCCTGTAGTATCTGTCTGGCTTTGCAGGTGCAGGGGGTAAAGAGTCAGGGGAAAGGCCGGACTCTGAAAATACATCTATAATGTCTAGAACAGGTAGAATAGCAAGGGATCTGTGCTGAGGAAGTAGCAGAAAGTCTCTGAGCCTTTTCTTAGATTCAGAATAATCTTGGCTCTCCCAGTGGAAATGCTCCCTCATGGTATGCAGGGTTTCCCCAAAAGAATAATCCTCAGGAGGAGAGGCTGAAGGAATGGATTCTTCAGCATCAGAGTCCTCATAGGGAAGCATGGAATAATCCTGTTCAGAAGAGGAATCAGAGGAAATAGAAACCTGATCAGAAGAATCATATTCTGTCTCTTGCCTAGGGCTTTTATCAGGAGGGAGATGGGAACCCCTGATCAAAGTAATTAGGTGGTCTGGCATTTTAAGCATCTGTTTTTAGGCATGGAAGTCTGAGTAGGAGAATGCTGCACTTGTTTCTTTGTCTTTAGAGCTGCTTTAGTCTTTGTCTTTGAAGCTGAAGATGGCTTAACATATAGTTGTGCAGGTCTGAAGACACCCTCAGAAGCCGATGCCTGCTCAGCGGCTCCAGACCTATCTGAGGGAATGATTTCCGAGTGTCCAATACCCTGAGTATCCAGAGGCCCATTCGGCTCCACGTGGGAGTCGGAAGCGGCCTGTGGCTCTGAGGTAGTGGGCACCAAGGGCTGCGAAAGTGCCTCACTGAGAACCGGCGAACTGGCGACTGGCCTAATGGAGGCCTCGTCGTCGGTTTTGGACCTCGGATGCCTATCCTTTTCCTTGTCCTTGCGTTTTTTGTAAACTCCGGTCGTCGGCTGTTCCGACGGCATTATATAATTAAATCTGCGGCCAAAGTAATGAAATGCAAAATTGAACCAACGCTTAATAGTGAGTTGGTTAAATCTAGCACAAAACCGACAGCTAGCAACATTGTGATCAGGGCCTAGGCAAGGAATACAGTAAGAGGGAAAATCCTTATGAGGTATTTGCTTCCCACAAGAAATACAATTGTTAACCTTTTCTGACATCGGTCTGGAGCAAGAAAAAAGTTTCCCCAATGAGGTACTTAGCTTTAATGAAGACTTCGATTCTGAAATTCGGATTTCTCAGGAGTCGGCCAACCGGCACTTGCAAACTGCTTTTGCTTTGGGCACCGCTTGGCAAGAAAGACTGAAGAAAATGGCATCAGCTGCATCTTTATACCCCTGGCGCACTGACGTCAGGGAAGAGGTGACAGCAACCAACACCGGACCTAGACTTTGGAATTCTGGCCGACTGCGGGTAGCTTGCCAGCTGCAACAGTGAAACACGATGAACATATATTATATATATGGGTCCCCTTCACATGATCGACTTTTCACAAAGTCAAAATTCATATGGCCGAGACCATATGATCGACTTTTGAAAAGCCGACCATGGGGAACCGCTATCTCCATACAGTGTGGAATGGGAAAATTTTTATCTTCCGCACTGTAGTGCGATCTCTGACTTGGTATATTTAAGTTACAGGGGTGTGCTGGCGCATAGCCGCCCTGCTAACAGTTTTGTTAAGTGTCCGTTGTGTTTTTTGTGTTTACTTTATACAAGGTTGGCTTTCCGAAAGTCGATCATATGGTCTCAGCCATATGAAAGTCAACTTTGTGAAAGGTCGACCATGTAAAAGTAGACCTATATATACATATATATATATATATATATATATATATATATATATATATATATATATATATATATAAATAATACAGCACTTGGTATTATCGCAACCAGATTTTCGAGGTTTCAAAACTTGCATGCTGGAATGAAATCTAGTGCGGGAAACAACGTAACGTGTTACACGATGTCCTTACTAATGAAAAATAAGTTTGGCTTACATTCAGGAAGAGAAACAAATGTGCAATTCTTCCTGTTTTGCTTGGATTACACACGCATGCTTTAATTGTCAGGGCTGCTGTGTTACTGATGAAAGGAATAGTTTCACTGTAAGGAAGGAATGCTGAGAACACACAGACATGGAAATTCTTTCAGTAAACTACTTACTTTGCAAACAGACTTGAAAGGAAACTTTTGTAAGACAAATTTGTAGCAAGTAATACCTTGCAAAAATGAAGGCGGATGATGTTGACAGGTGATTCTGGGGTAATTTTTGAACAGAGAAGTTGGCAGCAGTAGGATGGTTCTGTGATGTTGATGGTGGCATCCTCGGACAAACTGAGACTGTACTTCACATATTTTCAGCCCTAACACTTTCGAGAAACACTGGATTGGTACCTCGCTGGTCTTGTCTTTTTATTTGGGGGAAGTTCTGATAAATTGTAGTCAGTACTGCTTTAAAGTAGGCTTTTAGCTAGGCAAGGTGTGTTTCACATGACATGCTGCCGGTTAACTGTATACATAAAAAGCATCAATAAGTTTTTCATTTTTATGGATAACCCTGCATAAAAGACCCTTCATTGTGAAAGAAACCACATTGTATGACATTTGTAAAACATTAATGGTCAGATTTCAAAATCAGGAAGCAACCAGTACTACCGCGAAAATCTGGTTGCGATAATACACAAGTACCCTATATATACGGGTCTGCTTCATTTCATGGAAAGCTCATTTCACTGAAAGTGAAATCAGTTGGACCACTTCACTGAAAGCTCACTTCACTTAAAACTCATCTGACTGAAATTTATTTTGTTTAAAGTTATATATGGCCTTTTCCCCACTGCAGTGCAATCCTGGAGTTAGTATATATAGTAAGGGGGGTGTGGGGGACAAAGCCCCCCACATACTTTGGTTATATACTGTCTTCTGGAGACAGCTATTCATTGAACTTGTAAGTATCCATATGTATAGTTTAAAACATTTATAATATGTGGGGAGCTACGCCCTCACACCCCCTTACTATATATACTAACTCCGGGATCGCACTACAGTGGGGAAAAGGCCATATATAACTTTCAGTGAAATGAGTTTCAGTCAGATGAGTTTTCAGTGAAGTGGTCCCACTGATTTGACTTTGAGTGAAATGAGCTTTCCATGAAATGAAGTAGCCCCATATATAGATATCTATACACACACACACACGTGTATATATTAATATATATATATATATATATTTTTTTTTTTTTTTTTTTTTTTTTGCAGGCAGATATAGTGTACAGGGTTTGATTCTAAATTCTGGTTATTGGATAGTCTTGTAAACATCTGCAGAACTACGAACTTAAATTTAGCAAGTTGTAGATATAATACAACCTGAAAAAGCATTGTTTCTACGTGCAACATATAAAAATTTGCTCAGTTGAGTACACAAAGTATGTCTGCTTATACCCTTTCACAGCACACAACTCAGTTTCACACGTGCTTACCATCTGAACATTGTTACTGGTGATGTTCATTCTGAGAATATTAACAACATCGACCACCTGGTATTTCTGTTCAAAGGACAAGTCCACTTCCACAATGGCCTGAACAGCATCTCGATAAGCCTCTGCTGGTTGGTGCATCAGAGCTACAATCGCCTGCTTACGCAGTGCTGCTAAGCGCAGTTTACTGACTTCTTCAGGCATTTTCACAATTAATGGAGAATATCAGCCTAATGGGAAAGGATGGATTCAGCCTGAAATGAGAAGGCAGCATGGTTAAAGAAGCTTTTACACTACTAAGAAATCAATAATATCTTCAGTTTTTATGTTCTGATTTTCACCTAGTAAACCAATAAAACTAGTACGGTGTCCTACCCCAAAGACTTTACTAGAGCTCATCAATCTACCAGCACTGGAATGTTCCTATGGTTCAAGGTACACACTGCCATACACAATCTCCACAAATATCTTTTCAACCACAGGGCAGATTCACTGTGTCCTTCCCCCAAAGTCAACTCCAGAACTAGATGACCCTAAAGGTACTAGGCAGATCCTTCTGGATAGTGTACATCTCTTCCAAGTGTTGGCAGAAAGCTGGAATGCATGAAGAAAGTAACACTAGAGAATCTGCATCCTCACTGGCACAACCATGAGAAATGGACTTTACTGCTAGGGCACTACACTTTTGTTTTTTGTCCGAAGCAGCTTGACCCTCTATTCCACCCCACCGCAATACCCTTATTGGTCAGTTTGCTCCTCCGGTTCTACACATTGTAATACTTATACTATGTGCTGGTCCCTGTTTTCTGAAAGAGAGTTGGGAATTAGCTTTATGATAGTAAAACAACTACCTAGATGCAAGGCTGAAGAAAGAGGAGGTGGTCACCATCCATAGCTAATGAGAAGTTTTCATTTAAATTCTTACTCCAGGGACTGATCCTCTCTGACAAAGGTGTACATGCACATACACATTACCCCAGGGCACTACTGCATACTCACTGTCGTGTGCCTTCTTCAAAACAGATTCTGCTGACACATCTGCTCCACATGCTACCCTTAGGAATACCATAAGAGGATGCTCCTGTAATGGAAACACATCTCTGCACCCTTAACAAGAGAAAGGAGAGATGTACACGATATATATAATTTGCCCCCAGACAGTTTTTCACACGCTAGATTAACTTCATGAATCCCAGTCATTTACATTACAGCCAAGGTTACACCCTTTGTATCAACAAAAATGGTGAGATGATGTGCCATACTGCAACTGCAGCACCTCACTCACTCTGAAAATGAGGCACACCGCTATCACATCACCTTAATTACTTCCAAGGTAGTTCAAAATACTACTACAGTACCCCATGCCTTGCAATGTTAGATAAACAGTCAGCTTTTCTCTCAATGAGGACTGCTCCCATCACAACACCCACTACCAATCCCAAAGTGAGAGTTGCTGCCATCACAGCACCCCATCACTCCCAGTGCGAGTTGCATGCACTGCCATCACGGTAGCTCTATCAGTGTCAGCGTGATATACACTACCATTACGGCAGCCCTATCTGTGTCAGCATGTATGAGATGCACTACCATCAGCTTCCAGTATCCAGTCCTCTACATCCCTTACTTTACTCACTCTATGCTGGGAACTGCCACAGCATCCAGTATCCATTCTTCTACATCCCTTACTGAAACAATCCTGCGCACTGACATACCATCAAATATCCAGTCCTCTACATCCCTTACTTGCCTTACTCTATCCTGTGCACTGCCACAGCATCCACTATCCAGTCCTCTACATCCCTTACTTGCCTTACTCTATCCTGTGCACTGCTACAGCATCCAGTGTCCAGTCCTCTACATCCCTTACTTGCCTTACCCTATCCTGTGCACTGCCACAGCATCCAGTGTCCAGTCCTCTACATCCCTTACTTGCCTTACCCAATCCTGTGCACTGCCACAGCAACCAGTGTCCAGTCCTCTACATCCTTTACTTGCCTTACTCTATCCTATGTACTGCCACAGTATCCAGTCCTCTACATCCTTTACTTGCCTTACTCTATCCTATGTACTGCCACAGTATCCAGTCCTCTACATCCCTTACTTGCCTTACTCTATCCTGTGCACTGCCACAGCATTCAGTATCCAGTCCTCTGCTTCCCTTACTTGCCTTACTCTATCCTGCGCACTGCCACAGCATTCAGTATCCAGTCCTCTGCTTCCCTTACTTGCAACAATCCTGTTAACTGATAAGCAGCTGCTGATGGAAAAATGATTAAGCTAACCTTCTGTACCTACTTTCCTTACTCTGTCCTCCAATCTACTTTTGCAAAACTTGACAAAAACGGCATACAGAAACCAGACCTAATCAGATTTTATTTAAAAGTTCAAAACGAGGCATTCACCTGCCCAACCTCCAATAAAATTGGTGTAAAACTTGACATTGCTGCCTTCAACAAATCTCTCTGGCACATACAGAATGAGGGGATTCACTGCATTAACCATCCTTTCACTTTGAACTACACTGGTAAGCAGATTCTCAGCCCATTCATCTGTTCCTGAGCAATCAGCATTTAAACCTTGGTAAGTATGGTAATGATATAAACTGCATTACCTAAATGCCTGGAGAATACGAAAATGACAACATTAGGTAATACACTATACCCTATATAAAACAAAATAAGATGGCACTATAAGTGTTTCACATACCAAATTAAAGGAACCCTTCGTATACACTTACCCTCCCTTTGTGGCACCTCTCAGTGACTGTCACAGTTAGTTCCTCCTAAATAATACATATTAAAGCAACACATTACTATCCTACTAAAATCATCATCATCAACAGCAGCAGCAGCACCCCCTTTTTCCCATTTTTTTTCTACATGGGGTCAGGGCAGCATGTTAACTGTCACAATCTCTCTCAATTTGATGCACTCATACCTGACTGTTGCAGACCTTCTCTCACATAATCCATCCATCTGTTTGTTGGACATCCTTGTTTCTTCTTACCTTCTTCCTGTCTATCCCAAATCTTCTTCGCCAGATTGTCTTCTGCTTTTCTGCACATGTCTCTGAACCACCACAATCTATTCTCATTGATCTTTTCTGCAATTAGAGCTACTCTGACTTCTGCTCTTATGTCATTTCATTTGTCCTACAGTGTGCATCCTACCACCCTTCTCAGGCACTTCATTTCCATCACCTCTAGCTTCCTCATCTGTTCTGTCTTTACTGCCCAGGTTTCTGTACCATACAGTAGTACTGGTTGCACTATTGTCTTGTACACCTTACTTGTCAACTTCTTTGGCATTCCTCTATCATACACTACACCTGACACTCAATGCCAGCTGGCTGCAGCCCTCTAATTCTAGCTTTAACCTCTTCATTCAGACTTCCCTTCTCCTTAACCATCCCTCCCAGATACTTGAAGCCATTTACTGTTCCACCATCTTCCCTTCTTTCTCAGTTCTCAGCTTCTTCTGATTTCCCCAATTTGCTGCCATTACCACTGCCTTATCTGTACTTATTCTCATCCCATGTGCTTTAGTTTATCATTCCATTCCCCTATCCTTTGCTAAAGTTCTTGTTCAGAGTCTGCCTGTAATGCCACACTTGTCTGCATACAGCAACTTTGTTGATCCAACACCTCCAACCTGTTTGCTAATGTAGTCCATCACCAGTATGAACATCAGTGGGCTCTGAGCTGAACCCTGGTGCATACCCATACCCACTGGGAACCCCTCTGTGAGGCCAAACACTGTTTATACTTGAGTCACTGGGTCCTTGTACACAGCCTGCACTAATTCTACCAGTATTTATGGGACTTCAAACCACCGCAGTACTAACTGAATCAGATTTCTCGGGACCTTGTCAACCTAAGAATGCCCAGTTGGACTCTTTCCTCATTTTCTTCTCAACCATCTGTCTCACTGCAAGCACTGGGTCAGTTGTGCAGCATCCTGATCTGAAACTGAACTGCTCATCTCCCATCTTGCATTCTACTAATCTGCGTATCCGTTTATCAATCACCCTTTCCAGAACTTTCATGCAATGTGACAGGAGTTTTGTGCCTCTGTACTACCCACTGTAGTGGATATCCCCTTTGTTCTTGTACACTGGCATGAGTTTGCTTATTCTCCAGTCACATGGGATATGCCTCTCTCTCCAAAGTGCTACAAATACCCTCAGGAGCCATTTCTCCCCTATCTCACGCAGCATCTTTATCATATCTGCTATGACCTCATCTGAGCCTGCTGCTTTCCCTGACTTCATTTTCCTTAGTGCTGTTCTTACTTCTTCTATTGTGGGCTCCTCCTCTTCTCTCATCCTAGGCTATTTTTGGGGCAGTACAACTTTTGTGGGGGTTTCTTCATTCAGACGTTGCTGGAAATACTCCTTCCATCTGCCTTTGATGTCCTGTGGACTGGTGAGCATATTGTTGCTAGCATCCTTTATGAAGGGTGTCTGACTATCTTCTTTATCTTTCTGCCTTTGCCTTGCAAACTGATACAGTTTCTTTGTGCCACATACCGAGTCACTTTCCAGAAGCTGGTAGAATGCCTCTGATGCCCTATTACTTGCTATTGCAACTCTTTTCTTAGCTTCTTTGTTAGCCAACCAGTATTCCTTCCTAGCCTGTTCGATCCTTTCTATCTCACACTCTTTCCTGCATTCCTTCTTTCTTTTGATGACTTCCTGGGCTACTGCATTCCACAATCAGCTTTCCTTATGTACCTTATTTCCATACCTGGCTTGGCCACATACCAGTTCTGTAGTCTTCACACATGCTGTTTTGAGGCACTGCCATTCTTTTTCAACTCCATCTATTTCCTTCTTTTTTGGGGGTGCTAGAGCCCTGAGTAATTCATTGGACTGTTGTACTTTCTCTCCAGTCAGCATCCAGGCCTTCAGCCTGGTCTCTGCTGACCTTAGAGCCTTCTCTGACCACTGCTTGCAGCTGACTGTGACAACCAATTGTTTATGCTGTGGTACTACTGTTTCACTGGGGATGACTTCGCAATCGGTGATTCTACACCAGTGCCCTTTCCTTACTTGGAGGAAGTCTACCAGAGTTGCATGTTGACCATTCTTATGTGTGATCTTGTGACTGTCTCTCTTTCTGAACCATGTGTTGGCGATCATCAAGCCATTTGCCAGACAGAAGTCTACAATGGCCTCTCCTTCTTTATTCCTGTTGCCCCACCCATGTTCTGTCTGTCCCGATATGTGCATTCAAGTCACCCATTATCAACCCTGTTCTGTCTGTCCCGATATGTGCATTCAAGTCACCCATTATCAACATCAATTGAAGTTGTCCTGCTTTATCTAGTAGGTCCTGCAACTGCTGTCTGAATGCATTCATTTCCTCACTATCACAACCCTGGTGTGGGGCACAGACTGAGATTATGAATACTGCTCTATCATCATTGCACTGGAGCCTGATTGCCATGAGTCTGTCACGAATTCTGATGATATCCCTCAATGCCTTCTGAAGTCACTGTCTCACCACAATTCCCACACCAATTCTAGCCTGTCCTCATGAGTAGTAGACTCTGGATCCTAAGCCAAGTGTCTTCACTACACTGCCCTTCCGTCTTGTCTCTTGGATACACAGGCTATCCAACCTCCTCCATATCATCATGTTATCCACTTCCAAGTTGCATCCTGTCAGTGAACCTATATTAAGTGTAGCAATTCTCAGTTAACGTTTGGCAGGTTGATTGGTTTTACATCCAGCTTTTGCTCAACAGAGCTAATCCAGGTAACCCCGGCTGGATAACTGGACACCAGTCGGCCAGTAACTTATTGACCCAGGACTGCTGGGCTTTATGGAAAGCACACTCTGGTCAACAGGGGCACATACACCCCCCCACCACCATTAGCATGGGTCCCTGGATGGGTCATAGTAGGCTAGGTCTTCAACCCACGTATCACCTTACAATGCAACAAACACCTATAAAGATTTACTCTATATTCATTAATACCTACAAATGAACACAAATGCAACCAGAACAGTAATGATCCAAAGAGACGAAGACAGAATAGCCATCATAAAATACAGCAGAGTTTGTCAAGTAATTCTGTGTAGCTTAAGTTTCCTTTCCTAAACTCTGAAGGCCTATGCACTCTAACACCCCATTCAAAGCACTGCATAACCAAACCTCCTTCTCTGTGAATTAATATCTACTGATAGTGAGACTTCCTTCTCTGTGAATTAATATCTACTGATAGTGAGACCAGCTATGTTATATGGGTTGGAGACAGTGGCATTGACAAAAAGGCAGGAGTTAGAGCTGGATGTGGCAGAGTTAAAGATGCTAAGATTTGCACTGGGTGTGACAAGAGTGGACAGGATTAGGAATAAGTATATTAGAGGGTCAGCCCAGGTGGGAAGATTTGGAGACAAAGCCAGAGAGAGGCAAGATTACGTTGGTTTGGACATGTGCTGAGGAGAGATGCTGAGTATATTGGGAAAATGATGCTAAGGATGAAGCTACCAGGTAACAGGAAAAGAGGAAGGCCTAAGATAAGGTTTATGGATGTGGTGAGAGCGGACATGCAGGTGGTTGGTGTGACAGAGCAAGATGCAGAGGACAGGAAGAAATGGAAACGGATGATCCGCTGTGGCGACCCCTAACGGGAACAGCTGAAAGAAGATGATGATGATGATGATAATAGTCATAAACCCTCTCCCCAAAACAAGTTGCCATTTTTCTGTCTGCTTTCAGAATCATTCCTCTTGGATTGTGTTACAGCAAATGCCCTACTCGATGACTTGATGGGGCCAAGGCTCACAGTTTATAAAATGAATCTTCACAGCATGTAAATGTGACATCACTGAATCCTTCTAATGATGCTGTCTATTTCTCTAATAGCATGGCACAGCCATGTGTACATTCCCCAGTGCTGCAAGCCCCTCCTCATACATCATGCACTACACTGGCAATCTCCTGTCATGCCCTTTCACTTAGTCTGATGCTCCTTTTCTGATATGGCCTGCATATAAGAGGACAACACTCTACATGAGGCCTGATCAACACCCTGTATAAGCAAAAGGGAATAACCTCTGTGCATCTCCAATGGTCTATTAAATATCAATGTTCCCCAACATTGTTTAGACTGTTGCCACTGTCACTCTGAAAATTCACACAAATGATTCAGCCTTACACTACATTATCTGAAAGATCCCATTCCAATCCATCCATCCATCCATCCATCCATCCATCCATCCATCCATCCATCCATCCATCCATCCATCCCACTTGCCCATCTCTTCACTTTTTAAACTGCTTCTCCTAGTGATGGGGACAGTGGCAGCAAGCTGAGCATGGCATATCAGACTTCCCTATCCCTAGCATATCATGTGAGGCCCTCAGGCATTCTCAAGCAAATTGAGAGATATCATCTTCCAAATGTGTCCTAGGTCTGTATCACAGCCTGTACCCAGTATGCCATGCCTGGGACAGCTCCCTTAGGAGGTGGTTGGAGGGGAGGTGGTTGGAAGGAACACCATCACAGGATGTCCAAATCACATCTTCCTCTCAACACAAAAAGGTGATCACTGTACATCAAGATCATCCTGAATTGTTGAGCTCCTCACTCTATAATGAATTGTGAATTCAGTTATCCAGAAAAAAAAACATTAAGTTCTACTACTTGCATCTGTGATCTCACAAACACAGCAGAGGGTGGAAACAGCCTAACTGGAAAATGAAAGCTTTGTCTTATGAATTACTCCGCACTTCACCACCACAGTCTGATAAAACCCACCCAGCTAAGTATTGCTGTTGCTGTATCCATCTGCTGGTCAGTCTCCTAATCCCTTCTATTGTCACCTGTGAGCAAAACTTGTAAGACACAAACCCTTCAAACCAAGAGATATGTTCCTCTCTCACCTGCAAAAGGCAATTTTCACACAGTATCATGACCTTTAATTTGGCGATCCTAATTTTCATCTGAGCTGTTTCACAGTCTGCCGCAAATCACTCCAATCATGCTTGAAGAAAAATCAGTAAAGGCTAAGAAGACATAATCGTCTGTAAACAAAAAGATGCCACACACATTTACAAAACTGGTATTGCCTACACTATAGCTACACCTTTTTACACTGCCCATTAAACTTACAAACAGGAGGGCAGACCCTACTCCAAATGTATTCAAGTTAAAACAGACATTACAAACACAAATCTCACTACTCAAAGACAAGGACAAAATCTTGTGGCACAGCAGCCATGAAAACCCATGTTGCTGCAACATGTCTCAAGACATTTTGATGTGTAGTCATACATTTTCTCCAAGTCTACAGGGTCTATATCATTTGAACGAATGTTCAAAATGTTGATCGCTGTCTTGTGTCTTTTGGCTTTTCCCGGTTAGGGGTCGCCACAGCAGAACTCCGGTCCGCTAATGATTGGCAGTTGATTTTTACGTACCGAGTTGCCAGCCCTGACACACAACCTTCAATGAAGGTATGCCCATTCACGCATGTCTCCACACAGAAGAAGCTCTAGCTGAGAATCGAACCGGACAGCATCTTACTGTGAGGCAACAACACTACCGCAACACCACCACCGCAGATCAAAAATGTTGATCGCTGTAAACTGCGAAAATGCCAATAATCGAATCAAGTATTGTGAATGCTGCACCCCCCCACACCCCCGCTAATTATATATACCAACTCAGAGATCACATTACAGTGAGGAAAGGGCAAATTTCCCGATCTTCACTGTACCGCGATTTCACAAAACAGACATAGATTACCGACATTTTCGCTGTTTACAATGATCGACATTTTGAACTTTCATTCAAATAATATAGACCCAGTCTACATAACACATGAAGGGCAGTACTGGCTAATGGCCCCTCCAGTACCTGTTCTAGTACAGATGGCCAATCCACTGTTCCACCCCAGATAGAATCTGCATTGCTCCTCCCAAGTCACAGGGTCAACTACTGGATGTCTCCTTTTCAGCATGCTGATGCATTAAGGGAGGCTAGGGAGTGTGAGCCATCCACAACTAGAACAGACACAGACTCTCTCTCTCTCTCTCTGTCCTGCTCACCTTTTCAAAAATGGGATCATTAGTCCAGTTTGCCAATCCCTACACTGTCCCAGTCAGCCTTCCCTGCAACACAAAAAAGGAATATTAACTATGACACCCCAATGATGACTAGTGACATTAGCACTTTCAAAACAGCTCTCATCCAGTTCTGTATCCCTGCCTCTGACCTTTTCAATTCCTGCAGTTACCTCATCTACTAAAATGGACCCAATTCCACTAACTGTTTCTGACACTGCCTTCTTAGAGGAGAACACGTCCAGTGGATTCAGGAGTCACTCACAACATTCCTTCTACCTCTCAACAATGCCCACAGTTAAAGTCAGCATTTTTCCAACCTTTTTCAAAACAGCCTTAAAAACATCCTACCTTGGCTTTCTAAGACTTCTATGGTTTTCCAAAACTTCTAGGAGGCCATTTAACAGTTTTTCCTCCATGACCTTATAAAAATGTCTCCAACAGATGGGCCTTCAATTTGGCAACTGCAGTAACATCCTGGCTTGTAAGTACTCATCCGTCAAGTCCAGATACCCATCCTTTGCTATCACTTCAAAAAGGCCTTTTTTCATTTAACCTGATGATTTCTCTTGTTGTTGATCTCTAACAGCAAATCCTAGGGTTACGGCCAAGACAAGCAGCAACCACCTTTTGGATCAACTTCTTGCTGCTGATTCAGCTACTCAGATCCTGAACTTAATGCAAGAATGAGTACACACACACACACACACACACACACACACACACACACACACACACACACACACACACACACACACACACTCCATAGCCCCAAATTCTGCATGTATTAAGTGGAAGGTCTTCTGGAAGATGAAGCTGTACTCATCCCAAACAGATACAAAGCTAAATATTCCCAGAATATCTTCACTATAGGTTTGTCTCTCCTGGATCTATCAAGCTACAGCAGAGGCCATCTGACCTAACTCACCACAGAATGATGATCAGCACGTCAAATTACCAAAGTGTCTGGAATATACAACTTGACATTGAAGCTGATCACAGATCCATGGTGCTCCTGTACCATTTACACTCACGAGGATCCTTGTCTTCAAAATGGTATTTATTATGCACAATTTATGACCAACACAGAAATCCACAAAATATCTCAACCTCTCAAGTTCAGATGAAGCAGGCTGTTCCTCTCTATCACAAACCTTTTTGTACCTCCATCACTTTAAAGTAAATGCTGAAATCTGCAAGCAGCATTACAGAATATGCACACAATGCCCATAACTTCTAATATGGTTAAATACTGTGAACAGCTGTGAATATGTGAATACAGTAAATATTAACAAGAAATAAACACAGCTTTTCTTTTTGCAAATCGCAGTCACATGAAGGTGGTCCTTTCATGTACTGCCAAAAGCTCCAGCTGAGCAGCACCCAACAGGAGCTTTGCAAATATCCTCACAACCATGCAAAGCTTCTACTGAGGGTTAACGCTCATTTCCAAAAATCTACAAAAAGTGTGACATTTTAATTTATTGTGTTCACTGCTTGCATTTAAATGAAAAAAAACTGCACAGCTCCATATATTAGCTGATTATGTACATGCAGACCCATCAGAAATGAAGGATACATTTGTCAACAAGCCTTGGGGAAAAGTCTTATCGTTGATTGATACTATACAATAATTGATCAGAAATTCTGATAATGGATTGGACATACAAAGTTAACTGTATACATTAAGATCTGTTATAGTGTCAGGCTAATGTAAATAGTGTACATAGTTATTTAAGATGTTACGTATAAATACTATGGAATTCATTCAAATGTATTTGAAAAATAAAACAATTTTTTGAGAAAAAAAAAAGAAATGAAGGATAAATATTAAGAAGCTGACAGCAGTCATAGACACACCAATAATGTGCAAAATATACCAGCACCAGGAGTCCAGAGGTTCACAAATAAATTATTGCACCTGCAGCCTGCATTCAATGACTACTGGGCTATGGTGTCAGATGCACCAGATGAGAAGACTCCAGGGATTGACATCTCAAGCGGGGAAAATATGACTCCACTAGCACACTGCCTTATGGTGGAGAAAAAGCCAAATATTCAACAGAAGCTAATCCAGACTAATAACAGGCATGAGTGAGTGTGGGAAAGTGTGAAACACAGAGTGCACATAAATACCTAATTACTGTGCTGTACACAGGGCAATCCCACTCGGAAGAGGTGCTGCAGAGTTAATTCCATAAGTATCTCCCATAGCAGGAAGCAAAGATGCAGTTCTTTTTTTTTTCTCAAAATTTTTTTTTATTTTTCAAACACATTTGAATGAATTCCATAGTATTTATACATAACAACTTGAATAACTATGCACACTATTTACATTAGCCTGACACTAAAACAGATCTTAATGTATACAGTTACTTTATAAGTATGCCCAATCCATTATCAGAGTCAATCCATTATCAGAGTGTCTGATCAATTATTATATAGTGTCAATCAATGATAAGACTTTTCCCCAAAGGTTGTTGATAAATGGCTTTGGATAAATTCTTAGTTCCTTCATTTTAATTTCCAATAATGCTGTGATCTTCAGTAGACTATAGAAGTCTTCCAAAGTTGGTACTGTGTTTGTATTCCATCTTCTTGTTGTACACTTCCTTGAAATTGCAAGTACAGTCCATACTAGATATATGTTTGACCTATTCAAATGAGGACCTCCGTTCACATTTAGTAATTTAAGAGCTTTAGTTAAATAAAATGATTCATTAAATAAAGCTTGTAGAAAGTTATTAACACCATTCCAAAATGGCTTAATTTCAACACAATCAAAGAAAATGTGGTTCCAATCTGCACTGTGTACTTGCTCACATCTCCAACATATTCCTTTTATGGAAGAACTCATTTTACTGATTCTGTCTGGGGTTAAGAATGCTCTGTGCAAGCATTTCCAATTAAAAACTTTCCAGCATTGTGTAAAGGATGTATATTTTGTCGCTAATAAGATATTTGTTTTAATATCTTCACTTAACTGTATTGAGTGTCCTTTTGTTATATATTTCCAATAGGAGGTTTTGGGTGTTGTTTTATAGTTTATCAATATCTTGTAAAATTTTGAAATACTGTTTCCCATGTCAAAGTCATTATATATGATTTCACATATGTATTTCATAAATTTAGGTATTTCTTTAAATGAGGAATTGTTATTCTACTTAAATCTTGCAAATATAACAGAATACTCTGTAAAGTTAGCCAGTCCTGTTGTGGAATTTTGTATGTTGTTTTTATTACTTCTTCCTCTTCTTTCGGGTGCTCCCGCTAGGGGTCGCCACAGCAGATCAACTGTTTCCATTTCTTCCTGTCCTCTGCATCTTGCTCTGTCACACCAACCACCTGCATGTCCTCTCTCGCCACATCCATAAACCTCATCTTAGGCCTTCCTCGTATCCTGTTACCTGGCAGCTTCATCCTTAGCATCTTTTTCCCAATATACTCTGCATCCCTCCTTAGCACATGTCCAAACCAACGTAATCTTGCCTCTCTGGCTTTGTCTCCAAACCTGCCAACCTGGGCTGACCCTCTAATATACTTATTTTTATTACTTGCATATCTAAAAATTTAGTTCTATGATACATTGGAGCCAACAAACAAATCCTTTCTGTTCCCAGGAATTAATAATTTCTCTATATATTTTATGTGGAAAGTTGTGTGTGACTATAAATAGTGTTAAAAGATCAAATCAGATTTTTAAATCTGTATTTGCATTAATAATTTTCCTAAATGAGTCAATGTAATAAGTAATCATACAAGTTTTAATGGGTTTAGTTAAGTTACATTGCATACTAATACATATGTGCCATGACAAATTGTTTTTATCCGTTATCTGATTTTTTTTTTGTAAATTAAATTCATTTATTAGTATTACAGTTAGTAATTCTTTCCAATTTGCAGAGTAATTTGGACTTATCCAATCTGAGACTGTTTTAGATATTGATGCTTTAATATATGTTTCTTCATCAGGAAAGTTTAATCCTCCCTGTTTCCATAGTCCAATATGATGTATTAAAGCTATTCTGTTTCTTTTGGAAACCATGCAACTTTTATTAGGCATGAATTTATTTCTTTAAAGTATATTTCTTTCTGGTAACAGTTGTATTGCCAAGGCTATAGGATCTTAGGCAGTAAAACCATTTTTATTAACTGTATCTTCAAATGTTAATATTATTTTGTTCCATTTTTCCACAGAGATTTTAATTGTATTGATGATATTATTGTAGTTTTTTGAGACTAATTCATTATTATCCTTGTATAACAATTCCCAGATATTTTAAGGTAGATTCTTGTTTCCCTATGACATGATCCCCCTTAGTCTGCAGTTCTTTTTTTTTTTATTTAAAAATAAAAATTTTGATTTATTGAAATGGAGTTCTGAAGTCATGTGAAATTTGTCAATTAATATATCTAATTCTTCTAATGTCTCTTTTGTATTAGATAATGTTAGTAATATATCAGCAAATATCATTACTTTATAATTGTATTGTTCATAAACATCTATTCCTTTGATTTTTATATTGTTACAAACTGAATCTGCAAATATTTCAATAGCCAGAGTAAATAGAATCGGTGACATGGGACATCCTTGTTTAGTGCCTGCTGTTATATGTATAGATTCAGAGGTAAAAGGACCTTACTTGACATACGCTAAATTATTTGTATATCTATATTCTTTAGGAGATGACCAAAGGATGCAGGAAATTGAAATAGCTTTAGGATTTTGAATAAATAGTCCCAATTTAGGGAATCAAATGCTGTCTCTATATCGAAGCCAATTATGAGTGTTTCTTTATTTTCTTTATTAACATAATCTACAAGAGAAATTATCCTTTTAATATTGTCATGTGCATGTCTATGCTACATAAATCCAGTTTGATAATTACTTATTGTTTTGGATAATGGTATTTTCATTCTGTTAGTTAATATTGTCATAAATATCTTATAGTCATTATTTAATAATGATATAGGTTTATATGAGGTACAGAGATTTGGGGATTTGTTTTCCTTTAGGATTGGTGTGATTAAGGAATATTTCCAATAGGGTGGTATTAAAGCTTGGGACTGAATTTCTAATAGAGTTTTATGGAAGAGGGATAGTATCTCTGAAGGAAAAAGTTTATATATTTCCATAATTATGCCATCTATACCTGGAGCTTTATTATTTTTACCCTCTTTTATTGTATCTGTAATTTCTTTGTAGGATATGGGTGCTTGCAGATCTAATTTTAATTTTTCTGGTATTTTTTATATTAGAAAAATTTGTATCTAGATTTGATTGATATGTATATTTTATTTTTGGAACTGTTCCACATAGTGATTTCTATAGGCATCTAGAATGTCACCTATATCTGATACAATTTTCCCTTTTTTTCATGGAAGATACTGTCATTAGCTTTTGATTGTATTTTGATGATTGTGGATAAATTATATAGATATTTGGGAGAAGTGGCCAAAGTATTAATTTTTAGTTTTTCTAAAGCTAAACTAGTTTGATGTGTTAGCATTTTGTTGTATTTATTGTTTAATACTTCTACTTTCTTTTTCATCTCCAAACAATTTTGATTTTTTTCAGCTTTTACTGATAAAAGTTTGGATTGTAGATCTAATAATTCATAATCCCATTCTCTGATTTTTTTATACCAAGTTAGGGTTTTACCATATATGTAAGCTTTTAAAGAGTCACATATCATTATTTTATCTCTGTGGTATAATTAATATCCAAGAAGAACTGTAATTCAGATAATAACCAGGATTTGAACTATTTAATTTTAGTTATATATTCTGGAGTTAAAGATCAATGGTTTGTATCCATTTTGAAGTTTTAGTATCAATGAATTGTGGTCTGAAAAGGGGCAGGAAGTGATTGAGAAATTGATGACTTTAGAGTGTAAGTCACGGGCAGCAAATATTTTATCTATTCTAGTTTGGGTACTAAATCTGTGATCTTGATGGGAAAACAACAAAGATTTATCTTCTTTAAATTTGAAAGTATCTGCAAGATTAAATGATTCTACCCACTTGTTTAAAGCTTTTGATACAGCAGATGTACGCAGCGGTCTTTTATTTGTAGTTTCAGAAATATCAAATATGTAATTAAAATTTCCTCCTAATATTAAGTTGCCTTTATAATTATTGGAAATGAAATCTAAGTGTTTTTTAACAGTTCCTGTTCCAATGCCTGAGAACCAGTACATATTGGCTAGGGTTCCAAAGATCCAGTTCTGATAGGAAGGACTGCAGCAGTTAAAGCACAGCCCTTTTTAATATGCAGCAAGACATGTACTGGCTCACAGTTTCCACCACCAAAGTGCATACTGATAGAATTACACTGTCATAGCTGCTCACTCACTTTTTGTATTCAGGCAACCCAGTATTCAACTTTTCACAGAATATTTACAGTTGTCCCGATTTGCATTATCATTTAACTTTGATATCAGGTCTCAGTTCTTCACAACACTAAAATTACTGGGTTCAAAACGTTTGGCAAGCATTGTATTACTTAACATTTTCATCCTTTTAACACCACATATTGTGAATATGACAGTAAATCCAGGAGTTCATGGAGGCATTACCTTATATTACAGAAGGTGCTAAACTGAAATGGATCAAAATTACACAACAGAAGAAAAAGCCTACCGATAACTACTAGTAGAACATGTCTTAGTTTATTTCTTCACTTGATAACTGGGTGGGAGCAATGGTCCTTGCAAACCATGTTTAGGCACAATTCAGAAGAAAAAGAGAAGACAGTAATTCCATAAAATGTATACAGCAAGAGAGAAACTATCTTAGAGGCATTTTTAAAAACATAAAATGTGTACAACACCTAACAAGATTTTTTGACAATACAGATGTATCAAAATACTAATCTGCTTATTTAATTAGTTTTGCTTAGCAGTGTAATGTACTGATCCCAGTGCACCACTGTCAGTTTTGCTTGGCAGTTACAAACCAGCAGTAATTGAGTACACTTTTGATTACACAAAGATGGAAGGAAGTCTTGGCACAGAGCAATGACTGGACACTTGAGTGATTTATATACAGAGTTGCACAGCATAAAGGTACTGCCAGGATACAATAATCTTCTTGAGCCATTCCGTAGCAGGTGAAGAGGAAACGATAAAGTAACTTTTTTAACAGACAAGGGAAGATGTGAAAAAGTATCAACTAGTCCGTTTGGTAATTGGTACAACACATGGAAGTGACGTAATCTGTAAGCTGCACAAAATAAAATGGTAATGTCAGGATTTAATAACATTCATGATTCAGGTGAAGATAATTATCCTATGAGAAAATGAAGATGTTCAAGAATACAGAATGACAATCAATTTCTGATCCTAGCAATTTTATTAACAATTTCTATCGATACAAAAAATGGGAGAAGCTTAGATTCAATTAATTGAATCAGTCTGATGTCCTATAGCAGTTTCTTACAAGCTGTAGGGTAAAAAGAAGGTAGGGATGGACTGGTTTGATTCTATCAGGCAGTGATTCCCTCATCTTTGGAGTCAATAAGGGAAAGGCTCTGGTCAGTGCACTGCTGTTTTTTTCTGAGTGGTTGTAAAGCAGGTGTTGAGGAATCTCAAGTTTGGAGATATCTAAATGGTAACTGAATGTTCTGCTGGCAAATCTGCAGATAAGCAAGGGAAAAAGTTTCAAGTTTAGATATAAGCGAACCTAGTAAAAGTTGAGCCCTCTGTTTAACTGGTAGCCATTTTGCTTTTCGGAGACTAATACAGTGATGTTCCCTCTCTTAAGAGAATGTGCTAGGACTCTGAAATTTTTCTTAGATTTGGGCAGCTAACAGTTTTTTTTTATTGGAAGCAGCAGATCATATACATCTTATTTTATTTGTATTTGTTAACCAGCGTAGGGCACTGATCCACACAGACATTTTTTTAGACTCAGCCTAGGATCAGTGTCTGGTTAAGTGACTTTGCACAGAATGACACAATAGGAAATAGAAATAAATAGGACATGCTGGAGGGACAGATTCATATCCCAGAGGCTCCCCTCACTCTGGAACAAAATCCCAATCCATGTTAGGCAGAGTCCCTCAATGACCCTCTTCAAGAGAAATCTTGACAAGAGGATGGGAGATCGTAGGTTTACCCCTGGGATCTCTTCTGTGTCCCTACTAGCAGAGGCACTGTAAACTAACCTTAAAAGGGCTATCTTCTGTGACCTACTACACAGAGGCACAGTCAACTAATCTAAAAAGGTGGCGAAAGCCAAACACACTCTGGCTAGGCTTGTAAATGCCCTAGGGCAGATAGCCTAGTATCAACCTATGAATCTATGAAACTAGAGGCAGAGGGAATCAAACTTTGAACAACAGAAAGCAATTCATTATCGTCCACACTGTTAGACATAATATAATACAATAAAAAATAATAAAACAAGTCCTATCCTAAGTCTTCCCTGATTCTTGGAAGTGAGGGTCTGAATTTGTAACATAAACGAAGACAAGTAGGTGTGGAACGTCAGCAGAGAGCTGTCAAGTAAAGCTACTCTAGGACTAATTTGCACTTGTTGGTTTGTAAGTCTGCATAATCTCATTTTTTTTTTTATTGCAAGTTTGTTTTCCTTTATAATGTGCTGTGTCATTTCAAAGTGTTTTATCTTAGATATTAAAAAAAGACTCTTGGTTAGGGCCAGTTAGCAAATATTTGTGTTGCACTCTAGGACTGCAATAGAATTACCTCATCTGAATTGTGGGAGGACCTTATAAATATAATTTTCATTTAAGATAAATTAAACCTTCTCCCGTTTTACCTATGAAAGCATCCAGGTAAGGCTGGTCTGACTATTTTGGATTTCCGGGTCAGTTACATAATTACATTGTTTATTTATTTAACATTTGTTAGCCAGGGTACAGTGATGATCTAAGTGGATCACCATTAGCCACCCCCCCCGAACCACTCAGCAAACATTCACCAACTGAAAAGGGATTAACTCTAGTAGAACTGTAGGACGAGCGGAGTAGTAGTATTTTTATTTAAAGTAAGCAGAACAGGACAAGGCTTGATTTGTGAAAATCAGTTTAGTGGCTATTTTGAATTTTTTTCAGGTTTGATAACCGTGTCCCCATTGCACTTTTAAACCTAGTAGCTCCTGAGCTTCTTGCCCCTTATGTAAAACTGTCTCTAGAAATTAATCTCAGTCTTAGTTCATCTGCTTATCCTAGTGATTACTGTAAACTCAAACTGGAAAAGTCTTCCTCTTAGACTAATAAACTTCAGTTGCCCTCCCTTTCATATTTTACCACTCACTAGGAGCACACTGCAACACCTACAACAGTTAACCCCCTTCTCCAGTTTACTTTCAAAATTTTCAGCATCTGGCATGATACTACCAATCAATGGAGGACATGCAAATCACTTCTTCAGAATCAGCTTGGGAACAGTGTTGCTGTTTTGCTCCTGGTTTGGGAAGGACCAGAGGGACACTGATTCGTAGCCTTATTAGAAACTACCAATTGCTGAGGAGACTGAAAGCAGCTCCGAGAAGCCAGTATGGCATTACTGCGACTGTTTGGCTCCTGTTCAGAGAAGGACCAGAGGGACATAGTTTCCTAGCCATCTTTGCTTGGGCAGTGTGTGTGTGTGTGTGTGTGTGACATTTTCATGATTGGACTGATTGCCATTTCAGCAGGAAACTCTTCAGTTTAAATTTCACAATCACTGTGCAGTTTGGCTCTCTATTGTGCTGAGCTACTGAACAAGTTACATGGTGCTTCAACCAAGCCAAGACTACTACAAGCCTATGGATCCCTGCAACATCTGGGATGAGCACTTCTCAGGAACCAACTTGGGATAAGAGTTACTGTTTTGCTACTGGTGGGAGAAAAAAGGAATAGAGGGACACTGACTTCTAGTTTCACACAGCTGTGGTGACATCAGCACAATTGGTAGACCTGCAAAACCAAAAAGTAGAATCATTATTGTTTCTCATTACTGGCAACCTTTGCTTAATTCCTCCAGGAAAAACATCCAGTAAAACCAGTATTGCTTCTAGCATGAACTCACAGCTTGTTCAGACCTCCTTCCTTGCCAGACTTCCACTTGTAGAAATTTTGAGGTAGTGTAGCAACTGCCTCATATTTACTGACAAGTAACTCTGATTCCATATGCAAGTTAATAGTTACTTGTCTTTCTGCAAAATCCAGTATCCTTCTAACACATGCAGAGATGGTTAAAAAAATCTATGCCAAGAACTCCATGTAGCAGATCTCAGCCAATGAGGGACTTGTATGGGAGTAGGTATGGATAGAATGCATAAGTCAACAAAACTTTCATGCTTGCTCACTTAGTCCCATGGACCTGCAAAGGGGAACTTGCCCATGTTACTGGTAATTCCACACTTAGACACACAAAACACTACACTCACCAGACTGCTAAGGATACAGTTACAGTAAGCTGCCTCTCTGGTGCTAGGACTAGGGACATTGCAATGGTCTTTACAGCCCTTCACCATTCTAAGAAAGCATATGATCTTGTAGAAGTGAACAATCTTAGGCACTCCACCCTGTTGGAAATGTAGAGGGACACTACTAATCTCTCTTTCCAAGTCTTTAAGCAAAGAAAGTCACTGGCATTGAGCAGTAACTACTCTCACCAAGAATGATACCCAAGTTCAAAGATAAAGTAAGGGGTTCGATAACTGGACAGTTAACTGGTGCCATTCCAGGGGGATCCATTCTGTCTGGAATGAGATGATTACCAAACCCTTCTGTTTTATCAGGGAGGGCTGCACCTCTCATCTTATGCTTTTCGCATACTGCCTAAAGCATTTGATACTCCCAGCATCTTTTTTATGCAAAGTTCAACTCGTAGACATACTCATGTAGCAAATTTTATTCAGACAACATCAAGGCACTACATCTCAATGCTAGAAGCTTCAACAGCTTGAAGCTTTTTTTTCTACTATGAAAACACACACATTTCTGTATTTATGGAAACTTGGTTTCAGTGGCAGAGACAGTTCTTTCTCCTCACCAGAATTCACTGCCTACCATGTACACAGATTTACAGGGTGCTGTAGAGGGTATATCCCTATCTGGGAGGAAATCTACCGTTTCACATCTAATTGTGTACAGTACTATACTTGAATATGTAGAGATCTGTACTGTAATTCTCAGCAAAACTGCCTACTATATCTTTTCCAACTAGAAATCCCATTGTATGTTCTCATTTAAGCACAATGGCCAAGCCAAATCAAAAAGTTCTCCATCAAACTTGAAAGAATATTAAAGCCATTTTTAAACTACCTCACTATACATAGGCATACCTGTATAATTAGCAGGAAATACACTCAAAGATACACTGATTTTTTTAACACTAATTTCTTGTTCAAATTGTTCCCCTCCCCACTAGGGGTTGATGATGTTCTTGACCTTGTCCTCATCAAATACACTATTTCCTTATATTAACCATAATGTCACGACCTCCTTAGTAAAATCTGAATGCCAGACAGTAACCTTGTCCCTTAAAACACACTTTGAAACCCCGCAAGAAATACCTCACTGTATTTCAAGACTAAGCCAAAACAAGCCTCCCATTTACAGACCTTCCTGACAACAATAAATGATGCAATTCTCCAAATAACCTAGTACCCAATGCTGATGTGTACTCCTCTATGTTCTATGCATTTATGGGCAGAAGTGCTGGAGTCTTGTTTCCATCCATCACAACAATAATCAAGTTCAAAAATATACCTGAATGATATAATTACCATATACACAAGCAATACAACAAAAAGAAGAAACTTTAAACAATCTGTAGCAGACCCCCACTCTCCCAATATAAAAAGAGGGCTTAAGACTAATAGATAAAACCCTTAAGAAAATCATCAATAAGTTCAAGGTCAGATATGAACTCAGGACCACTACCGCCTCTAAATGATAACCTCAAGGGCTTTTGCAGTTACATTAGGAATATTAGAAACAAATGACAATTACTGTAAAAAAGGTTTCCATGGCATATCCACTTTTGCCCTGAAAGTATTGCCAATATCCTCACAATAAAAATTCAATAATGACTTCAAAGCTCCTATTCAGCAACATGTGTTGCCACTACCAACCATCCCATCCTTCTCAAAATCATCTTGTACCACTGCATAAACACACACTACCCAAAACCAAAAATACTAGCTCCTTGGGACTTGATAATATCCCCAGCTGTATGCTAGTAAGTGTCAAGCATCAAAGAGGTTTAAATGGGATTTGGTTCAGTTTCTCCATGTGTTATGTCCCTGAAGTGTAGCGAACAGCCACAGATCCCATGACAGA
The DNA here is from genome assembly GCF_019279795.1 of Protopterus annectens. Taxonomy (NCBI): domain Eukaryota; kingdom Metazoa; phylum Chordata; order Ceratodontiformes; family Protopteridae; genus Protopterus; species Protopterus annectens. Next base: position 245,985,492 of record NC_056750.1, read on the forward strand.
CTACAGCCCCATTAGCCACAAAAACATAGTCTAAATACCTTGGACCCAGACTAATTTGGATTTGTAAAATGTAGATCAATGTTTTGTAAAACTAGTTGAATTCTAAAGCCCTGGATGAGGGTCTAACAGTTCATACTGCTTCACTGAGTGAAGGATATGATGGGGGTCAAAAGGAATTAAAAAAGGGAGAGTGGTAGTTATGATGTGTCACAAGGGAAGATTCTGGGTGACAAAGAAAGGAAGGAAGGACTTAAACAGGGAGACAACAAGGAGGAATCGTTTGAAGCCACACACCATCTGAAGGAAAGGAAGGCCGAGTGACTGCATGGACATCCAACAGACTTTTGCAATACAGTGGCTTTAGTGACTGAAGAAACTGTAGAAGAGATTTGCAATCAACAGCTAATGTATGCCCACCACTTAATGGATGAAGCGTTAGTGACAATCTTATACTAAGAGAAAGGTGATATAAGGGATGTCAAAAATTATAGACCAGTCTTGCTCTCTAATATGGATGTAAACATTTTCCCAGGGTTTTAACTGCTAGACTGGAAAAATATTTGCCAAAAGTTATAGGAAGAGAACAGTTATATTTTGTTAAACGTCAGTCATCCGCTGACCACATGGTGGTGTTGATGCATTTTATAAACAGGGCAAAGGAGAAGGGCATGTATGGTACTTATGAATACCCAAAAAACTTTTTACTGCATGTGCTAGGAGTTTATATTTGATATTATAGGATAAGTAGTTAGGTTGGGTAAATGGATGCAAGGAATTAAGTTGCTGTACAAGTCAGCTTGGATGAGGCTGCATGTTACTAGAGGGTTGCTGAATATGGTAGAATTGAAGCATGGCATTCGACAAGTAAAAGGGCTGTCCCCATTTCTTTTTCCTTTTAGTTACTGAAACACTGGATCAACAATTGAGTAGGTTATTGGGAATGAGAATTATGTTAGACATTAAGATATGGAAGATTTGGACAGAATTTTCTGGTTGAGGACGACTACGTTATTGTTGGAAAAATGTGCAGAAGCATCTTCTAGGAATACTGCAGGCTTTTTCAAATTTTTGAAAAAAGTCAAGTTTGTGTTTCCACCTGGAAAACTCTGTGGTATTAGAAAAAGGGGGTGGGGTGGGACGAGACTGACTACTGTGCCAGTAGACAGTGTGAAGTATTTAAGTTTGCAGCTTTTTGGGACATTAAAGGTATAAAAGATAGGAGTTGAGAGGATTTGCTAAATAGGGTCGGAAGGTTCATAGATTAGTACTAAGCTAACTGCCTTGTGAGCCATTTTAAGCCTAGCCAATTATTCCTTGTGAGACTCAAACCCTGCACCTTGTGTTTGTAAAGCAAACACCTTAGCCATTAGGCAACCCTCCCTTGGTGGATTGGTTGGTAGTGGATGCTTGGGTGGGGAAGAATAATACTTTACAGGGGAAGGATTGGTTTGGCCAATTTGTTGGTCTTGCCTCATGTAAAGCGTGGTAGGAGGCATACCATACACAACCAAATCCCTAACCCTATTCAAGTGTAACCTTGGACACCGAATGGCAAATCAGAAATTCACACAAGGTCTAGTACCTATGTTTCCAATGGTCTGAGGCGGTCTTTAAATCATACCCCAGCTTACATATACCCCTTAAAGTAACCTCCAAGACTAAAACAAAAAAAATCCTTGTGGGATGCATCTGGATACACGGCTAGGCTTATAAAGGCTCCAGTGGTCACAGCCTAGTATACACCTATGAACTTCTGTTTGGTATTTTACCAGCACCAGAATTACTCTAAAAAGCCAAAGCCCCTGCACAACTAGCCGAGGGGTCAGACAAGAAAATCATGTTAAAAGGAGACTGACAGAGCTACAAAAAAGATTAATGTAGCAGAGTTTTAATTTAAAGAAAATGAAGTGTAAAATGACAAGTCATATTCTAACGTCCGACAGACTCAAACTGGACAAAAAAGTTAAGGGACTGTACACATACAAGACAAACAAGTATTACAGGGATTTCTAGGAATGTTGCAGTATCTTGCAAAGTCTGAACCTTCTGTGTCTGAAATAATTATGCCTCAAAGAGAGTCACTGGAGCAAAGTGTAGCCTGACAACTGAGCAAGGGGGGGGGGGGGGGTATTTAATTTTCAAAATTTAGTTAAAGAAGTCCCAAGTTTAATATATGGCAAGAATAAACTAACTGTATTGCAAAAGCAGATACCAGTCAGAATGGTATCTTTGCTTTGATTCTGTAAGAGCTGTTTTTTTAGGGCAAGGAATGTTAAAAAAAAAAAAAAAAAAAAAAAAAAAGGAATAAACCAGTGACAATAGTTTATGGAAGGAATTCTATGAATGGCTGTTTTAATGCAACTCAAGTGGCAACAAACCACAACATCTGGCAAAGCATATTCAGAAAGTATTTCATTCAAAGCCATTTCAGGACTGCAGATTATGTTTTGTTATCTACTCAAGTATGATTTGAAAATGAAATATAGATCAGACAAGGAACTACATAATGCAGATATAACGACTAAAGCGTACATGTGAAGCATGAAGACCCATCAGAAAAACTGAGATTCTTTTGGTAATTCTAGAGTTACCGATTACAGAAGAAAAAGTAAAACAATTTCAGAAACACACAAAGCTAGACATGCATTTGATGCAAGGCAAGCAGTTAAAATGAAAGGGTGAATGGGCAAAATCATTAGTGAAAAAAAGAAATTCAATCATTTTCTTCTTTCAATGAAGAAAAGTTTTGTCGAAGGCTTAATGTTCAAAGCCAACAACATAATTGTTCCCAATCGACTGACAAGATAAATACATGAAAGCATAGCCACAGTTAAACAGACAAAAAAAAACAGATGTAATATTCCAACCAAGACTGTTGACACAAATACAGCAAATAATGCACATTTGAGTAATTTGCAATGCATACTAAAACATCAGTCCAAATGAAGAAATTACAGTTTACTCAGAACCATGTTACTGCACCAAGTGGGCACATAATTAAGTTAACTTTAAACAATGTATGCATCCTATATGTGTAGATAAATATTCCAAGCTCACCGAAATAATCCAAGTGATAGATGTAACAAGGACAGATGTGGGTAGCACATTAAAGCTTATATTCTCCAAATTCGCTATACCTGGTGTCATACTTTATTTTGTACTTTTTACTTTAATTTTGGTTACTTGGGTAGAGCACAGATCAAACAACCTATTTCAGGCTCAGCACGCTGCTCCAGTTATCTCTGCAAATAAGGTTATAATGCAACAAGAATTATTCTTAAAAAGATGATCAGATATTTAGAGAGGGCAGCTCCACCAAATACTCTAGATAAATGGACTGTTCAGGACTTGGTCATGGCACTACGGTTTGAAATGTTGCATTCACTGAAATGTGATGTGAGCAAAATGTCCAATTTTGATGTACTTTCTATAAATCTAAGGATAATGCAAAAATGATTACAGTGGTGTAATGCATGCTGCCTCAAGAAATGTAGATAACTAAAAAGATTGGAGATGCAGTACACCAATGTCTAGCTAAAAGAAGTTGCATGCCATGGGATGCACTTCTTTGTATAATGACTCAGAGTAAAGACCACATGGAGGACAGACATACAACTACCATACCAGTGTTGTTTACTGAGCATCCTGACAAACATCTGAACATTAAAGTCACCGGCCATCTCTCACAAATGCATATCACTTACAGCACTGCCATCTCTTACATATCTACAGCACTCCTATACACTGATCTCAGGTTTGACAAACCTACAGCTTAACTCTTCACCCTACCTTCACTTTCACACATCTACATTGCTCAGTATGTACACCACCACCATCACCTCTCATGCATCCACCTTACACACTCAGTACAGCACCCTTCTCTCACATGAGTCGGTATACCACCCTTTCTCTCATCAGTCAGAACACTAGTCTTCATTTCACATACATCTATATTAATTAGCCAGTATGCCACCATTGTTTTCCCCCAATCTAACTCACTCATTCTACGTATCATCTCTCACCCATTTACATCATTCATTCAGTCTGTACACCACCAACTGTCTCCTACTGACATGGCACATCAAGTGACTATCAACTCTCTGCCTGCACATCATGAGCTCTTCTCACCCGTGTATAATTACTTAGTCTGTGTGTAAGACCACCATCACTCACTCTGTACCCTATCATCTCTCACACATTACCGTGCATACATACCACAATCTTTCATAAAGTCATGCCACTGAGTCTGTACACTACTATAAATTGTCACCCATCTATGCAATTTAGTTTTCTACACTGCCGTAATCTCTCTCCCTTCCAAACTAGTCAGTCTATATGCTGCCATTACATTATCTGTCACCCATCAACAAGACTCAAGCTATACACTCCCATCACCTGTCTCCACTTATCATCTAGTTTGTGCACCATGACCATCTATCAAACCTCTGCACTACTCACTCTATATGCCACCTTCTCTCATGCATCTCTATCACTCTTTGTACCATCAATGCTTACCCTTACTAGCCACTTAAGTCCATACACTGTTGTCACTGGTCACCCATCTACATCACACAATCTATAACATTCTGTCATCTCTCTTGTACCCATATCACTCAGCTAGTATGCATCTAGCATCATCATCATCATCCTTTTCTGCCATTCAGTTTTGTTACTCATTCTGCACGCCTTTGCATCTCTCACTCATCTAAATTAGTTTGTCCCTGTCACCCCTCTATCCCACATCTACATCACTCAGTCTATAAACCCCTACCATCTTTCACCTAATTATATCATTCTACATGCCACTTTCATCCCTTACCAATCTGTAACACTCAGTTTGAACACAGTTTCTTACACATAAGTATCGCTAACTGTATGCACCTATTAAAACACCCACATGACAGTGTACATACTACTATAATTTTTTCATATAATCTGGATCAGTCAGTACTCCATCACCTACCATATCTGTTTCAGTCCATACCATTACCTGTCCTGTATTTCCCTCTCTCTCTCTTAGTATATACATCACTATAATCTCCCCCCTATTTATATTACTGTGCTGCTCAATGCCATCATCTTTAACCCATTCTACATCATTCAGTCAGTACATTAGCATCATCTCTTAGATCAACATCTCTCAGTCTATGTACAATAATCATCTCTTTCCTTTCTGTATCAGTCTGTAAACTACTATCACTTATCACACATCTATATCCATCAGTCAGCGAACTTTACCAGCCCGCACACATCTGTATCAGTCAGTCTATACACCACCATATCTCACCATCTACCCCATCATCTGTCACCCACCTGTATCACTGCCCCTCACACATCTATAATGGCTCTCACCCATTCACATCACTCATTTGCTTGCACACCATCTTCCACCCATATGTAGCACTCCATTTGCACACAGCTATCATCTCTCACTAACATGACTTACCTCAGTGACACCTCTCCTCCCTCTATCACACACAGTGTTTACCAGGGTCATCTCCCATACTTTCACATCACTGTCTTTGTAAGTCAGTTTTCCCTTTACTTGCTTTCATCACTCATCCTGTATACTACTGTCATGTGTCCAACACCATGTGCCCCACACTACTTTTCTTTTAAATGTGCAAAAGGTGTATTAATTATCCTTTGTAAGGGATATAACTTTTTCCAAACATTTATAGCGAGCAGACGTTTTAAGAGACAGTTAAGTCCTCCTATATCCTTTAACTGAAGGCTCCATATATAGTTTTTATTGTTTATCCCATTCAATGATATCTTCCACCTCCTGAACAGGATCAGTCTGCGATGCCGAGGTATAAAACTCAAAGGTGGAAAGGATTATGGATTCTTAACTGTGTGTAGCTCTGCTGAGACCAGCACGCTCTTTACTACCAGACAGACAGCATCTCCAGTAATCAACTCCAAACCTTAGACACACTACTTCCCCCTTCAGCACACATTAGTAAGCACCTGGAACCATGGATTTGTACTTTCCAACCCTCTCTGTTGCCAGCTTAGTTAAAATGGACATCCTATAATAATTGTCTCATATTTACCAACAACCATCTACTACTTAAACAAAACTGACACAGTTTGTAAGTGATGTAGCTATATAATGTTATTACAGGCAGAGCTCTCAAAACAGTCATCATTCCAAATAGCAAACAGGCTGTCAGTAACACAAAAGCACCTCACCATACCTCTCACACACAATACAGACCAAACACATAAACATGCTGAGGATTTTAAATGCAACCTACCTAAATGACAGATCCACCCCCAATGTAATCTACGAAACAAAATATCCCCAGCAACCTCATAAGCAATCAACTCCAGCAGCACCCTCAATGAAACATGTATCCAAGGTTCTCAATGTCTTAGCTAAAAAGCCCATAAGCAAACCTCTGCACAATCCAACAACGTAGTCATTGGTGACTTCAGAGTGAAGCAAACTGATGCACCCCTCACCAGGCTGAGTAAGGAAAGAGTCACTGTTAATTGCCTGTTGGGTGTCAGGATTTACCACATCACAAATTCATTCATGTTCTTGCATCACAAGTACACATATGACACACACATACTACATGTGGGAGTAAACAACCTGAAACATACCTCTCCGTAGACTACATGAAGAGACACTGAAGAGATCTCAAAATACTCACCTACCCCGCCCTAACCCTCACGTCCACACAATCGTACACTTACCTGACCCACGCCCTAACCCTAACTCACCTACACCATGCCCTAACCCTCACGTCCACAAAATCACACACTTACCTGATCCCGACACGTAACTTTCCACCACCGTGCTGAAAATAGTGAAGCCACAGGAACGGCCAACCGAATTCATTCCCTAGGAAGAAATTCGGTATTCTGCAGCTTCACTATTTATGTGAAACTTCGATGTTCTAATATAGACCATATATATATATATATATATATATATATATATATATATATATATATATATATATATATATATATATATATATTATATATATATACAAACACACTGCATCTGGACTAACAGCATTCACTAAAGTGTCATTTTATAAACAGTTATTGAATTGCATGTTATTTTTTTATTTTTTTTATTTTAACCTAGTTCATGGCCAAAAGGGTCCCTGAACTAGCCTGATAAAAAATAAATATATAAATTTGCATGGCATGTGGCCAAGCATTTGACAAGCTCTGCTGTGTATTAATCTGAGAACAGAGTGCACAACTTAAAACTTTAAATATTCCACAGGGATAGTGAAAACATTCCATCTACATCACACTATACCACTTCCCTGCTTCTCCTCAAATGCCTCAGGCTTACATTTAGCTAAGAAAAGCAGTCTGAATGGATTCATCTTTGTAACTAAGGACAGAAAAGCTGTCTTGCAATCATGCTATCCACCACCCATATACTGTACAATAACCAAACCAGACTAATAGAGCTTGTTCTAAAACCTGGGCAGTAGTAACAAGTAAGTTACGTGCTTGCTGCGTCTGCTATATGGGTATAGGACTCGCCTAATCGTTAAGTGCCATACTGCAATTAAGAATGCAGCAAACAAGTTACAAACAAAAAAGAAAGCTGCAGAATCTTTCTAACTGTGTGTATGTGTTAGAAAGTGATACGTTGGTGTACAGGACAAGTAATACAGCTTAGAATAATGAAAACAGCAAGACCCCTGTGCTGTAAAAGTGAAGGGAGCACAGTGTCCTATTACAGTTTCATTTCCTTGTCTAGTCTTAAGGTACACTGAGAATAAAAGTGAAACTTACCCAGTGCTTGTTTCAGTACTGGCAGCCTCTGCACATACAGCATGCCAGGTCTCCCGTCTCCTCAGTAATGCCTTAATATATCTTTCTGGCAGGACTTTTATTTGTTCAATTTTTCCCAAAAACTGTACTGGTAACCCAAAGTATTCAGGAAGTAACACACTAACTGACCCTCTCTCTTCCTTCGCCTCCTCCCACACAGTTGACAACATTAACAAGTATGTTTTTTCCTTCCTTAAAACAAGAAAAGTTCACATTCCTCAGTAGAAGGACAGTCTGAGTCAAGTCAAAGATAGAAAAGTTGTGATAGTGACCTCTGCTGGTCAGAAGGCCTCACTGTCCCTGTTTGCAGATGCTTCTCAAGATGAAATAACTAGGTAGGTATGCCAGCTTTCTGCGATAACTGCAACACGTCTTCAGACTTTTCTATTCTAGGAAACTCATCTACCAGGAAAAAACTCTTGTCAGCTCACATGAACACAGTTCTTCTTTTCGTAGGCATCCTTAAGCACATTCCATTTTACTATTACTTTTGCAGTATTAAGTATTGTAATAGACACAGACAAGAGACGACGCCATATACTAAATTAAACAGTATCTGTGTTTTATTTTTTTCATTTCTGTGTTCATTTTGGTTAGAATGAGTGCATGTATGTGCATGCAAAACAACCATTTAGTCTAACAATGGAAATGCACCCTCCTCAGCAGGGCTCCTTTGAGAGAAACTTAGCAAGTACAGCCAAGGATAATCATAAGGCGTTTTACAGCTATGTATGTAACCTAAAGGGAAGGTCCCAAGCATGTCCAGAACTAGTGGCCAACAGTATCAGACACACTGACCCCACAGAGATAGCAAACCTGCTAGCAGATAGGTTTGGCAAAAATTTCACTCCCTTATCTTCTCCTAACGTACAAAAAAACCTTCCCCCAAACTCCCTCCCACAACCTAGATATTTGAAGAGCAGGTCCCATAATTGAGTATAACGCCCTATTCAGCATGTACTATACTAAGCACCTGCAGCAATTGGAGATACCTCAGAGGTTTCTAACAAAGAAGATTAAGGGGCTCCAGCATGTGCCTTACACAGACCAACTAAAGTCCCTGTCACTATACTTCATATCATATAGACTTTGTAGGGGAGACTTGTGCCTGGCCTAGAGCAATCCAAGACACAAACCTAATGAACTTGCTGCATATCCGTAAATCAAATGGGACTAGGGTTACCCATTCCAGGGATGTAAATATGGCCTGTGATTTATGTAGGACGTGCTGGAGGGACAGATTTATGTCCCAGTTATTGCCGCATCTTTGAAACAGGCTACCAACTCATGTGAAACAGAACAACTGCATGACACTACTCAAGAGGAACCTGGACGAGTGGATGGGGCAACATAAATTCTTACTGGGGATAGCACCCACAATCCTCCTGGACATGGGTAGCCATCACTAAATTCAATCTTAGGTACTGGCTAGCATTTCTATTATTACATTGGGATTAAATGGCTAGGCTTAAATGACCTCCAGGTCGATATCCTATGATCCTATGTGTATTGTTTCAAATGCATGTGTAGAAGGGTGCAGCATCTAGAGACTAAACAATTCTGTGTGCACTCATGAAAAGAACCACTGTTTGCAAGACTGGCTTACTCTACAAGTTGAAAGAGTTGTGCACTGGAAATTAAAATTAGTAACTAATAATTATTAAAATTTATGGGCGGCCACGGTGTGGTGTGGGCATTGCTGCCTGCAAGCAAGAGGTTCGGTTCTTCCTTGGCTGGGGGGCTGGGGTGGTGCCTCTGCGTGTCCTCACCCTCCCTCCCTGTGGTCGGGTCTCCTGTGCTCTCTTTCCTCCCACATCCAACCACATGCCAAAGGATTGCTGCAGGGTCTAAATTGGCCCCTATGTGTGGTGTGCTGTGTGCCTTCTGTGTGCTGGCTGGCAGCTTCGGCGGGCCTGGCAAAACTCCTGCCATTCAAACTGCGGCTGTATTGATCCGCTGTGGAAGGTGATCAACCTAAAAAGGAAAAGAAGAAGAAGAATTATTAAAATTTATATCAACAAAAATCCCATCTTATTGGAAATTAAGGAGATGGTATGTGTGTGTGAATTCATACATGCAGTGGTGAATGTACTTGTCTTCTAAGTTAAACATTCCAAAAGCAGCCATCTGTAACTAAAGACACACAGTAAACAGCAGTTCTAATCTTTGTGCACTTATTGGTGATTAATTATGAAGGTATCCTTAAGATAAATATTCATTGCAGAGATATTCTACTTAGAATCACCCTTTATAAGAATGAAGAAGCAGACTTAGATGGTAGATAAGGAAACAGTCAGGTTCACGTACTGGATAAGGTCCACAACCCAGTTAATCCACAGCCATATTTTTACATACAGACAAATGTATACACCCACACACACAAACACATGTGCATGTATAAACAACCACACACACACACACACACACACACACACACACACACACACACACACACACACACATATATACTTGCACACATGTGAACTTATACACACTCACATATGCACACACTCCTACAGACAGACACACCACACAAAAATATGCATGCACAGATGTACACACACACACACACACACACACACACACACACACACACACACACACACACACACACACACACACACACACACACACTCTGATGCTTGCTCCATGCATCATTGAATTCTCACTCCATATTTGACCCGTAGCTACTTCTTCAGGATACCTTAAGGATATATATTTTATGGAGCAAGAGTTTTATTGCAATTAACACAAAACTAAAAGTTCTTTATAACTGAGATACAGCAACAGGTGGAAAAAACACTTGGTGGTTTGAAACAATTTTGGTTGTGTTATACAGCTTCTAAGCATACGACCACCCTTGTGGAACTAAATAAAAAAGATGCTGCCTGGAAAGGTGCTGCTGAGTTCAATGCACATGTCTTTCAATGAATTAATATTTGAATGCAAAGTCTTTCCTTCTTTTTCTTTAACCAGCTTTTGCATTAGCAACTGATTACAGCCATGCAATTGAACAAGGTGCAAGTCTCTTTCACAGTTACACAATTATATAGAGTTACAAGCTTCTTATGACAGGTCTCACCCTGACAAGGTGTCCAGATTACAAGCAGAAGTCAAACAACACAAGTCTCTTTAACCAGGTCTCACCCTGGTGAGTAGTAATGTTGAAATATACACAAGTCAAATTAACTTACAGTTTTTTGCGCCAGACATCTTGCTGGCAAGCGGCAACAATGCTGAACTCAACAGAATCAGTTTTTAACATACAGTCTCTTTGACAGACTTCCTCACTTACTGTGTACTTCTGTTCTGAGCCTCTCTTCATAGTTGTTAACCACCAGGTCCAAACTTGTAGCTTTCCAGTAAACTGGATCTCACAATGAAGAGAGTCAAGAATCTCTTGCACACTGCTTGTAATTTTCACAAAGCAAATATCTTAAACAACAGAAAGTGTCTCCACTGAATTATGGTCTAGTTAAACAAAATATTTTGATTAAAAAACAAAGTTTCTAATAAATACCTCATTAGATGAACAAACAGTGTCTCTGGCTCAACAATACTTTACAGAACATATAGTTTAGCACTTGGACAAAACAATGAGTTTGGCTAGCCATTCTTTCAGGAATGAATGCCTCAACTTTCCAGTTACCAGGACTTCCACTGGCAATTCTAAAATGTATAATGAAGACTTCTCACCTCAGAGTTGTTTGATCCAGCTTTGATACATCTCTCTACAAGGAAAAAAAACTGCAGATTCCTCTTTAACTGGAAGCACTAGAAACTCACTTTCCACTTCTCACTGACTTCTGCCTTAAATAGGTGCTTCCTGCAAGCTGCCATAAATTATCTTTAGTCTATCCCAAATCCTTATATTCCCTCATCTCTGCTGCTCTAGCTCACAGATTTTTCCCAGATATTCCATATTGCCTGACTGGTACCGATTGGTATCATCCACCAGGTGCTCCCAAGTGGTGCTGTCATGCCCTATTACAGGTGACCTCTCACACTGGCTTGAAACCACAAGCTTTGAGCCCGCATGAAGGCCTGTGAGCCCTAGATAAACTACCCATATTATGATGCTGTATACAAAGGTGGTGCAGAGGTTTTAAGTGGAATGGTTGTATGGCTAGAGCCCGCCAACATAGATTGATGTTATCTTTCTTCTTCTTTTTTTTTTAAACACACCTTTACTGAATTATCACTCGTGACAAAGGCAGTTTTAAATTTATACAAAAGCAATCAAACTGTATTAATAAATTAATATTAATAAATATTATACTTCACATGTATTGCTATATATCATATAGCCTAAGCAACATTACATAAAGTATTCAAATCCTGTCCCCATTATTAAACAAAAAAAAAATCTTTATTAAACCATCACTTACAACATAAGCAAGCATACATTTATATAAATGAAAACAAACCACACCGACACAATCCTAGTTGCAAGCATTTTACATCACAAACATACTGACACACTCCCGGTTGCAAACATTATATATCACTTATAATCTACCCTATCATTTTCAGTCAAACATTAAATTGCTCATTTAAATCCTGCCTTCTTTTAAACCTCATTCCACCCCTGTATGTATTTTTCCCAACAATTCCCATTTTTCTTATGTAATTTGCTCCTACCCTTTTCGAAAGATCTCAATTCAAGTTGTTTTACTCTTTTACTATATTCACTACTTCTAATATAGTTGGTTTAGATTTTGATTTCCATTTTCTAGTAATTGCTTTTTTGCCGGTCACCATAATTAGACACAGCTTACCATGTCTAGGCAATTCCAATTTTGTATCATAGCTCAGAAAAAATATTTCCCCAGTTACACCAATTTGCTCACCCAGTATCTCTGATAGAGTAGTCTGCAGGGAATCTTTGAAGTCTGCAAACTCATTACACTCTCAGAAAATATGTTCTCAATTAACTCTTTCTTCCCAATCGCACCTCCAACATTTGTTGTCTACTTGAGGAAAAATTCTCTGTAGTCTACTTGAGATATAAAATTATCTATGTTAAACATTTCCAAGCAAAAATTCTAAATCTAATAGATTGTGTTGCATATTTGGTAGATATACATATATCCTCCCATTGTTTCTTTGTGAATTGCTCATCCAGTCTCTCTTCCCAATCCTGTCTAACCTCCTCTGTTTGATTCTTATAGTTATCATGTAATATATTATATGCACTACTAATTATTCCTTTTTAATGGCAGCTTCTGTTCTAGATTCTACTAAAAACTCTACCAGTGCTGCTCTTTCATTTAGGACCCCCCTATTTCTTTCTCTTTGCCTGTACTCTGATATCAATCCTTATAGGGAAGACAAAGTCTAACCTGCAGTCCAAATAAATTCTTAGCCTCTTCTCATTCTATTACCTTTCCCTCTGTAGTTATTTGACCCAATACATTGGTTCCTTTGCCAGTTTTCTCCAATAAATTCCATCCCCCTCTTGTCTATTGTCTATATCCTTAATTGCAGTCATCTCTATTGCAAAATCTCATTTCTCCATTCCTGCATTGGCTTAGTTCTTAGAATACTTTCTGCTACTTTATGGATATAATATTCTTTATGATTATTGTTATTCTCCTTAAAGGCCTGCATCCAAAATCCCATTCTTGCCTTGTTTCTTCAGCTTCCCCACGGTTTCACCATCATCCCTTTCCACTTTGAATTATAGTTTTCTGCTTATGTTATGTATAGGTGCCTTAACTGTGTAGCTCTGAAAATACCCCTTTAAATTGGGTAATCCCAATCCGCCCTGTTCTACTGGAAAATCAACTTATTTCACTTGACTCTTGCCATCTTCTCCTCCCAGATAAAGTCCTTCAGCTCTTTATTAATTGCTATCCACAACTGCTCCTCTGGTTGATAAAAAATATGCCTCACCTGTGTATAAGACTAAAGGGACTAAAAACATTTTGACTGTTTGTATCTTACTATGCTTCAATTTTCTCAGTTTTTGAATTGTCTTTTGTTTAGTCTCTTCCCACATAACCTTAGCTGCACACCAGAATCATTTTAATCTATACTTCTAAATACTTCATTTTATCATGTCCCAGTAAATATGCATATTGCATAACCAATTCATGTGTGGGTACATAATTTACCGCTCTTGTCTTTGTTTTATTTTCATTAATTTTGTATCCCAAAAATATGTGAAACTGTCTCAGAATATTCCATAACACTGTAATGTCTCTTTCTGGTTTTGTCAGGTTTAAAATAATATCATCTGCAAATAGAGCCAGCTTTTCTTGACTACCATACCAATTATATCCTTGAATTTCTGAGACCCTTATTTTCTTTGCCTGTGGTTCTAAATATAATGCAAATAACAAAGGGGAAAGAGTAGACCTCTGCTTGGTTCTTCTGCTCAAGCAGAAATTATTAGACAGTACCCCATTCAATTTAATTTTTGCCTCTGATCCCTCATATATCCTCCTAATCAACCTTATCATTTTTTTAGAAAATGCAAATGCTTCCATTGCCCTGCTCATAAGGTCCAAGCTTACTCTGTCAAATGGTTTCTCTGCAGCAAGACCCACAAAGAAGAATGGTATCTTCTTACATTCTGCTTCCCTCTGGATCATCATTGTTCTGTTAATATTGTCAAATGTTTGCCTCCCTTCCACAAAACCACAATGATCCATATCTATCAATTTTGGCATTATTTGTGCCATTATTTTAGCCATTATAGACATGAATACTTTATAGTCATAGTTTATTATTAAAATGGGCCTGTATGAAACTGGGTCTGATAGATCGTTGCCTCTTTAGGTATTACAGCTATACTGCTTTCTTCCAGGATGTTAGTACTTTTCCTCCTCTTAAAATACTGTTAAACAAAACCTTCCATATCTTTATCAGTTTTTTTCCCTCCTAGCTTCCAAACTTCCACAGGAATGCCATCTATTCTTGGGGACTTTCCTGTAGATTGGTTAAACATCACAATTTTCTATCTTGTCTCCTCCTATCCTAACAGTTAGTAATTGAGCCTCATCTACCTCACACCTTGGCATATTTAATTTTTCCATAAACATTTCCATTTGTATCTTTTCTTAATTTCCATATTCCTCTTCTTTATACAGACTTTCATAGAATTTCCAAAATATTTCTAATACCGCTTCAAGATTTCTTGTTACCTTCCTTGTTATAGGGTCCCTAAGCTTGGCAACAGCCCTTTCTACTTTCTATTGCCTGAGTCGTTGTGCTAAACATTTTTGTGCTTTACTGTTATTATCAAAAAACAGTTGCTTTACAGCAATCTTTCTAAACTCATGCCTATTATCGAGGTAATCCCTTATTTACTGTTTAGCATTCTACAGTTGATCCCCTTCTTGTTCTGTGAGATTCCCCCTATCCTGCAATATTTTAACATTTGTTGGTCCATATAAATAATTCTTGTTACTTCTTAACCATAGCTCCCTTTCTTTTATTTCCACCCTATTTTAAAACTCCAGCTTAATGTTATCCCACTCCCTAGCTATATTTTTCAGAAGAAATTTCTATCCCCTCTAATAGCTCATGAATAATCTCCACTACCCATTCCTTAAATTCCCCTCTTTTCAACAGATAGGTGGGAAAGCATCAGTGTCTCATTTTCATTTCATTACCCTGTGTTTTTATTTTAGTTATTATTGGTGCATAATCTGAAATAGTTGGGTGTATGTCAAGACCTTCAATTAAATGCACATGTTCCTGTGAAATATAAATTCTGTCTAGCCTAGCCCAGTTTTTATATCTTGGGGAATAATATGTAAATTCACTCCAAACTCCTATTACTGAATTCACATCTTCCATGCCAAATATTTTCATAAATTTCTTCAAAATCTACTCTCCTTTGTTAGACTTTCCCTTCTGGACCTCCAGAGACATCTTCACTGTTGTAAATCACATTCCAGTCCCCACCTATAAGTAATATTCCTTGCTGAAAACTGATTATTTCTCCCAGAATTTTCTTAAGCTCCATTATAGCAGTTTTAGGTGGAATATAAATATATGCCAATGTAATCCTGCTCCCTTGACAGTAGCCCCTTATCACTACAAATCTGCCATTATTATCTTTTTATCTTCTTCCATCACTATCGGAGCTCCTCCTGCAATTAATATAAGTACTCCTCTTTTCCTTTGTCCCAGGTATTCCTTGAATAACCATCTTGAAAAACTTTCTTTATCAAATTCACATGTTCAGTTCTTTCTAAGTGTATCTCTTGTAACATAACTATTTGCACTCTACATTTTTTAATATAGTTCACTACTCTTTGTTTTTTGCATTTATCTGTGACACCATTGACATTTAAAGACATTGCAGAAAGCATCATCATCATCATTAAAAAGGTATTATTTCCACCTTTTATGTATAACACCTTTTTGTTAAATGTCTAGTTCCAGCTTTTGCGTTACATGCATACACTGTTTGACAGGTTGTATGTTTCTTGTCATATCCATTTGAGACTATGTCACATTTTACAAAACTTTTTGTTTAATTGAAAGCCCTCAAACAAACAAAAACAAATTTGGAAAACAAAAAACAAAGACACCCCCAATACCCTGCTAAAACCTATTAACTTAATACAAACACACAAAACTATATACATCTTGAAATACTAGAATTTGTCATTCCTAATAGGGCAAAAGTCCCAAACTGACAGCCACACTAATAGACTTGAGTTAACCTAAAAGAAAGGTTAAACATACTAAGATGCATGGTGCAGCCTGTGCTTCTGCTAAGTGCTAATTGGTTTTGTATTTTCTTTATCGCTCTCCCAGCTGGGAAAACCGCTGAATATTTTCAGAGAACATTATGTCCTAGCGGATATCTCTTCTGAAATGTTTTTCTTCAGCCAATCACTCTCCACCACCCTGTAGCCAATTTCTCTTTATCAGATTGTTTCATGGAAACATGAGAACCAGGCAGCCAGTTTCTCTTTATCAGACTGTTTCTATGGAAACATGAAGACCAACTGCAGAATTGCTACTGGGCATGCATGTATTTACTAGAAAAAAGTCTCATGATATTCAATTTTCTTTTTAATTTGCTTGCTTACTCTTATAACTTGTTACTAAATCAATCTAAGGTCCTTATTCCAGTCATTTCCCCATGCAAACATGACAAAAAGCATATTAATTTTACATTTTTCATGCTCTTTTAACCAGACTTCTTTTTCATTGCATTGCCTACATTTCTTAAAACTAAACAAGAAGAAAGGGGGAAAGAAAAGAAAAAACAGCAGCACCTGTTTACAATCCTAATTACATTTAAAATTAACTGAGAAAACTTTACTTTATAGCATGCAAAGAAAACCATACACCCCAAAAATAGTGCTAGTAAGGAAACAATTCATTACTTATAGAAAACTTTCTCCCTCCTCTTCCCCTCCCCGAAGCATTTTTTTGAACATTAATGACATGAAGTAGGGTATATGCTTTAGAGTTCCCCACAAGTCCAACAAATTCTGAAAAAATCCAATATTTACCGATTTTTTTTGTTCTGTCATATTTCTTAAATATAATTATTGCATTGCAATCCCATATTAGGTTACTAGTTTTATTACTGTTCATCTCCATTTCCCAGTTCCTTTCTCCGTTTCATTTCCAGCATACTGTTGATTCTTCTAGTCAACTCTCATGCTTCCTTCCTTTACTCCAACATTTTCCGATGAAACATTGGAAAAAGTTTCACAGGTACAGTTTCTCTGAGGTCTTTATTATCAGAAGAACAAGAAGCAGAATCTCTTTTTGTTTCAAAGCTCACTTTTTGTTGGACAAATGTTTGTATTTCCTCCTTAGCATGTACTTCATTAAAAAATGATTTTGTCCCTGCAGGGAAGAATATTTTGAAGACAGCTGGGTATAGCAGTTTGAATCTCACACCTGTGTCTCGACATTCCATGAATAGTGGAATAAATTTGCTTCTCTTCTGCCGGGTATACAATGAGTAATCATTCTCCACAAACACTATGCTGTCTCCCACTTTTAGCACTTTGTCCTTCTGCCACAGTCTTCTCAAAATCAACTTCTTCTGCTGGTAGGATTGCATCTTTACTATTAAAGGTCTAGGTTGCTTTCTCATAGCCAGGTTTGGAGGATACACACAATGTGCTCTTTTGACTAACAACTCCTGTTGTGGAATACCATTCCAGTTGCTTATTTGTGGTTTCATAAAATTTTGCAGTCTGTTCCTTCCAGCTTCTCTGGTATAGCTGAAAGTTGCAGGTTTTCCCTACATGCTCTGTCCTCTAATTCTATTATTTTTTAAACCTCTCTTCCTGAGAGGTTTTATATTCAGCCAGCCTTTTCTTCATTTCGAACTCTGATTTTTTCAGCTTTATCACCCCATCTGTATATTTTTTAAAGCTTCTTCCATTTTTTCCAGCCTTTTGTTATTTGTGTCAATATACTCTATCAGTGTTTAGTTTATTTCAAGCAGGTCTGTGTGCAGTTGCCTTATATCTTCCTGTAGGTTACTGGAATTCATGTCTGGATGTGGCATTGCTTTTTACTGAACAGCTGCAGAACTTTCCCCAGTCAGTGTTTCTTCCTCACTTTTTGTAACTGATTTTTTTTCCAAGTTCTCCGTATTTCTTTTTTTCTGGCATCCAGGCAGTACACTTGCTAGCCAGTTACTTAAATTTATTCATAAAGACAAGTCTACTGGCCTTCTCTGCTGAGTTTCTGTTTTCAAACCGGGGCCCTAGAATTAAGCTGCTACTCAATGTGCAGCCATGTTGGAAGTGTTTGTTATCCTTCTTCTGTTGGTTGGTGAAGCTATTGGGGGAGTATGATCCATAACTAGACAGAATTCTTTACCAAGAATATAATATCAAAGGGACCCTAAGACCATTTTACAGCTAGGCACTCTCTTTCTATACTGGAATGTTGTTTTCAGTTTTATTTTACTTCTTGCTCAAATGCAGACAAGGTGTTCTTCATTATTAACCTTCTCAGTAACCACTGACCCAAACTAAACTTAGAGGTGTCTGCATGTAATATAAATGGTCTAGAAAAATCAGGGAGCACCAGATCTAGCTCAGAAGTTTCTTCATCTTTTTAAAAGTCACATCAGCTTCTGGTGTCCAATTGACTTTTTCTGGCATCCTTTTGCTAGCAAGGTCTGTTACAGGGCAGGGTACAACAAGTAATTTATGTGATTAACTTCCTGTAATATCCATCAAGTCCAAGACAATCCTAAACTTGTTTTTTCAGTTGAGGTATGAGTCACTTCTCTAGGGCCTCTATTTTTTTCTTTCTCAGGTTAAATTAGCCCCCAGTATATCACGTTACCTAGATATCTAACTTCAGTCATTCCAATCTTACCTTTTAATATTAATAGTAAACCTATCCTTCCTTGGGAAGTCAGTTGAAGACTAGCTGTATTTTTGAGAAATGAAAGCCCCAGTCCTCTGGATGAATATCTATGTTGTCTAGGTTAACTACTGCATATGCTTGGTGGAGTCTTCGGATTCTACCCATTAAACTTTGAAAAGTCACTGGGACACTGTGGAGACCAAAGAGGAAGGATGGTATATTGGAAAAGGCCATCTGCCATACAGAATGCAGTCTTTTCCTTAACCTCTTTGATTAGAGAGAGTTATAAGCAACCCTTGGTCATGAACAAGATAGTGAGAAATCTGGCTTTGCCAACAGTTCTACCAATCTGTCTACCCTAGGCATAGGCTACCTAACAAGCTTGGATATGCTGTTCAGTTTAAGAAATTCATTAGAAAACCAGACTGTATCATTTGGCTTTGGCACCACTACAATGGTTTCTTGTCTATCATCCTTAGTGATTCATAATAAGGGATTTATCATCTAGATGTCAGAAAAACTGTCCCTATTTCTTAGGAGAAAATCTCAAGCCTCCTGCATTTGGGATTTAAACAGTTTGTCATTGAGGAGTGGACAGTAATTGTCTGCCTTATTCCTAGTCAATAATGTGAGACCCTGCAGTGACCACATTGTTCTGGGGGGTCCTTCCAGAATTTTAACACATTTATGTGATAGATCTGTTCAAGGCACATTTTCCCTTCTTGTCTTACCCTATCATTTACTTTGTTCAGTTTTTTCAATCATTTTTTTAAGGTCCATGCCACTCAGCTATGAGTTCATTCTCACTGGTGGGGACCAAGACAAAAACCCAATAACCTACTCCAATCTGGGCATTCCTGTTAAACACCTCTTACTGACTGGATTGTGCTCTCTCCTGTTGCTCCCAAGCAATATGTATTTCAACTATCTTCCTCTCCTACAGACCATCACAATTTTATTCATTTACTCAGTTTGGTAACAGGTAGAGCTCTGATCCAGATGGACCTATTTCAGTATTAACCCAGAAATGTTAAAGCACAGTCTTAAAAGGGGTTTCGTCCTCTTCCTAGGTTTCTTTCACAGTATCCAACAGCCCCTTAGACATTTTGTACACAATAATTCAAAGGGACTAAATCCTGTGGAGACTTGGGGCAGTAGCTGGTCCCACTTTTCCCCATCTGTAGCTTAATAAGCACAGTCTTCAGAGTTCTAGTGAACCTTTCCACCAAACCATCACTCTGAGAATGGTGGACAGATATTCTAAGTTGTTTTACCTGAAAACTTTAACACAGATGCCTCATAATATTAGACTTAAATTATCTCTTTCGTCTATTAAGATCTCCTTACATATGCTCGCCTGTGAGGATAACAATGTTAGTTCACCAGTAATAACTGGAGCTGGCTTTCCTGAGGGGAACAGCTTCAGGAACATTGCACAATATTTTTTGTTTCTTTCATTACACTAGGCCAATTGAAACAAGGTAGGACCCTTGCCTTCATCCTGTCCATGCCTAAGTGGCCTCCTAACACGTGGCTGTAGGCCATTTTCATTACTGCTGATTTCAAAAGGTTGAGTAATAACAACTGTCATGTATTTCCTTACTTTCCCCCACTACTCCATAAAGTAAATCATTTTGAATTTCAAAATATGAACAAGCCAGTAGTGGCCCCTCTGGAGGGATTTCCTCCACTACCATGGTTATATTTTGTCAGCCACAACTTAGTCTTATTCTCCCACTAGGCCACTTCAGAAGTTCAAGCAACTTACTGGCAGCTCATGCAGAATAGGACATCCTTCAATAGTTGTGTTTGCAGAAGTATATGATCGACTGTCTCTTTCATGAAGACAGGCACCAGGGTTTCCATATCCTACTTCTCCCAAAGAAGTGTAGTCCACCCAGTGCTCCAAATAGTATTTCCTAATTTTCTATAAGATGAGTCTTTCCAACTTTATCTGAGTTAGTTATTCCTACTATTTTCTGGTTGTATCCACTCTTCAAGAACTTGAACTTTTTCTTCTTAGGCCCTTACTGTAGAGTTTCCTTAATCCTATGTGCTGGGAACCTTACTTTCTCCTTACCTATCAAGCTTCCACACCTTTACTGGGGTTCTCTGTCTGTTTGGATAATGTTGGGTATCCCAGGAACTCCTGCTGGGACTTTGGGCTGTATATACCCCATAGTGAAGTTTTCTACTGGGGTCATGTGGGTGCATGTATCTTGCAAAGCTATGGAGTGTCTTACTTCTACCTCTGTTGTAGGGGCAGTACCTGGACCCTTAGAGTTATCCCCACTCCCACTCCCTCCACGGGTCCTTGAAAGAGTTAAAATCTTTCCCTAAGATCACATCATGGGTGAAATTAGGTACCACAGCCACTAGGTGGTAGATCTGTCCAAAATAAGCTTGAAGTTCCCTATCTGTATGGACTTAAGTGAGTGAATCGTTTCCTTTCACAAATAGAGTCTTCACCAAAGTGATTATACTGTCAGAATCAAAGAGGACCAAAGTTCATAGATCCACTTTTACTGTGCAGTTATTTAGCTTTTTGTGACACAATAGTAAAATGCAGTTTCCATGAGATTAGTAGTGGCTTGATCAAACTTCTTTGCAACACTACCTCCCCCACATATTTGGTTGAATGAGACGTGGTTTCAGGAAACACTCTACACAGTATTTTATCTTATTTATCCATTTTGTTAACCAGGTAAGTTCAACTAGGCTAATAGCCTCTTTTCAAGGGAGGCCTAAGAAGTTATTTATACTGCTAGGGAGAATTTGGCCAGGGTATCAGGAAATCCCCCTACTGTTTTCAGTAGGTGATGTAGGATCTTTTAGATCCATATTAATAACCACCAACTCAAACAGACTTTAACATCTCATCTGAAGGATAGCACACTCAGGAGTACAGCCTCCCCCCCCCATGCTGCTCTGTAGTGTCAGCAATCAATCTAACTGGTGTGGGACTAGAACCCACAACCTTTTGTACCAAAGACGAGTGTGGTACCTGCTGCTCCATTTATACTGTTGAGTACTTTACAATATGCCCCCACTTCCATCCATTCAAAACACAAGATGAATAACATGATTTTCTTTTGTTTGGTACCAGATTTGTCAACCAGTTTATTGGTTGTCTCTCTAAATATGCTTACATAGCACAACATTCTCTGTAGCAGTGTTACAAAACTATGTGCCTCCTGGGGCTGGCCTAACACACTCAGAATCTGGCAGCCATTGACAATGCTCTCTTGAACCTGTTTGTCACCAAGACCTTTACCATAATTTTATTAGTATTGAGTCCATCAGGATCTAACCAAAACTTTGCTGTATGCTTCAGTTCAGATAGCCAAACTCTTTCCATTTTAGATTTGGAAAAGTACCACTCATGCAACTTGTGAACCTGAGTCTCTGAAGTGATCCCAGCCTGTTCAGTAAACTTTTCTTGACATTATCAAAGTCTCTACACACTACGCTGGTAATGTCCATGTACGCATGGAGTGGTTCCCCTATGACATGTGCTACAATTATGCATTCCAATCTAGAATGGTCCCATCCTTCTTGACTAGTAATCCTCTCAAAGGTCTAGAGATATTATTCAAGATCATCATCCCTTCCGAGAGTCTTTAGGTGGTCTACAGACCTTGGCCAGGTGAGTGATTTGGCTTATGCTACCATTTCTTTGGCAATGGTAACGATGGTGTGAAGTAGCATATGCTACAGGGTAGGCATTCCTTAGCTTTTGTGTCATCTTTATACAGGATACTAAAAGACTAACTGCTTCTCTTGCTGTGGGAAACTGACATTCATGCTTGCAGTAGTGATGGGTGGAACTGCTAGTTATGTTGTTAACTGCCCAGTTTTCACCACTTGTAGTATGCAGGAACAGCAAACATAACCAACTTTTGTTAAACAAGGATTTTATTGCAGTTATCACAAACCTGAAAAGTCTTTGCAACTGAAATTCAACAGCAGGTAGAAAAGACTTGTTGGTTTTAAAAGAACTATGGTTATGTTACACAGTTTAACAGCACAACAACAACAATTGCAGCAATAATTGGAAAGGTGTTGACTGTAATGAAAATAGAGTGAGATGAGGCTAAGCCAGGGTTGCCAGATGTCCCTATTTGAGCGGGACTGTCCCGGGATCAGCGGCTCAATCCCGAGTCCCACACTGCCGGTTAAAATCCAGGCAAACCAGCCTCTAATTGTTTTTTTTTTTTTTTGATTGGCCCATATGCTGGTATAAGAGCCAATCAAAAAATTGCAAAACAGAGCTACTTCTGTTTAATGTAGAACTGCCTGATGTTCTGCATTAAACAGAAGAAGGTCTGCTGTGCGATTTTTTGATTGGCTCCTATACCGGCATACAGGCCAATCAAAAATCGCCAAACACGGAGCTACTTGTGTTTAATGTGGAACTGCCTTTTTTTTTGGTTTTCACTTAGCATGAAGGACCTTTTTTTTTTTTTTTTTTTTTGTCCCTACCTGTCCCGTAAGAAATCTGGCATCCCGTGGGCTAAGCATTTTCTACCAGTGATTGATAGCAGAGTATTGGCAAATATAAAGGGATAGGGAACTTTAAGTGAAAGACCAGTATTAGTAGAGCTTTTTGCTCAGTCTAGAACAGAAGCTGCTGTTGAAAAAGGATAATTAGTAGGGCATATAATGATAACTACTAGAATCAATCACAGGAGGTTAGAAAAGATTGGGAAAAGAAAACATAAAGGCAATTTACAAAGAAACAATGGAAGGACATCTGCATTGCTTCTATGTATGCAAGAAAGTCCAGAATGTTTAAGATTTTTGCATGGAAGTGTTTGCATAAGTATTTTTATAGCCTAAGTAGACTTCAGTAAATTTTACCTTAGGTAACTAGCAAATGCTGGAGGTGTGATGTGAAAGACATGGATAATATGGTTCATGCTTTTGTAGGAATGGAATGAGTTGGCAGTGTTAAAAGTTCATTACAGGTCTATATTATATGCTCGAAGTTTCAAAACTTTCAAGCTCATATAATCCACACTATATGAGCGAAGTTTTAAAACTTCGAACATATATAAAATAAATAAATAAAAACAAAAACAACCTACCTGAGCGCTCTGAGCAGGGAGCAAGCCCCCCTGTACCCCCACACCCCCCCCGCTACTTAAATATACCAACTCCGAGATTGCACTACAGTGACGTAAAGGGAAATATTCCCTACGGCGATCTCACTTCACTGTAGTGCAGTCACGGAGTTGGTATATTTAAGAAGTGGGGGTGTGGGGGGGCAGGGAGGCTTGCCCCCTGCTCAAAGCATTCAGGTAGGTTGTTTTTGTTTTTATTTATTTTTTATATGTTCGAAGTTTTAAAACTTCGCTCATATAGTGCTGATTATATGAGCGTCAAAGTTTTAAAACTTAAGCATATAATATAGACCCATTCCTTACATAGTGCTTTGTCAGAAATGTTGGGTGTGCAAATTGTTGTAACTAATAAAACAATTCTTTTGAGTTGGAATACAGGATCTGAATTGCCTAAAGATAGTAAGGCCTTATCAAGTTTAATGCTGTTGGCTGTCAAAATCAATTTCTAGAAAACAATAATTAAAACTTAGACCAACAGTAATTGAGGTAATGATGATTGTACAGTAGATAAAAGAATTTGAAGTGGGCTCATTAAAAGAGGGACTAAGCAAATTATATAAGTTTACATGGAATT
This sequence comes from Protopterus annectens, assembly GCF_019279795.1. Taxonomy (NCBI): domain Eukaryota; kingdom Metazoa; phylum Chordata; order Ceratodontiformes; family Protopteridae; genus Protopterus; species Protopterus annectens. Next base: position 246,010,314 of record NC_056750.1, read on the forward strand.
TCTGAGAACACTGGATGCAGATTGCAGAATAATGTTCAGAAGGAG
>NC_056750.1:246015358-246025358 GCF_019279795.1 Protopterus annectens
ATGAACAAAACTTTTTTACAGATACAAGGATATGCTAAAAAAAATATAAATATTTACAGATCCAAGAATATGTAACGTTTAGTTAAAGAAGTAGTTTTGAATGTCAAAACACAGGCAAAAACAATGGAATCACGCTTAGCAGATATTTCTGGAAAAAGTTGTAGCCAAAATGAATGAGATGATTTGTGCTACAGTGGATTATAGGAGGTTACTAGGCTAATGGCCCTGACACCCTTACAAGCCTAACCAAGAGATTATCCCCCAAAAAAGAAACCTCCGTCAGCACCTGTCACCCCTGTCAATGAGGGACACAGGTGGAACCCGTGAAACAAATTTGTGGTTTCAAATCCACTCATTAAGGTTGTGCTTGACGAGGGTCAGTGAGGTACTCTGTTTGACATGTATGAGAAGTCTATTCCAGAGACAGGGCAGTCTTTGGGAGACAAACCTGTCTCTCCAGTAGGTTTTGTTGATGTCACATATTAGATTTAGGCCTTTCAAGCAGATAATGCAAGAGGAGTTAGACTTATGGATATGGAGCATCTCTAGTAGGACAGGGTCCAAAGTTGTCTTGTAGGTGAGATACAGATCACCTCTGAGCAATCTGTACGACACTGAGTAGAGTGATAGTGATTTGAGCCTGTCTGCATAGGACAGGTGTTGGAGGCCATGGATTCTCTTTGTGAGGTATTTCTGTGGCCTTTCTAATTGGTGCAGGTGTTTGCAGAGGTACATACCAAACTTGGCATTATACTCAATTATAGGCTTAATGAGGGAGGAGTACAGAGAGGTAATAACCTCCTTTTTTTCTGGATGCAATCCCTTTACTTATGAGATGAACCAAGTAAAAGGTTTTCTGACCACTGCCACCACATGATGGTCAAATGTGAGAGTGTTGTCAACCTGAATGCCCAGATCTCTCACCACAGGTTGTGTGCTTTCTGGGTTGCCGTTGATGTAGTAATCAGTAGGGGTAATGTTTTTGCTGAATGGTATGCTAATACATTTTTTTGCATTTAACTCAAGGCCATGACTTTGACACCAGTCATTTGTTGCTGTGAGACTCTCTTGCAGTATGTTAACATAATTTGGGGAGTAAATGACAGCACCCAACTTACAGTCATCTACAAACTTGGTCAGCCACAGGCCTTTTGTCTTTGTCTGGACCTCTGAGAAGTAGATGAAAAAGAGTAGGGGTTCCAGGACAGATCCCTGAGGAACACCACTAATGACAGGTGTGCTGTCTGAGGTGGAGGCACTTATTTTGACCTTGTGGGTCCTATCTGTGAGCCAGTTGTCCACCCACCTAAAGCGATAGGGATTTATGCCAAGTTGTTAGCTTTTTAATGATGCCCGAGTGGGGGATTGTGTCAAAGGCCTTGGCCAAGTCAAGGTAAGCTGTGTGTACTGACTTTCCAGAGCCTTGGTGACAGTCTCAAAGAAGTCAACCAGGTTCAACAGGCAAGATCTAGCCTTGACAAATCCGAACTGGGTGGGGTTAAGTGCTTGAAGATTGCCTATGTCCTTGTTTAAGAGATCCATAATAATACACTCCACAGCTTTACAGATCAGACTTGTCAAGCTATTGATGTGATAGTTTCCAGGGTCAGTAGTGGCACCACCTTTGTGCAAAGGGATGACAATGGCAGTTCTCCACAATGCTGGAATCAAGCCTGTAGTTAGGCTGTGGTTGAATAGGGTGCTCAATGGTGAAGCTAGTTCTTGCTGGAGATGGTGCAGAATACAGCCTGGGATACTATCAGGTCCCATGGAAGCTGTGTTCTTTGCCATGGATAGGGGCTTTATCACTTGATCTATGGAGATGTGAGGTGGGGGACAAGTATTGGGGATGTCGAATGGGCCTTTGGGGGGGACAGGGGGGTGAAGTTTGCACTGAACTTATCTGCTAGCAGGCTGGCTATGTCAACAGGAACAGTGTAAGTGATACCATTAAGTAATAATTTGGAACAAACCTGGGCTTTGCCATGGAGGCTTCTGGTATAATTGAAGAAGGCTTTGTGGTTTCCCTTTGTTTCTGAAGCTAGTTTCGATTCATAATTGGATTTGGAGGTTTTCACTACTAGAGATCTAATATGCTTGCTGAGGCTAAGGAGGGAGTTTTTCCAATTTGAAATTTGTTCCTTTTTACCCTTGGACAACTTCCTTTTGTTGTAAAGCCTGTTGAAAGAGGATGTCCACCAGACAGGTTTGTTTTTCCTTGAGGAGCAGGTTTTAGTTCTGTTGGATATGGCTGAGTCCATGCAGTTGTACAGATGCTTGTATACTACATTGGCGTACTGTTCAGCATAGTTGTCTGAATCCTCTGAGGTGGTGGTGGTGTCAAGCTACTGATACCCTCCCTTAGGAGGTTGTAGTCAGTTTTTGTGAAGTTTTTTAGCCTGGTTATGGCTGGGGGGGGGTAGAAACTTCGAATGAGACAGACTGATGATCTGATCTCACTAGGGAAGAACATACTATGGGAGTGGTGCAGTGGTCACCCATGTTGGTGAGAACCAAGTCTGTAATGTTATCTCCCCTTGTGGGGGATGAGATGAGCTGGTCTAGTGCATTAGAACTGATGAAGTCAAGGAATCGTTGGGTGAGTGCATTAGTGCAGGAATAGTTCACCCAGTCTGAGGTGGGATAGTTGAAGTCACCAAGGATCAGGGTGTTAGGGGGTACCTTGATCGAGTCAAGTAGGTCAAGGTAGGAGGAGTGGGTATCCTGAGTCATGGAGGGGGGTCTATAGCTGGCTATAACTTGGATGGGTGTCTTGCCAACTGTCAGTTGCACTTGGAGTAGTTCTAGTGCATCATGCTGGCAAACCAGTCTGGAGGTGTGCCTATCCTTAATGAAGATAGAGACTCCATCACCCTTAGTCTTCCAGACCCCATTTTGGGGTCAGAATATGTGAAATGAGGTATAGCCTGGTAAGGCAGGGGTGCTCTCTGCAGCCCTGAACCAAGTTACCATGACCACACAGATGTTGGCATCTTCCATTATGAGGAGAGCCTCCAATGAGTGCATTTTCAGGTTACGCCTCCTAGCATTAAGCAGCATGACCTTTAATTTGCTTTTTGACAGATCTTTTATGTTGAAAGGCTTGTCTTTGGGACATTGCCTAAAAAAGGCACAATGGGGGAGGCAAGAGCCTTGGCCAGGATTCAGAATCCCATGGGTGACAGGTGGAAGCCATCTCTGGCAAAGAACTGAGGCCTATCAACCATGTCATCCCAGGCAGACAGATACTGGGTCCCCTTGGAATGACACCAAAAACTAAGCCAATTTTTGAAGTCAATTATTTTTGTTGGTATTGTAGTATCATTCTTAGTGAAGGTAGGATGCTGCTTAGGGCTAGGATCATACCAGACTGGGACAGATACTTTGAGAGCTCAACCATTTCTCTCTCTTATAGTCCAGGAAGGTACATCTCAAGTCATTCACACCAACATGGACAATAACAGAGTCATACTTGTACCTGTTGTGGAGAGACTTAAGTGCATGTGTGATGTGGCGGATTCTGGCACCTGACAGACAACTGACCATGACCTTCTCCTTGTCAAGCCTGGTGAGGGGGACTTAGGTGTGTCTCACAACTGAGTCACCAATGACTAGCATGTTTGTTTATTTTTATGCCTTATGGGCTGTGTTGGTTTATTTTTATGCCTTATGGGCTGTGTTTGTGAGACACCGGTGTGCTGTCTACTGTAAGTGATGTGTTTGGTGTTGTGTGTGGAATGTTGGTGAGTGTGTTTTGGAGGTCTCTGCTGTTTAGGTTTTTTATTGAGGACCTTGACATAGGTGGGTGGGTGTTGTGCTTGGCTATGTGATGTGAGTGATGTGGTGTTTGTGCTGGCAATCTCCTCTTTGTCAGGAGTACTGACTGTGGTGCAAGAGAGCATGGATTCCAGGTTACTGATGTAGATGCATTTTTCTCAAGTAGAAGAATTATGTGCTAGGAGAAGAGGGCTGTCAGTGAACATGAGGCAGTTGCTGCACTGTCTCAGTATGACAATGTCGACCAGGCTGATAGGAGAAACTGATGGGAATTGTCCAGACATAGTGTCCTGAATACTTGGATGGACTAATGGAGAGAGGGTTTTGAGAAGGGCTTGTCCACAAGACTGCAGACCACGAAAATCTTCTTAAATGTAAAGTATTGGCCTGAAGCCAAGTGTTAAAACCAAAACTATGATGCTTTGAATAACAGATAAATTTCATCAGGGTAATAACAAGCAGTAATAAATGCAGCATAATAAAAGCATTTGAACACTTAAGAGCACACAGCAAAGCAAAATAAGGTAATAAAGTAGGAAGAACACAATTACAGTAAAAGCAGCTGAGTAAAGTTTTTTTTTTTTTTTTTTTAGTGGAGAGGGAGGAAACAGAAGATAATTCAACATTATGAAACTTAGAGGGGGGTTGACCTTCCCAAATGCTATCTCTGTTCACAGTAGACAGAACTGTTGAGATTGGACTTGGAGGAGTGTCCAAAATTAAAGTAGCCGAGGGGTAGTCCTTTCCAAATTATCTCAGTGTACTCAGTTGAGTGAGCAAATGGGATGGCACTGGGAAGAGTGTCCAAACTCAAATTTAGAGCAGGGGCAGGTAATTCCAAAGTCACCAAGTTTAAGAATACAATAACACTTGCGCAGGAGAGTGGGAAAAACAAACAAAATGCAGGCAGGGACCAGCCAAATTCAAAGAAGCAAATAAAAAATGCAGTACAGTTTTGTTAACTATCACTGAAACAGAATAATTGCAAAAAAGTATACTTATATCAGCTTTGTATATCCAGAGGTTATACAATCCACCACAGCCAGCTAATCAGCTCTACAACTGCTAAGGGACAGCAGCGGGTATATTATACCATCCTCTATATTGTAGTGATTTTGCACTGAGGCCATTGATCATCTGATTTGTCAATCAAATGCGGCTGACAAAACAATTGTTGACACACACAAATACACACACACACATATATATATATATATATATATATATATATATGTATGTATAAATCAAGCAGTCATCATCAGTTATATAGCAAACATCAATCAAGCAATGATTCAATTAACCAAATTAGCTACAATCTTAAAATTACTACTTGGTAGTACTGTTGAAACAACCTGCTTCTATAAAAACCTTAGATACCAAAGTATCCTATATAACACTTAGCAAAAAGTGCACCAACTAAAACACAAAAACATAAACTTTACAATGAACCAAGTGGTGGTTATTTTATATTTTCTGTGGATATATCTACAGGGGTCCTGGGCCATGGAAGGAGCATCTAATGAACATATGAACACTACCAGTGAATCTGGATCCAATGGTAGGCTACGAAATTTTCTGACAAATATTCCGAATCCTTTGTTACAAGTAGATATGAATGACACCAGCAATGGTAATGATCATTTAATAAAGACACTGGGACAGAGAACAATGTTTATAAATTTAAATGCCTTCAGTGTCAGAAGGCATGCCTTGAGCATAATGTCATTAGGTCTAAGAATATTGATTGACCAAATGGCAGCAGATTAATTTAGGGGCCAGCAGGGCCTATATTCAACTACTTTTAGATTTTTTTCAACCACAAGAATTCAATATACGTGACACAATAATAAAACAGCAGAATGAACTGAAAGGTGCTTATGGACATGACTTGACAGAATTGTTTTTACATGAAATGGTCGATAAAATACAGAGATATGAAAAGAATCTTTTAGAAGTCAAGTTAATAAGAGATCTACAAGATTTTATTAGAAATAATGTATTTGTTTGGCCGAAAAACAACAACGTAACTAGTGTGTCCAATGCACAAGCCCATGGAAGTCATTCAGAGTCCTTGAGAGGTTCGAGACGTTGGCAAGGAGGATCAACATCTGCCTTAACCAATGAAAACAGTGGAACAGGAACAGCCAGTGGTTGAGGAAATAATATCAGAGAACGGTTTGAATGTTCAAGACAACCTTTGTTCTCCAACGCTACCACTTTCTGTATATTCTAAACCGGTAGAATCCATGACAGTTCTTAAACAACAAGAAGCAGCTAGGTATGTACATTAACAAAACTCTGGAATCAGGCAACCTAGTATGGAATATTTCTAAGTATAGGTTATCAAGACATGAGATTAACTTGTTGAACAAAGGGACTAGTTGTATTCCTTCAGCTAATATTGATATAAGTGATGCAGTTTTAGCTGTTAAGGTCTTTGCTCAAAACTTGGCATTGAAGTTAATGTTTGGGGATGTTTCCTCAAATTAATTTCTTTATGCCTCATCTTCCAGCAAATGTTGATTTATTTGTCAAAGCAGTGGAAAATGACTTATATGGAGGCTTTGAGACCTTCCAAAGAACTAATGTCAGTAATCTAGCAACGGAAGAAAAGTCAGCACATGATTTGAAACAGAATATGAACATTGCTATGTCATGGATAGTGTGTATTATAAAGAGACCATGACAAAAATGTTGAACACTGATGCTTATAACAGGGTCTCTCCTGACTTAGTGCAAGATATTCATATAAGTCTGCATAGAATGTTTCATGAATGTAAAGGTTTGGGTCTGTTGAATGACGAGTTATGTAATTATTTCTTGGTTGAGCATCCAGTAATACCTAGAATGTATGGGCTTCCCAAAATACATAAGAATCCTTTGCAACCTGCTTTTAGGCCCATTGTAGCTGGAGCAGGTTGGCTCACTGAGCCAATGTCTATTTATTTAGATTTTGAATTAAAACAAGTACTTCAGAGGTATACCTATGTATTAAGGGACACTGAACAGTTTTTATCAGATCTATATGATTTTGCTAGGAATGTTGATTCAACACAAGATTTATTATTAGTCACAATGGATGTAGAATCATTGTTTACTTGTATCCGTAATGAAAATGGAGTCAAGATGGTTAGGGAATTGTTATTAGATAGTGGTTTAGTTGACATTGTTAAAGCAGACTTTATTACGAGAACAATGTGTGGTCATGGTGGCATGGGAAAGGAACCATTTGCTGGGAAATGGCCAAATTCTGTGGATGACCTTTTCATTTGGCATGGCACTGTGGATAGTCTCATGTCCTTTCATATGAACTTGTATAGCAGTAGTTCATTTCTTAGATTTACTATAACACATTCTTGGAAAAGCAGTGATTTTTTTGGATGTATCTGTGTATAAAGAGGGTTCTGAGTTTAAAACCAATGTTTATAGGAAGGCTTGTTACAGAGCTTCTTTTTTGCATAGGAATAGCATGCACAATCCATCCATATTTGGGAATATTGTGAAAGGCCAGGCAATCAGAGCAGGAAGTGAGGTTACAAGATGAGTTGGATAGGCTAAAATCAGACTTTTTGTCCAGAGGCTGTGAGGAAAAACTTATAGTTGAGAGATAGGGATGAGGGCACTAGAGCCAAGCCTTATTTCACAGAGAAGAAGACAGAAACTGTTGCAGCCGCTGGCTCTAATACATCTTTATCAGTGTTGAACAAGCAATTATGGCTAGCTGGAATATTTTATTGGTTGATGAAAAACAAGAAACCTAGTGGGAGACAAACCATTGTTTACATCTTTGCTATAGGAATATAGGTGCTTGTCCATCGTCAGTGGAAAGTTTTGTGCCATTTGGCACAAGGAAATGTGGTAGTTGTCCGCAATGTATATTTATAGATGAATCCCGTTTCTTTAAGAACCTGGATACAGGATATCTATGGGAATTGAGGAATCACAGTACTTGCAACACACGCAATATTGTGTATGTTGCACACTGTGGCAAATGTTTCAAATACTATGTTGGTAAGACCAACAGATCATTAAGAGAGAGGATTAGAGACCATGTATATTGTTTGGAAAGGAAGCAAGATTGTAGTGCGCTAGCTAAGCATACACTTTTAGAAGGATCTGACCATGTATTTTATTATCAAGTATTGCATGTACAATATCCTAACATTAGGCTGGGTGATATTGTTAATCTAACAGAACAGGCTGAGTTAAAATGGATCTTTAGACTGGCAGCACATAGGGGAAATGAAAGTGTTACTATTAAGCCTGTCCTTAAAGCCAGAGCCCTTGTAGATGGGCTCAAGATTCATATTTAAAAGGTTTTATACATATTTATTTTAAAGTTATGTATTATTGTAAAGTTTATGTTTTTGTGTTTTAGTTGGTGCACTTTTTGCTAAGTGTTATATAGGATACTTTGGTATCTAATGTGTTCTTTAGGTTTTTATAGAAGCAGGTTGTTTCAACAGTACTACCAAGTAGTAATTTTAAGATTGTAGCTAATTTGGTTAATTGAATCATTGCTTGATTGATGTTTGCTATATAACTGATGATGACTGCTTGATTTTGTAATGTCTGAAGAAGCAGAGAGTATCTCTGCGAAAGCACTCACATTTTGTACTTTGAAATAAAGAAGTTTTTACTCAGTATTGACGTTTGGATTATCAGCTGGAAAAAGCCTTCATTTTGATTGAATTGCTGCTTCCTTTTGGTGGTTATTTTATATTTTCTGTGGGATTTTATCGTTTTTTGTGGATATATATATATATATATATATATATATATATATATATTTAGGCTCACTTCTGATACTTGAAATACTAAAATATCGAATTTCAGTATCTCGAGACCAGAAGAAAGAAAGTGCAGTTGGTCGAAACTGCACTTTGTCGAATCTGAATTTGTCGATTGTGCAATAGTTGTGTCCCGGTTTGTTTTAAAATTTAGTGGTTTGTTGGAGTTGATGATAAAATGCCAGTTGATGTGTGGTTATGTTTGGAGATGTAGGTAAGTGTGTACTATTTAAGGATTTAGGGTAGGGATGTCTATGTTTGTAGTGCTTTGATGAATGTAGTGTGTGTGTAATGGGACTGTAGGGTTCTTAGAGGTAGGTGTGTTGCTGTTTTTGTGTTAGTGCAACCCTGGAGTTGGTATATATAAGTAGTGAGGGTGTGGGAGGATGCAGTGCTTTTTTTTTTTTTTTTTATATTGTGTCAGTTTATGTCGGAGGAGGGTTTGGTGGTTTTTTTTTTTTTTTTTTTGCTGTTTTGAATTTTGTTTTTTGGATTTTTCATGTTTTTGGAGTTTCGTTCTTCTGGTCTTGAGATACTGAAATTCGATGTTTCAGTATTTTGAGCATCAGAAGTGAATATATATATATATATATATATATATATATATATATATATATATATATATATATATATATATATATATATATACACACACATATATATATACATTTGTCTTTCTGCTTTTCCCGGTTAAGGGTCACCACAGCGGAACTCTGGTCCGCTAATGATTGGCTGCAAATTTTCACGAATGCCGAGGTGCCAGCTTGACGTCCAACCTTCAATGAAGGCACGCCCATTTACGCATGTCTTTCAAATGCCACCCAACAGCGGGGAGGACATGCAGACTCCACACAGAAGGCACTACCCACACTCCTGTCGAGAATCGAATGGGAGAACCTCTTGCTGTGAGGCAACAACGCTACCTTTATATATATATATATATATATATATATATATATATATATATATATATATACATATATATGGGTCCCCTACACTAGACTGACACTCCACAAAGCCGACGCCCAAAAGACTGACACCAGAAGACCGACGACACAAATGATCGACAAGGTGAAATCCCAACAGCTGAAACACCGACATGGGCAATGTGTGAGTGCGACTCGGTAAGTGTGCGATAGTGAGGGATTTAGGGTTAGGGTGCGGACAGGTAAGTGTGTGATAGTGAGGGATTTAGGGTTAGGGTGCGGGAAAGGTGAGTGCGCGGTAGTGTCGGACTTAGGGTTAGGGTGCAAGAAAGGTGAGTGTGCAGTAGTGTCGGACTTAGGGTTAGGGTGCAGGAAAGGTGAGTGTGCGGTAGTGTCGGACTTAGGGTGCGGGAAAGGTGAGTGTGCGGTAGTGTCGGCCTTAGGGTTAGGGTGTGGGTAGGGTAAGTGTGCGGTAGTGTCGGACCTTAGGGTTAGGGTTTGGGTTAA